>NC_081853.1:58170079-58470079 GCF_963259705.1 Myotis daubentonii
CAAAGCCCGGGGGGATGTTACGCATGCCTTTGTTGCTTAAGTTTCCTTCCCAGAAAAGTGTCTGCAGCATCTCCCTCCATGTTCCTGTAGCACTTAAAAAAAAAGGTTTTATTGATTTTTAGAAGAGAGGGAGACAGAGAGATAGAAACATCCATGTGTCATCCATCAGCTGCCTCCTGCACGCCCCCTACTGGGGATCAAGCATGTGCCCTGACTGGGAATCGAACCCCAGACATCTTGGTCTATACGGGATGATGCTCAATCCACTGAGCAACACCAGCTGGGCTCCTGTAGCACTTTTATGGTTGGGCGCGGCTACAGTGTTTCGACAGGTTCATGCCTCGGACTGAGGAGAGGGCACGGTCCTCTCATGGCCACGTGCAAGTCCCAGCTGGAGGGCAGAGCCTTCCCAGCACAACGATAGCCAGCAGCTCTAGCTGTGAGCTTGAACTGATGGTCCGCACACGTGGCCCCACGGGCCTGCGTGAGAGAGTTCAGGTGCATGTAATTGAGTGGGACTGAAACCCACGAGAAGGTTGTGAACAGCTTGATCACGCCCTTACATTGCCTCGTGGAATCCGTCTATAAAAAAAAGACACGGCTTTTGGGCGCGGGCGCTCTCTCTCCATCTGGGAGCAGCGTCCCACCCAGGCCCAGCTTCCATTCTCTTGTCTGTCTCTTCTTACTCCTTTCATCACCCCCACTCGGGTTCCCCCTTGGCCGTGCTGGCGCGGCACATTTGATCACACAGCACGGGACATTATCATTACATGTGAAATCTTCCCCAACCACACAGGCTGCGAACCCCTGCAGGGTAAGGACTGGGAGCACAGAATAGATTAGTCCAATGAAGAAATGACTAGTATCTGGATAATCCTTTTATTTGTTCATCCAAGAATTGCTCTGTGACAAGGGCAAACGACAGACCCAATTAACGTCTAAACACTTGTTTATGGTTCAGACAGTGATGGCAACAGAACTGGAGGAGAAAGAACAGCTGGCCACACCTGGCCTTGGGTGCCACACCCTCCTTGTCCGGTCAGGGCTGGGCATGGCCAGGGACATAACCAGATGGACTGTCCTACAGCAGCGGGAGTCTCCAAGGTAGGAAGGTGATCCCACTTCCTCCTTGAAATCCTTTCAGGTTTTTGCCTCTGTCACCTTCCGCAGTAACCTAGCTCTTAAAAAAAAATAAAAAAAAAATAAAAAAAAAAATATATATATATACACACACATACACAAACACACACACACACATATATATAGACACATTTATTGATTTCAGAGAGGGAGGGGGAGAGATAGAAACATCAATGATGACAGAGAATCATTGATTGGCTGTCTCCTGCACACCCCACCACTAGGGCATGTGTTCCAACCGGGAATCACTGGTGAACTCCAGGTTCATAGGTCAATGCTCAGCCACTGAGCCATGCCAGTTGGGCAGTAATTGGACCCTTATATAACAGAGGTTATAATGGCACTGATTTGACCTTTAATTCTTCTAAAATGTACTTCTAGCTTTTAACTTCTTTACAGTCCCCTGGGCATGGTAAGGAAGCACAGGCAAGCAGGAAGCAAGTGATGTCTTCCTGCTGCCACCTCTCATCAAAAGGGCCCATCATCTGTGAACACTCTGGCTGCAGGCCAAGGAGGGACCTGGGGTGACTTGGGAGTGCCAACGCAGTGAAGTGTAGAGCAAGCCGTGGCACCAGCCAAGGTGAGAACTTTGACTTGCAACCAAATAAAGCTTCAAGTTCACACACTCAGATCTTACCAATCCTCAAATAGATCACCACAGACCAAGATCAAAGAGCACGTGACCAATCACCAGCCAGGCCTCTTTCCTCCAGCTCCCTTCCTGCTTTCCTTCCTGTTTTTTGTGGCCCACGTTCCTATGGCAACGAGTTAAGTTCTGGGGTTTGGTTATGGCGCCGAGTGAGTGCCCCAGTAGGCCTAACCTCTCCCTCGCAAATGGCACACAGACAGCACAGCCCTGGGGCCCGGTGTCTCTCGAGCTGAATCACTCATTTCCTCCCAAATGTGTGGGTCACTCCCACAATAGCAGGAACACACCCAGATGCTCATTGTTACAAGTTCTAGGTTTTTAACTAAAAAAAAAAAAAAAAAAAATTTTTATTAACTTCAGAGAGGAAGGAAGAGAGAGAAACAGAAACATCACTGATGAGAGAGAATGATCGATAAGCTGCCTCCTGCATGCCCCACACTGGGGATCAAGCCCACAACCAGGGCATGTGCCCCGACTGGGAATCGAACTGTGACCTCCTGGTTCATAGGTCAACTCTCAACCACTGAGTCAAGCCGGCTGGGCTTTTTTTCCTTTTTTTCTTTAACATGTTAATCAAACTAACTTAAAAAGTTTCAAGCCTGGCCAGTGTGGCTGAGCGTCATCGACCGATAAACCAGGGGGTCATGGTTCAGTTCTAGGTCTGGGCACTTGCCTGGGTTGCAGGCGTGATTACCAGTGTGGGGTGTGCAGGAGGCTGCCAATCAATGATTCCCTCTCATCACTGATGTTTCTCTCTCTCTCCCTTCCTCTCTGAAATCAATACAAGTTATTTTTTTAAAAAGTTTTTAAAACTTTAGAAATGATGATCAGTGCGACCTTCTGACTATGAAGTCTCATTTTCTTCCTTGAATTTTAACTACTGGCACTTTGTAGCTTCATAGAAATTGTAGGAAGTGCCCGTAATCAGTACACTATTTTCACAGCGATTTAACAGCACCGAAGAGATCCAGGTTTAAAGAGGTTTCCCGAAGTTCTCATTTTTGTAAGTAGGTTTTGTCCTCCTTCCGCGTGGGGCTGAGGACTTGTCCTCATTCCTTAGGACAAAGGGTGCAAACGGAGCAGAAGCCGCTAAAAGAGGAAGCCGGAAGCAGACACTCTCCAGTGGGGGTTCTGACGAAGGTTCAGCCGCCCACCTTCCTCTTTCCGTAAATAACGGGACTAAGGGTGGTGTTTCTCACTGCATAACATTTTTAACGATTTCGAAGGGCTTTCGGGGCGGCTCCCAGATGCACAGCTCCAGTCAGTGGGCACTCCCGATCCCCCTCCCGCAGGAGGGCTGCGTTGTGTGCAGGTTTCAGCGGAAAAGTGTTGAGGACACTGCACTCGTGGCAGCCGATGGGGAAGCCTGGGCACCGCGGGTGGGGACACACCTGGGCCACGGCCCCCCGCCCCACCCCGCGCCGTCCCCGCTCCCGGGCTGCTTCTCCCGGCGACACAGCTAGTCGCTGGCTCGGGTGGAGGGCTCGAGCTTCCGGGTGTCCTCTGAACCCCCCTAACGCGGAGGACGTGGGGACCCCGAGGCCGGCCCCCAGCGGGAGAGAGACCTGGCCTGGGTGGCTGATGGGCAGCAGGTCCCCTACGTGCCCGCCAGAATAGTAAAGTTTACAGGGGCCTCCGTCCTCGGCCACCAGCTCCGTCCGGGGGACTTCAACACCTCGGTGCTCTCTCTGAACGGCGTCCTGGGGCCGTTCCTAGCGCGGCGGCAGGCGGGACGCACCCTCCCGGCACAGGGCGGGGTGCGGCTCCGATGGCCCGGGCCCAGCTCGCGGGGCCGCCGGCCATCACGGCCTCCCAGTGACCGCCTCCAACTGAGGGGTCGTGGGCCCTGCAGCCTGACTCGGAGGCCGCGGGGCTGGAGCCAGAAAGGCAGGAGCCGAGCCTGCGGGGCGGACAGGAGGGCGGGAGGAAGTGGCCGCTCCTACCCCGCCGCGCGCCCCCACTTCCGGCCCCTCCCGGCCCCGCCCAGCCCCACCGCGCAAGCGCGGGAGAGGCCGGCGCGTGGGGGCGGGGAGACGGGTGGGGGGGCGGCGCTCCGGGCCGCGGCGCCGGGGGAGGAGGAGCGCGCGTGCGCGCGCGCGCGAGGGGGCGTGGCCCACAGCACGCTGTGCGCGAGGCGGATGTCCGGGTCGGCTGGGCCGGGGCCGCGGACGAGATGGCGGAAGGCGGGGGCTCCGGGGAGCGACCAGATGCGGAGACCCAGAAATCCGAACTCGGGGCCTTGCTGAGGACCACGCTCCAGCGAGGGGCGCAGTGGTGAGCGCCGGGCTCCCTGGCCGCCGCGTGGGGTCGGGGTCCGGCCCTGGCGCTCAGGCCGGGCCTCTCTTTCTCGGCTCGGGTCGGGGCCCGGCGGGGGCGATGCTGCTGGTCCGGAGGAGAGTGGCCTGATCCCGGCCCCGCGGGAGAGGGGCCCTGCGGTCACTTCTGGGGGCAGGTGTGGGCGGAGCCGAAGGTCGTCCCGGCTCCCGGAGCCCCGGGGGGCGGACCCGGCGGGGAAAGGGCTGCAGGACGGGGCCGGGGAGTGAGTGCTCACGGGGACCTTCGGGAGGAGGAGAGCCCTCTCCCTCCGCGGACTCGCCGGTGACCTTGGGGGAAGGCGTCCACCCGCGCCGGCCGGGCCTGCCGGTGCGGGCGCCCCCCTCCCCGCCCCGGGGTTGAGCGAAGAAGAGACGGAGATACTTTGTAACTTGTAAACTGCAGAGCCGAGGCCTGCGAGCTCAGATGTTTCAGTAGCAAATGTCAGAAACAGTTGTGGCCGCGGCGTTTCGGAGCCCAGATAAGATGACGACGAAGCCCGCACTTGGAAGAGCAGATCGGAGGCGGGCGTTTCTTACGAAATCGGCCCGCAGAAGGGACAGCACCCTGCGGGTGGAGAGGCGGCCGCGCGGTGTGGGCAGGCCCTCCTAGGGCCGGAATTGGGTAGGGACGAGCGAGACCTTGGGATTAGCAGGGAGTCACCTACGGCTCCTCGAACTGAAAGGGCAAGCAGAGGCACGTACATCTTTTTTATTGTTATTGATTTTAGAGAAAGGAAGGGGCGGGGGAGAGAGAGAGAGAGAGAGAGAGAGAGAGAGAGAGAGAGAGAGAGAGAGAGAGAGAGAGAGAAACACCGGTGTGAGAGAGAGACATCCATCCGCTGCCCCCCGCATGGGCCCTGACCCGGCAGCCTGGGTCCTGCTCTGCTGGGAGTGGAACCCGCCACCTTCTGGGGAACAGGGCGGCTCTCCAGCCAAGTGAGCCCAGTGGCCAGGGCAGCAGCCACTTTTAGAAGTTGCCCTGCTTAGGGGTGATTTCTGAAGAATACTCAGCAGAAGCAGAGGACGTTTGAGAGAGACGAAAATCACACAGCACTGGGAGGGAAAAGAGCATTTTATGATTTGGATGTATTTATGGGTCCTCCGGCCCTGGGAAGCTGCCTGATCTCGGAGGTCTGTCCGTTATAAAACTTGAAGGGCTCACCAATATAAATGTTGTGCCTTGTTTAATCACAGATATTTTCCTCTCCTGTCTTATTTGTAAAACAGCATAGGGATACTTTTATTTTTTAATATATTTATTGATTTCAGAGAGGAAGGGGGAGAGAGAGAGAGAGATGATGAGATTCATTGATCGGCTGCCTCCAGCACATCCCTCACTGGGGATTGAGCCCGAAACCTAGGCCTGTGCCCTTGGCCGGAATCAAACCTGGGACCCTTCAGTCCGAAGGCCAACGCTCTATCCACTGAGCCAAACCAGCTAGGGCCATAGGGATACTTTTAAAATGTAACCAGATCAACTTGCTTTTTGGCAAGGTACATGTACCTAGAGACACTCCTGTGTGTGTGTGTGTGTGTGTGTGTGTGTATGTCTACACATATACAGACATACACACTCTTAAAGTGTATCTTGTTTGGTCGTCAAAGGGCTACTGAAGTGCTGGATGTTATTATCCCACTTTCAGAAAGAAAATTAGTTTCGTGCCATTTGTGTCAAGCAAAGCAGTGTAACCAAATTGTCTACCTGGACAAGAACCTCTATAAAATCATTATGAAGTTAGTGGCTTGATCATTAGCAAACAAGATTTTATCTGTAGAAATATTTCCTTTAAATAAGCATTTTGAAGCCAATCATTTCCTTCCTTTCATTTATTCATTCTTTCAGCAATCATTTCACTTAATGGATACTCTCACAAGTATCGACTAGCTCTCTGTGCCATGGAGGGCCTGGCCCTACTCCTGTTTGAGAATGTATTTTTGGGGGGGGGGGGGGCTTGTTCCCTAAATGGAAAGACCATAAAAAAAAAAATGAAGGGATCAGCTGCAGAAATGCACAACCTCAGCTTTCCTGTGCAGTGAATTTCCCTCCGTCTCCAGGTATCTCATTGACAGCCGGTGGTTCAAGCAGTGGAAGAAGTATGTGGGCTTTGACAGCTGGGATGTGTACAACGTGGGAGAGCACAACATGTTTCCTGGCCCGATAGATAACTCCGGACTCTTTTCAGGTGCGGTGTCTGTGCTTTGCTTTTCTTTCTTTTTACTTTCTGTCTTGACAGCACGTTGAAAGCTGGGGCAGTGACAGAAGGAAGTGCTTGCAGTAGAAGCAGCAGCAGGAGGGCCACGGCAGGCTGCTTCGACTCTGGAAATGTTATCGGAAGAAAGGGGCCCAGGCGGCTGCTTGGCTCCCGGGGAAGTCAGAGAAAAGGGGGCCTTGGAGGCAGGGGCGGGGTCAGCCCAGGACGAGCTGCCACTGCCATTGCAGGCCTCGTGGGGACCCTTAGGAGAGTTGAGGGGCTGCTTGCCCGAGGGGGGAAGAGCGTGGTGTGCCCCCGGGAGGGAGATCACTCCTATGGCTTTTCTTCCTTTTTAAATTGGATTTTAGATAGAAAGGAAGGGAGAGGGAGGGAGAGAAACACTAATAAGAGAGACACATCGATTGGCTGCTTCCTGCACGCCCCCTCCTTGGATGGAGCCTGAACCCTGGGCATGTACCCTGACCGGGAATCGAACCCAGGACCTCTTGGTCTATTGGGCGACGCTCAATCCACTGAGCCACACCAGCTGAGCTCCTGTTGCTTTCCTAACTGGTGTTCATTTGGGCAGTGGCCTGGGGTCATGTTTACATGTAACACACCTGACGTTCCTCCTGTGAGGGCATACAGTGTCTTCTATTTGTGTCTGTACTAGGTCTTTACAGACCCTCAGGGAGAAGCTAAGTTGGTTTCATCCTAAATTAACTGCTTCTTACAAGAGCATGTTTCTAGGGTTTAAAATCTCTTTTTTTGCCAACTAGTTCTGCTAGAGATTTTATTTTATTTTTATTTTTTTCAATTAGCAATCATCACTCCTCGGTTAAACCTCATTGGCTACGATATTGCCAGTGTGCAAAGCTCTGCTAGAGATTTTAGATGAGTATATGGAATAGAAAGAAATAGGGTATCATTTTGAAATTACATCTGGAATCTGAAATTTGGGAACCAGAATTTTCTTTGTTACCTTAACTGTGGAACAAACTGTAGACCCGTCGATGTTCATCAGCATTGCTGTGGTGGCTGTTGGTATGGAGGTGGTAGGAGGAGAGGTGGAGGGTCAGCTGAGTTGTGATCCCCATCAGCTCCTAATGGACCAGGTGACTGGATTGCAGAAGTGATGGGTGACACGCCTGAGCTTAGCGGGCGCCTGTGTCTGCAGGGATGGCAGTCGGCCTTCCCTCGCTTTGTGCTGCCCGGCGTCAGACTCCCGTGCAGGCAGGACGGGCATCTGTCTCCTGTGCCCAGAATCAGGGCAGCAGGACGGCAGACAGTGCTGAGGCTTGATCAGGGACTAGTACTAACCTGGGTGCTTTCAAAGATGAGCAGTGCTTCGGCCACACCCCATTGAGGGGCGTCTAAGTTACATAATAAGCAACGCCATGTCTTTGTTTCCTGAAGTAGGTCACAGAATGGCTTTTTACCATGAAGTTGCCTCAAGGGATCATTGCAAAAATGTCTGCACTTGTCCTTTTTTCTCTTTTTTTAAAAGGAGAATGCTTTTTTTTTTTTTTAATGTATTGATTTTTTTCTTTTTTTTTTTTAGAGAAGGGAGAGATCCCCAGTTGGGGACGTGCAGAGGGCGATTGATGAGTGGTTCTCTCTCATCGTTGATGTTCCTGTCTCTCTCTCTCTTCCTTCCTCTCTGAAATAATAATAATTTTAAAAAGTATATATTAAAAAAAAAAAAAGGGGGGGAGAGAGAGAAAGAAAAGCATTGATTTGTTGTTCCACCCACTTATGCATTCATTGGTTGTTTCTTGTATGTGCCCTGATTGGGGATCAAACCTGCTGCCTTGGCGTATCAGGACGATGCTTCAACTACCTGACCTACCGAACCAGGGCTAAAGGAGAACTCACAAGGCTTTTAATAGTAATAGTGATGAGAATCCTAGAGCTGGAGGGGCTCTGGGAAGGTATGCTACATGACCTTCATCTAAGGGCAAACATTCCTTTTGTGGTCCCCCAATTTGGCTTTGGCTTGAAATATTTGCTGTGTGCTTGGGAAGTGAGAAGTACATTCCGTTGAACCTCTGTAACACTGACAGTGCAGGAGCGACCTACCTCAGGCACATGAGGGGAACCCCCTTCATTCCTGGGCTCTCAGTCACTTGCCAGTCCCTGTCTGGCTGCCTTCCACCTACGGTCATGGGAGTGACTTGGAAGGGGCTCTTGAAAGTGTGGGAAGTTGAGGGTAGAGCATATCCCGGCCGGTGGTGTCCCCCGAGCACCCTTCTCGTTCTCCCTGTGCCCCCACTAGACGTCAGACGCCTCTGCTTCCGACTAACCTGTGCCCTCATCTTCTTTATTTGCCTCTCTGTTGAAGACAGTTGCAGAGGCTAAATCTTCATTTCAAACCCGTGTGATTTTAGCATGATGCCCTTGAACTGATCCAGTTTTAAATGAAACTAGTGAACTGCATTGAAAATTCCAGTTAAGTTTCCTACATTTGCACTACAGCGTCATTAGAAAGACGTATTTGGGAAAATTGTCACAGCCTCAGGGAAAAGAGCCCTATAGAACTGTGGTACTTGGGGTTGATGATGCTGAAAGCTGTTGGTTCCTTGATTGATTTGAGAGAGGGAGAGAAGAGGAGAGAGGGGGAAGGAGAGAAAGAAGCATCGATTCACTGTTCCACCCGTCCATGCGCTCTTAGTTGATTCCAGTATGTGCCTTGACTGGGGATCAAACCCAGAACCAACTGAGCTACGGGACCAGGACTCCTTTCCCACTGTAAAGGCTCCTGGCTGCTGTTGGCACAGTTTGGGTGGCCAGATCTGCATGGTGCTCAGTGTGAGAAATGAAGAAGGTGTAGCTCTCCAAATAAGACAATAAGTGAATAACTTTTAACTTCCATAAGTTTTTTTTTTTTTTTAATTAAATCTTTATTGTTCAGATTATTACATTTGTTCCTTTTTTTCCCCCCCATAACTCCCCTCCTCCCAGTTCCCGCCCTACCCTCCGCCCTCACTCCCCACCCACTGTCCTCATCCATAGGTGCACGATTTTTGTCCAGTCTCTTCCCACATCTCCCACACCCCTTTCCCCCCCAAGAATAGTCAGTCCATTCCCTTTCTATGTCCCTGATTCTATTATAATCAACAGTTTATTCTGTTCATCAGATTATTTATTCACTTGATTCTTAGATTCACTTGTTGATAGATGCATATTTGTTGTTCATAATTTGTATCTTTACCTTTTTCTTCCTCTTCCTCTTCTTAAAGGATACCTTTCAGCATTTCATATAATCCTGGTTTGGTGGTGATGAACTCCTTTAGCTTTTCCTTATCTGTGAAGCTCTTTATCTGACCTTCAATTCTGAATGATAGCTTTGCTGGATAAAGTAATCTTGGTTGTAGGTTCTTGGTATTCATCACTTTGAATATTTCTTGCCACTCCCTTCTGGCCTGCAAAGTTTCTGTTGAGAAATCAGCTGACAGTCGTATGGGTATTCCCTTGTAGGTAACTGAGTTTCTTTCTCTTGCTGTTTTTAAGATTCTCTCTTTATCTTTTGCTCTTGGCATTTTAATTATGATGTGTCTTGGTGTGGTCCTCTTTGGATTCCTTTTGTTTGGGGTTCTCCGCGCTTCTTGGACCTGTAAGTCCATTTCTTTCACCAGGTGGGGGAAGTTTTCTGTCATTATTTCTTCAAATAGGTTTTCAATATCTTGCTCTCTCTCATCTTCTGGCACCCCTATAATTCTGATGTTGGTACGCTTGAAGCTGTCCCAGAGGCTCCTTACACTATCCTCGCATTTTTGGATTCTTTTTTCATTTTGCTTTTCCGGTTGGATGTTTTTTGCTTCCTCGCATTTCAAATCATTGACTTGATTCTTGCGCTCCTCTGGTCTGCTGTCGGGCGTCTGTATAATATTCGTTATTTCAGTCCGTGTGTGCTTAATTTCTAGTTGGTTCCCCAATATAAGATCGAGGGTCTTATTAGTTTTCGTGTAGAGCTCATTAAGTTTATCGGCAGCTTCTAAACAGTTCTTGAGAGACCTTAAAAGTGTGGTTCTGAACTCTATTTCTTCCATTGACAATTTTGTCCTGTTTCTTTGTCTCCGCATTTTGTTATGCTTCCTTGGTGCACCCCCTAGTGGTCTTTGTTCGCAGTCTTATAGATAAATCTTGATTGCTGTAGCTAATTCCAGGGAGGGTTTGACCTCCAGGCCAAGTGGCTATGAGATTCAGCTGTGTCAGCGGTGAGAGAACTTCTGTCCTCTAGGGAGGTGCTAATCTAGCCTTTGCCTGAGGCTATCCGGCAAATGCCTCTGTGCAGGGCTTGGGCGGGGCGGGTCGCACAGGATCAACAGGGTGGGCCGGAGAGAGCAGTTATGGCGGCTCTCAGTCCTGTCCCCAGGGGCTCTGCCTCTCTGAGTCCCAGCACCCGCTGCAAAGCTCGGAGAGAAAGCTGCACTCGCTCTGACCGAAGCCAGACAGTCCCGCTTCTTCCGCCTGAGTCTGGGTCCCTAAAGACTCGCCTGTATCTGGAGCTCAGAGTCTGCGACTCCCTCCCGATTGAAAACAACAACCGCGCCCTCCGCCGCCAGCCCGCTCCGCGCACTCCGCACCTCAGAATTTGACTTCAGCACTGCGCCTCCTCTGAGTGTCCGTATGCGTTTCTCTTTCCTCCTAGTTGTAGGACTTCCACTCAGCCAGCTCCCCGGTGGTTCTGGGTGATGTCCCTTCCGTTTTTTGGTTTCACTTTTGAAGTAGTTGTTCAAAGCAGCAAACTCCGGCGTTAACCTATGCCGCCATCTTGGTTCTCCCTCCATAAGTTTTTAATTTATAAATTAGACAAAGGTTTGGAGTTTAAGTATCAATTTTTTTTTAATATGTTTATTGATTTCAGAGAGGAAGGAGAAGGGAGAGAGAGAGAAAAACATCAGTGATGAGAGAGAATCATTGATTGGCTGCCTCCTGCACACCCCACGCTGAGGATCAAGCCTGCAACCCAGGCATGTGCCCTTGACCAGAATCGAACCCGGGACTCTTCAGTCCGCAGGCAGATGCTCTATCTGCTGAGCCACGCCAGCCGGGCTGGTATCAGTTTTGGGAGGAATCTCTTGGAACCCCTGGACCACCCTTCTGTTGATGGGTCTGTCAGTGTTAATCATCAGCCACAGCGGCTGTGGAGAGTGGCTCATCACTGAGGACTAGCCACTCTTTTTAAAAAAATGTATTGATTGGGGATTTTTTTTTAGAGAGAGAAACATTGATTTGTTGTTCACTTATTTATGCATTCGTTGGTTGCTTGTATGTGCGGGGATTGAATCCCCAACTGGCATATCAGGACAATCTCTAACCCACTGAGCTACCCGACCAGGGCCCCCTTTTTGTTTTAAATTGTAGTGAAATACATAAGATTTATCATCTTAACCATTTCTTAAAAATCTGTTTTTAAAATATGTTTTTATTGACCTCTCTCTCATCATTGATGTTTCTTTTTTTCTTTTTCTTTTTTTAAATATATTTTGTTCATTTTTCACAGAGAGGAAGGGAGAGGGATAGAGAGTTAGAAACATCGATGAGAGAGAAAAATCGATTACCTGCCTCCTGCACACCCCCTATTGGGGATATGCCTGCAACCAAGGTACATGCCCTTGACCGAAATCAAACCTGGGATCCTTGAGTCCGCAGGCCGACACTCTATCCACTGAGCCAAACCGGTTTCGGCAGGGCCTTTTTAATTTATTTTTAAATTAAATCTTTATTCAGATTATTACAGTTGTTTCTCTTTTTTTCCCCCCCATAGCTCCCCTCCACCCGGTTCCCCCCCCCCTCCGCACTCACCCCCGCACTGTCCTCATCCATAGGTGCACGATTTTTGTCCAGTCTCTTCCCACACCTGCCACACCCCTTTTCCCCCCAAGAATAGCCAGTCCACTCCCTTTCTATGCCCCTGATTCTATTATATTCACCAGTTTATTCTGTTCATCAGATTATTTATTCACTTGATTTTTAGATTCACTTGTTGATAGATGGGTATTTGTTGTCCATAATTTATATCTTTACCTTTTTCTTCTTCCTCTTCTTAAAGAATACCTTTCAACATTTCATATAATACTTGTTTGGTGGTGATGAACGCCTTTAGCTTTTTCTTATCTGTGAAGCTCTTTATCTGACCTTCAATTCTGAATGATAGCTTTGCTGGATAAAGTAATCTTGGTTGTAGGTTCTTGGCATTCATCACTTTGAATATTTCTTGCCACTCCCTTCTGGCATGCAAAGTTTCTGTTGAGAAATCCGCTGACAGTCGTATGGGTACTCCCTTGTAGGTAACTGACTTTGTTTCTCTTGCTGCTTTTAAGATTCTCTCTTTGTCTTTTGCTCTTGGCATTTTAATTATGATGTGTCTTGGTGTGGTCCTCTTTGGATTCCTTTTGTTTGGGATTCTCTGTGCTTCCTGGACCTGTAAGTCTATTTCTTTCACCAGGTAGGGGAAGTTTTCTGTCATCATTTCTTCAAATAGGTTTTCAATATCTTGCTCTCTCTCATCTTCTGGCACCCCCATAATTTGGATGTTGGTATGCTTGAAGTTGTCCAAGAGGCTCCTTACACTATCTTCATATTTTTGGATTCTTTTTTCTTTTTGTTTTTCCAGTTGGGTGTTTTTTGCTTCTTCATATTTCAAATCTTTGACTTGATTTTTGCAATCCTCTAGTCTGCTATTGGAACTCTGTATAATATTCTTTTTTTAAAATATATTTTATTGATTTTTTACAGAGAGGAAAGGAGAGGGATAGAGAGCCAGAAACATCAATGAGAGAGAAACATCGATCAGCTGCCTCCTGCACATCCCCCACTGGGGATGTGACCGCAACCAAGGCACATGCCACTGACCGGAATCGAACCTGGGACCCTTCAGTACGCAGGCCAACGCTCCATCCAGTGAGCCAAACCAGTTAGGGCTGTATAATATTCTTTATTTCAGTCACTGTATGCTTAATTTCTAGTTGGTCCTTTTTCATATCCTCGAGGGTCTCACTAGATTTCTTTTTTTTTTTTTTTTTTTAATATATTTTATTGATTTTTTTACAGAGAAGAAGGGAGAGAGATAGAGAGTCAGAAACATCGATGAGAGAAACATCGATCAGCCGCCTCTTGCACATCCCCCACCGGGGATGTGCCCGCAACCCAGGTACATGCCCTTGACCGGAATCGAACCTGGGACCTTTTAGTCCGCAGGCCGACGCTCTATCCACTGAGCCAAACCGGTTTTGGCTCTCACTAGATTTCTTGAGGGTCTCACTAAATTTATCGGCGGTTTCTAGAAAATTCTTGAAAAACCTTATAAGTGTGGTTTTGAACGCTATATCCAGTAATTTGCTTTCCTCCATTTCTGTCACTTGTGACCTGTTTCTTTGTCTCTGCATTTTTTATGCTTCCCTGTGTTGATAGAGTGGCTTTCTGTGCTAGGTGTCCTATAGGGCCCAGTGGCTCAGCCTCCCCAATTACCTGAGGTGGACACTCTTGGTGCAGCCCTTTGTGGGCTTTGTGCACAGTCTTGTTGTAGTTAAGCCTTGATTGTTGTAGGTATCACTGGGAGGAATTGACCTCCAGGCCAATTGGCTGTGAGAATCAGCTGTGTGTACAGTGGGCGAACTGTGCTGGAGACACCCTTATGGGGCAGGACTTGCTTCAGCGGGGCTTTGGTGCTCACTGAGTCTGCCCCCTGAGTGTGTCCCTTATGGATCTGATGAGTTGTAATCTGGATGGTCCCACTCTGACCTCTGGGTACACTGGCTCTTGGATCTCTAAGGAGGTGCTAATTTAGCCTCAGCCTGAGGCTACCCAGCAGGAGCTATTGAGAGATCTGCAGATTCCTCTTCTTTGTTTGGGGGTTTGGAAGTGCCCAGATGAGGCTGAGCTGTGAAGCATGGCAAGCTGCTGTGGAGGTTTGGGCCTTCTTTTGGAAGTTCTGGGTCTCTCTGACCCAGCTGCAGTTTATTAGGTAATTTTCAGATTGCAAAGGGCCAGGCCTTTCAGATGCAAAAGCCTCTGTGCACAGCTTGGGTGGGGCAGGGTCTCATGGAATCAACAGGGCGGAGCAAACAGCTATGGCTGCTCCTCAGTCCTACCTAAGAGGCCCCGCGACCCGGTAATCATCCTGGTAGTCCCGGTAATCATCCTGGTAATCGCTGCAAGCAACTCTGAGAGAAAGCCACCCTCAAGTTCCGATTGATGCCAGACAGTCCAGTTTCTCCCCGTATGAGTCTGGGTCCCTAGAGACTCGCCCGGAACTGGAGTTCAGAGCAGTCGGGAGCTTGAGACTCCCTCCCGATAGAAAAAGACAACTGCGTCCTCAGTTGCCAGCCTTTTCCGCATGCGCGGCTCTGTACCTCTGCACTTTACTTCCACACCTCCTCTGAGTCTCAGTGTGCTTTTCTCTTTCCTTCTAGTTGTAGAATTTCCACTCAGCCAGCCTTCCTGTGGTTCTGGATGATGTCCATTTTGTCTTTTAGTTGTATTTTTGAAGTGGTTGTGCGAGGCAGCAATTTTAGTTGTTTACCTATGCCGCCATCTTGGTTTTCTGACATCATTGATGTTTCTATCTCTCTCCCTTCCTCTCGGAAATCAATAAAAAAATACTAAAAAAAAAAAAAAACTGCATGGGCTCAATGACTCTTGGTAAATAAACTTAATTCAGTGGCTTGTTTGTTTGCTTTCTTAGTAAGTCTTGAGGGGAAGACAACATTTGACAATGCAGTTTCACTATCAGGATATTATGTTAAATGTTCATAGTAATTAGCCATTTTAATTGTGGATGTACTTTGGGAATGTAAGTTGGAGCTTTTCTCTTTTAACCTCCTAGAAGGAATACCAGTTCCTCATAAAATGTTCAGAAAACATGGCTAGAGACCAAGGATAGTCAGGTCTGCTCTATTCTGGCCAGTGACAGAGTTTTGTAAATTTGTACTGTTCTGAGAAATACTTTTCTGGTTTCTGAAAAAGACATAAGAATCCTGTAAAACAAACATTTCTGGGGAGAAGAGCAGTCAATTATAAGCTGTTTTCCTTTTTCAGATCCTGAGAGTCAGACCCTGAAAGAACATTTAATAGACGAATTGGACTATGTATTGGTCCCAACTGAGGCCTGGAATAAGCTAATAAACTGGTATGGCTGCGTAGAAGGCCAGCAGCCCATCGTCAGAAAAGTGAGTACATACATGATCACACGTGCTGGTCAGTGTCTCACTGCTCCCTGGGGGACACGGGGGTTGGGTTCTGCGGTACTGGATGTGCCTAAGTGGTTGAATGGAGGTGTGTGAGGCCTTCTTTCTAGTTCTGCAGGGAATTGTGGTTGTGAGTGGTGATGAGGGAGGCTGCTCACCTAGGAAGTGACAGTGAGTGGCCTTCAAACATCAAAGCTGGCAGTGGCGTGGGCTGTGTTTAGCGGTGCCATGGGAACACTTGCTGCATGAGAGCAAGTTCACCTGGGGTCATATGGCCATGCTGGAATGCACTGCTTCTTGTTTATCTCACAGCCGTGCTGATTCTTCTGCTTTTCCCCTGTGCCTACGTGCCTTTGGCCACATGGTTGAATATCTCAAAAAGCAGGTTTTTATAACCCAGAGAGGAGTAGCCATTGGAAGGAAGGCAGGCCCTGGGGTGAACACCCAGATTGTTAAGCCCTCTGGTAGACAGGACTCAGGAGAAGACTCCCACCCTGACGCCCACCTGTAGTTGGCTTGTCCTACCGGAGGGGGAGTCACAGGAGCCTGCGTGCCTGCTGATCGGTCCTAGTCGGCATTGGGTGAATCTCTCTCTGCCTGGTGTGTTGTTCCCTCCTTAGCAGAGGGGGAAAGAGCTGTAGTCTTGAAGCCATGCTTCTAAGAGTCAGTAGGCCAGAGCTACCTTCTTTTCTCCAGCTTGAAACCTGGAACCTGGAAGAGGGTTCAGGATCACAAGTTTAGGTGCGTGCCAGCTTCCCGCAGAAGTGCCCTGCTGCCCAGTGCTGCCATGTGGCGAGTGTCCTGCCAAGGGCTATAGCCATAGTCTCTGGTCCTGTAACGCTGACAGACGCCCGTGATGCAAGGGAGGCACCGTGGTCCCCGAGTAGAGATGAACAGTGCCTTCCCGTTGCGGGGGGTGTTGCTTTGGTTCCATCCTGGTGCTCTTGGTTGGTCCTAATGAGTGGAAAAGGGTTTTTAACGCCTAGGCCAGATGCCAGTGGCTTGAAAAACCTGAACGTTTTGCGCTGGCCGGTTTGGCTCAGTGGATGGAGTGTTGGCCTGCGGACCGCAGGGTCCCGGGCTTGATTCCGGTCAAGGGCATGTGCCTGGGTTGCTGGCTCGGTCTAACATGCAGGAGGCAGCCAGTCAATGATTCCCTCTCATCATGGATGTTCCTATCTCTCTCTTCCTCTCCCTTCCTCTCTGAAATCAATAAAAATATATTTTTTAAAAATCTGAACTTTTGATCTCCTGATCACTTAAGGAAAGGGCTTATCATGTGGGTGGATTCTGCCTTTTGCCTCCGCTGAGCCATGTTGCTTCCAGGACTGCCCAGGTGCGGCAGTGCTGCTCCTTCACCCGTGCCTCTCTCCCAGGTCGTGGAGTACGGCCTGTTTGTCAAGCACTGCAAGGTGGAGGTGTATCTGCTGGAACTGAAGCTCTGTGAGAACAGTGACCCCACCAACATGCGGAGCTGCCATTTCAGCAAGGCAGACACCATCGGTGAGCAGCTGGGCCGGGCTCTAGGGCCCATTGGAGAGAGTGCAGAGCATTGTGGCTGGTGGGAGGGAGGCTGGGTGCCCTCTTCAGACTTATTACCAGGTCATCTCGGGTTGGGGTTACCAGTCCTGACCTGGGAGCTGCCCCCCAGGGTGTTCTTGCGGGGAGCTAAGCCTGAGAGTCATATTCTATAGAACACCAGGCATGGTCCCTGCCCACCCGACATCTGGTGGTAAAGATTAAGAAATGCGGATTCAGAGAGCTTAAAGTAACTTATTAAACAACCTCAGGGAGAAAGTGACAGCCGAGTGTTTGAAACCAGATCTGTCTCAACTCCAAGGATAAGTGTTCGCACTTCTCGGTGTTGCTCTGGGCTATAAATGGGACCCAATCATCAGAGAAGGACAAGCGTAGGGAACGTTTCCAGGCCTGAGGCCAGAGGACGCCCATGGGAGATGCTGGCCTGAGGTCAGTCAGAACTTTGGATCCCGAGCGCCCTGTGGCCCTCGGAAGAGGAAGGCGGGCGGGCATTCGCTGGCCAGGGCCGTCCGCAGCCGTCCGTCTGGAGGCGGCCCTGAGCGACCTGCCCGCCTGTCCCCAGCCACCATCGAGAAGGAGATGCGCAAGCTGTTCAACATCCCTGCGGAGCGGGAGACGCGGCTGTGGAACAGGTACATGAGCAACACCTACGAGCCGCTGAGCAAGCTCGACAACACCGTCCAGGACGCGGGGCTGTACCAGGGCCAGGTAGGCGGGCCCGGCCGCCCAGCCGGCGGCTCACTGGGGCGAGCGTGCCAGGCATCTGGTTCTGAGCATGTCTGGAGGGAGGTGGGCCGCACATTCCACATGGGGTTCTCCTTTCCTCTCAGGTGCTAGTCATTGAGCCCCAAAATGAGGATGGCACGTGGCCAAGGCAGACCCTGCAGTCCAAGTAAGTGACCGTTCCTGCCGCGTGGCGGGGCACAGGTGTGAGAGACTCTTCCTGAGCAGTTACCAGGCGGAGGAAACGTTTCTTGGATGAAAAAATGTATTTGACTTTATAGCCAGAGTCTGTCGTCCTGGTTGCAGGCGCCAGCCTTTGCTGGGCAGCATCTGGGCAGCGTCCATGGGAAGCGGTCCGGGGCTGTGAGTGAGGCAGGAGGTGGCTTTGTTTCTGTCGAGGCTCAGGCACCTCTGTCTCAGGAGGTGCCCATGCGGGTGTGGCGCTCTGCATGTCCCGAGAAGGGGCAGAAGGAAGGGATGGACTTGGCTTATGGCGTAGGCTGGGGAAGCAGGGTCTGTGTTCTGCTGGTCCTGGGGCAGCGTTGGTCTTTGCTCCCTTTCCTCAGTCAGGCCTTGGACAGTGACTGCCTAGTGATGGGTTCATAGCTCCTTTGAGAATCATGGTTTATGGGTTTATGCTCAACCACGGAGCCACATCTGCCGACTCGCAGTCCCCTTCAAAAGGCTGCCTGCGCAGCGGGGAAGGGGCTGGTGCTCCTGAAGCAGAGATGTGAGTGCGCGCCCATGCGGGTGACCAGTGTTGGTGTGGGGAGGGCACCGCTGAGGGGGCTGTGCAGGCAGTGATAAGGCCACAAGGGCTCCGGATACTGAGATTAGTCTTCGGGGGGCTCATCCTATGAGCAGCGTGCAGCCTGGAGGGCATCTGAGGAGCGAACGGGGAGCAGAGCAAGGGGCGCAGGCTGCGTGTGTCCCAGGGCCTCCCGCTGGGCTCGGCGTGCTTGACGTGCCATTGAGGCCAGCTGACGTGATTGAAGCAGGACCTGTCTGGTGGAAAGGGGCCGGGAGACCGGAGTTCTTTCAGGAGCAGAGGGACCCTTTCTAGGAGGTGTGGCCTGTGTTTCCAGCATGTTGGTGGCAGGAGATGCACAACAGAGAGTGAGGTCTCCCTCACCTAATAGGTGCACCTGAGAGTCAGCTGTCTCCCGCAGTTGCCTGTGTCCCCGCCTGCAGTGCCCCGCATGTGCTTTGAAGTGCCTGAGCACAGATGGCTGCCCAAGCCTTTCCTGGACACCAGTCACTGTTCTGCACACGGGTCTTGCTTTTGATTTGTTTGTCAAGGGTGTAGTTTAAAAAGACTTTGTATCATGTACATTTTTGAGCAAATCCAACAGTATCCTTATGTATGTTCATCACTGGGTTTCTTTTCAACTGAATTTACTCTAAAAATTACTGACAGTATTTTCTAGAATATTTTAATCAATTGTCAAATAAAATTTTGTGTTTTTTTTTCTTTAATTTCAACCTGAAAATTGACAGGTCTTGGATATTTGTAATTGGCTTATAAGGATTTTTGCTATTTGAAGTTCAAGGGAATAGCCCTGGCCAGTGTAGCTCAGTGGGTTGGAGCGTCATCCCATGCACTGGAAGGCCACAGGTTCGATTCCTGAGCAGGACATGCACCTCGGTTGTAGGTTTGATCCCCAGTCAGGGTGTGTATGGGAGCCAACCGATCAGTGTAACTCTCACGTCGATGTTTCTCTCTCTGTCTCTGTCTCTCCCTTCTTCCGTCTCTAAAATTAAAAAAAATATTAAAGGTAATAGAATAACCAGTAAATAATTACTACAAAGGGGAGTATTAGACCACACACCTAGAGGTCCTGTATGTCAGAATTTCATCAGCTCCTGTGGTACCTGTTCCACCCCTGACATCAGACCCGCGTTGGGCAGTGACTTTCTGCTGGCGTAGGAGACGGGCTGCCTGCACCCAGGGGACAAACCTGAGACGGTGCCTGGGTCAGCTGCGTGGTGGCAGGGAGTGCCCTGGGCTCGGATGGGGCTCCCTTCACGAGCGGTCTTGAGTTCTGGGACTCCTTTGCAGCGTGAGGATAAGGCTCTGTGAGCACAGCAAGTGGTGGTCAGGGTCAGAGAAGGTGGGAGGTGAGAGGCTGGGAGCCCCTTCTCCCTCTCCCTCGCTGGGACTTCAGAGTGTGGAGCAGAACTCAGTTCCCTTTGGGCCCCCGGTGGTCTCCTGACCTCTGCCCACGGCTGCCGGGGCTACAGACAGGGTCACTCCTTACCCGGCCACATGTCGCTTTCTTCTCACAGGGACCCTGGCTGACACCAGCTCCCATGAGGCTGGGCAGCGTGCTGTGACTGCATGCTCTCATTGGTTTCTGCACTCTAAAAATAACACCACATCTGGAAGGAAAGCCATCATTGTACCATTTGACACAGTGCAGAATGATTCACTCTCCTTCTGCATATTTTTATATGGATTTTAGTAGAAAGTTGATAAAATTGATATCTATTGACTATTTGGGGCAATTCTTGAATTAACCTGGAAGTGGGAATAAATGTAAACTAAGATGCTGTGAAAATGTTGAAGTAGGAGTTTGAAATAGGCTCCTCACATTTGGTGAATTTGTGAAACGAGCACTCCCCTTGCGAAGGGAAAGCACATTGCCGTTTCTGTCCGGTGTGCTTAGGGCCAGCTGTTGAGTTTGGGACAAGTACTTTGGGTAACTCATCTCTGTGCTGTCTCTCTGTCTTTCACTGGTGACTTCAACCTCAGGGGAGCTCATGGGGATCAAACTTGTGGTTTATCCTCCTGAAAGACTCAGTGCGTGACCAGGCGGTTGAATGACCAATTAATTTCTTGAAAATAGGCTTCTTGCAATTTAAATAATTGAATATGGAGAACATTTATTTATTTAAATATGTTTTCATTGATTTCAGAGAGAGGAAGGGAGAGAGAGAAATATCAAATGATGGGAGAGAATTATTGATGGGCTGCCTCCTGCACGCCCCCTACTGGAGATCCAGCCTGAAACCCGGGCTGGGGCCCTGACCGGGAATCGAACTGTGATCTGGTTCATGGATCGATGCTCAACCGCTCAGCCAACCAGCCGGGCAAGAGGATATGTATTTCTTGAGAAGAGACCTAAGGCATTAAATAGGGCTTGCTTTTTGCTAAAAGTCAGTAGCATTGTTTCTGCTTCTCTTTCCCAGATCAAGCACTGCGCCTAGCAGAAATTTCACTACCTCTCCAAAACCATCAGCGAGTCCCTATTCCTCTGTGTCTGCCTCTCCCATTGCAAATGGTGATAGCACTAACACCTCTGGGATGCACAGCTCCGGTGTCGGCAGGGGGTAAGAGCAGGCCCTTTCACTCGGCTCCCTCCCTCTGAGTCCTTTCTGAGCTCTTGCGCTGCTGCACTAAGCTCGGGCCCAGGGTTCCCACTGGAACCTGCCGCGTGTGGCTTCTCGCTCCACTCCATGCTCACAGTGAAGGTGCCGCCTATACTGACTTCGGTTGTTTGTTCTCCCAGCAGCTGGCGTGGTCCCACAGCCCAAGTCACTGGTGGTCATGGGGTCACTGGGAGAGGAAGGGCTGGCCTCTGGCAGAGGGGCTCTGAGGGGGTGGCTCGCTGTGGGAGAGCCCTGCCTGTTTCAGGAGCCGCTGCCACAGCACAGACAGGGTGGACTCGCTCTCAGGCGCAGGCAAGACTGAGTGTGGCCTGGAGGTGGTGCAGGTGCAAGCTCTTGGTCACGGTAGCCACGGTGTTCTTCTCCTGAAGTCACCTGGCAGCTGGCCTTCGGGAGGATCCAGAACTAGCCTTTGCCGCAGCCTGAAAGTGGAGACTTCACATAGCGTTTGTCCTCCTCGGGTGTGCTCACCACCTGCTCTCCTGTCACATCAATGGCGGGGGGGGGGGGGGGGGCCTGCAGAGGGGAGGAGAGAGAGCTTGTCTCGTGGGGTTATTACCAGACAATTCGAGAGGCCCTGGCACAGCCCTAAAAGGCGTCCTGAGGGCGTGTGTGCAGCGCTCGCTTTTATTGGTGATGTGGGTTGTGTTTTCCAGTGGATCTGGCTTCTCTGCTTCGTATAATTGTCAGGAGCCCCCATCGTCTCATGTCCAACCCGGGCTCTGTGGACTTGGAAACCTGGGGAACACCTGCTTCATGAACTCTGCTTTGCAGGTAAGGGGGAGCTTCAGCCTGTGACCTAGTGTGGACATGGGTAGGAGTGCCTGAGACCATCACCTGGGGGTTAGCTGCAAGGTGACCCACCAGCGTGGCCTTCGGGAGGCCGTGCCTTCCTGTGGGAGCCTTTCGGAGAATGTGCTGAGTCCTCCCTGCGGCTGGCGTTGACCCTGGTTGGCCCTTTAGGACGGGGTCTGCCTGGACCTCTGAGTGCCCTCCCGCAGGGTGTGAGCGCCGATCCTGCTCTCTTTCAGTGCTTGAGCAACACCGCGCCCCTGACGGACTACTTCCTCAGAGACGAGTATGAGGCCGAAATCAACAGAGACAACCCTCTGGGGATGAAGGGCGAGATCGCAGAGGCCTACGCAGAGCTCATCAAGCAGATGTGGTCCGGGAGGGATGCTCACGTGGCGCCTCGCATGTTCAAGGTCGGCCGGTGTCTGCCCCGCCCCACGTGGGGGAGACAGTTTCATGGGGTCACGAGGCATTCTTTTGCTTGCATTTTGAGATTAAGATGGAATCTGAGCCTGGCCAGTGTGGGCCAGGGGTTAAGTGTTGACCTAAGAACCAGGAGGTCATGGTTCAATCCCCAGTTGGAGCACACGCCTGGGTTGCGGGCTTGACCCCCAGTGTGGGGCGTGCAGGAGATAGCTGATTTATGATTCTCTCATCATTGATGTTTCTCTCTCCCTCTCCCTCTCTCACTGAAATCAATAGAAATATATACTTTTTAAAAAGATGGAATCTGAGACTAGGAACACCACCTGATCAGACACTTCTTTCCTGTTGGTCAGCCATTTAGTGCACTTACCTTCAGTGACCTCAGCCCCACCTCTGGGCTGGGGTACTTGAGAAGTCTTTTATCAGCTGGTTGCTCAGAATGCTGTGTTCTGTGGTGCCGACCTTTAAATAGACAGCAGCTTAAGCCGGACCATAAAAATTCACGTTGAGTTCCAGTATCATCTGAAGCTGCTCCCAGGTCTCTGAGCCGGGAACCTGTACCCACAGTGGTTTGAGTTGGGCCTCCTGAGTTAGGAATGGGGTTGGCATTATTGGAAGGTGAGGTGAGGGGCAGTGAAAGAAGATTGGGGAGGCCTGACTGGTGTGGCTCAGTGGTTCGATTACCCTTCAGGGCACATACCTAGGCTGTGGGCTCGATCCCCAGTGTGGGGCATGCAGGAGGCAGTGGATTGATGATTCTCTCGCATCGATGTTTCTCTCTCTCTCTCTCTCTCTCTCTCTCTCTCTCTCTCTCTCTCTCTCTCTCTTTCCCTTCCGCTCTCCCTCCCTCTCTCCCTCCCTCCCCCTCCTCCCCCTCTCCCTTTCTTTCTCTCTCTCTCCCCCTTCCCTCTGAAATCAATAAAAATATCTTAAAAAAATAAAAAAGAAGAAAATTGAGGAGGAGATGGGCAAACGGCAGTGGGTGCTTGGAGTAACTTGGTCGTCCCGTTGCCCTAAATGTGTTTCCTGCTGGGGGGAGTGCCTTGCCTCCATGTTTTGAAACGTGGGAACTCCTCTTGCCTGCACCCGGGGCTTCCAGGAGCCTTCATGAAGCACATGGTAAAGACAGGCATCGTTTTGATTCCAGGAGGAAACATGAATAGCACCTTAGTTCATTGAAAAAGTTAAATCTTAGATGGTTCATTGAAATTGAAAACTAATTCTTTTCATCCCCATGGTCACATTAATTCCTGGGAAATGTAATTAAGTTATTTTCACATAGTAAGTCAGAGAGAGACTGCAGCTGGGTAACAGCACATTGGGCTGGTGCTCACGTCAACAGACGATGAACAGCAGTGTTTAGAGCAGCCGTGGGCAAACTACGGCCCGCGGGCCGGATCCGGCCCGTTTGAAATGAATAAAACTAAAAAAAAAAAAAGACCGTACCCTTTGATGTAATGATGTTTACTTTGAATTTATATTAGTTCACACAGACACTCCATCCATGCTTTTGTTCCGGCCTCCGGTCCAGTTTAAGAACCCATTGTGGCCCTCGAGCCAAAAAGTTTGCCCCCCCCCCGGGTTAGAGAGATGAGGGGCGCAAGGAGTCTCCTCGATGACGGACATCCCTCTGCGCTGTGGGGTGTGGGAGCCATGAGGCACTTGGAATGTGGTTAGGGTGAACAAGGAGCTGCATTTTTTATTGTATTTAATTAATTTAAATCTGAGTGCACGTGTGGTTGGTGGCTCTGCTGTTGGCACAGGGTAGGGCAGTGGCTCCAGCTTCAGGCTCATGAGAATCTCCGCTTCTGCAGGGGGTGGGCCTGGGATGTGCGTTGCCGGCACGCTGCCCGGCGAGGCTGGTGTTGCCGGTGGGGAGCACTCTGAGGATCGCCGTGTAGGTCACACGGTATTTGCTAGGCCAGCAGGGCTGCTGTGTACCCTTTGTCAAGCTCTTCCGGAGGCTGAACCAGAGACGTTGGAGCAGCACTCATGTCCGTTCTAGGAGGTGGGCTGCTCAGGGGCCACCTTCGCTCTTCTGTTGGGCAGTGGCCAGGTTCCAGAGCCGTTGTCATCCCGGCTTTCTGACCCAAGGCCTCTCTTGGTGAGAACTGCCATCCCCTTCGGGCCCTGGAGGCATTAATCGGGCTATTCAGTCAGATGCCCCTTCCTGTCCCAGCTCACTGCAGCGCTTTCTGTTCTCTCTCTCTCTCTCTTTTTAATCCTCACCCCAGGATATTTTTCCCGTTGATTTTTAGAGAGTGTGGAAGGAAGG
This sequence comes from Myotis daubentonii, assembly GCF_963259705.1. Lineage (NCBI taxonomy): Eukaryota > Metazoa > Chordata > Mammalia > Chiroptera > Vespertilionidae > Myotis > Myotis daubentonii. The sequence goes on from NC_081853.1 coordinate 58,194,709, forward strand.
AAGGTGGGAGAAAAAAGAGAGACATCCATGTGAGAGAGACACATCAATCAGTTGCCTCCTGCACATGCCCCGGCCCAGGCCAGGACTGGGCCTGCATCCCAGGTCCATGCCTTTGACCGGGAACCAAACCCAGACCCTTCGGTACTCGGGTGGACGCTCTAACCACCAAGCCAACCCGGCCAGGGCTGCAGAGCTACGTTTTACGACAGGTTCCTGCCTGACTTCCCTGACTGTATTCTTCTGCCCTCCGATGCCCTTGCTTTGTCGTAGACCCAGGTGGGCCGCTTCGCCCCTCAGTTTTCTGGCTACCAGCAGCAGGACTCCCAGGAGCTGCTCGCCTTCCTGCTGGACGGGCTGCACGAAGACCTGAACCGCGTGAAGAAGAAGCCCTACCTGGAGCTGCAGGACGCCAATGGGCGGCCAGACGCGGTGAGTCATGGCGACTTTTGAACATCGTCTTCCAGAGACGTTGCCTGCTAGTGAGGGTCGCAGGGACGCTCTTTGGTTCTTTTGAGCATTGGTGCCGGGGCCTGGTGGCCTGTTGCCGTTGGTGATGTGGCCGTGGCTTCCGGTAGAGAAATGCATTCCAGGTCAGAGAGCAAGGGGGTTGCTCAGGCCGCTCCTGCTCCCTCATGGCGTCTTCATATCGAAGTCAGTTGGATATCATTTCACTGGTGACGTGGAGACGGGGGCGCCGAACTGGGCAGTGCCAGGGTGTGCGCTCAGAATAGCTTCTATAATATTACTAGGGCGTTTACACTTCTTACCTTGATTTTCTGATCTATGAGAAGGGAACTCAGTGTATAAGTTACCCTGTCACAGTGGAATGACCAATATGGATACTTTAAAGTACATTTACATCTTAGAGGAAAAGCCACTAGAAGCTAAAGGCTCACTGAAGGGCTTGGAGCTTGGGAAGCCCTGTGCGGAGGCAGTGCTGGCCCGGTCAGGTCTGTGCCCGCAGTGCTCCCAGTGCCGATGTCTCCCTCACAGGCCAGGCCGATGCCTTGCTTCCTTAGATTCTCTCTCAACACCTCAATTGTGTGATTGGGCGTGGAGCTGCCTCATGGTCCATCAGGGCTTTTTTCCTTTTAAACTTCACCTGAGGATACGTTTTTCATTGATTCTAGAAAGAGAGAGAGAGAAAGAGAGAGAGAGACATTGATGTGAGAGAGAAACATCTATTGGTTGCCCCTTGCATGCACTCCGACGAGGGATCAAACCTGCAACCTGGGTATGACCGGGAGGCAAATCCTCAACCCTTTGGTGCCTGGGAGGACACCCCAGCCAGCTGAGCCACACCCCCAGGGCTCCTGCCTGGGAGGACACCCCGGCCAGCTGAGCCACACCCCCAGGGCTCCTGCCTGGGAGGACACCCCGGCCAGCTGAGCCACACCCCCAGGGCTCCTGCCTGGGAGGACACCCCGGCCAGCTGAGCCACACCCCCAGGGCTCCTGCCTGGGAGGACACCCCGGCCAGCTGAGCCACACCCCCAGGGCTCCTGCCTGGGAGGACACCCCAGCCAGCTGAGCCACACCCCCAGGGCTCCTGCCTGGGAGGACACCCCAGCCAGCTGAGCCACACCCCCAGGGCTCCTGCCTGGGAGGACACCCCGGCCAGCTGAGCCACACCCCCAGGGCTCCTGCCTGGGAGGACACCCCGGCCAGCTGAGCCACACCCCCAGGGCTCCTGCCTGGGAGGACACCCCGGCCAGCTGAGCCACACCCCCAGGGCTCCTGCCTGGGAGGACACCCCAGCCAGCTGAGCCACACCCCCAGGGCTCCTGCCTGGGAGGACACCCCGGCCAGCTGAGCCACACCCCCAGGGCTCCTGCCTGGGAGGACACCCCGGCCAGCTGAGCCACACCCCCAGGGCTCCTGCCTGGGAGGACACCCCGGCCAGCTGAGCCACACCCCCAGGGCTCCTGCCTGGGGGGACACCCCGGCCAGCTGAGCCACACCCCCAGGGCTCCTGCCTGGGAGGACACCCCAGCCAGCTGAGCCACACCCCCAGGGCTCCGTCTCGGGTTTCGCTGTGAATCATTGTGGACGCTGGGGTAGAGGACTGAGGGTGTTGTCAGTGTCATGTCTCCTTTCTCTTTTCTTTCAGGTGGTGGCCAAGGAGGCCTGGGAGAATCATCGGCTGAGGAATGACTCTGTGATTGTGGATACATTCCACGGTCTCTTCAAATCGACTTTGGTTTGCCCAGAATGTGCTAAGGTTTCTGTGACCTTTGACCCATTTTGTTATCTAACTCTCCCGCTGCCCTTGAAGAAAGATCGCGTCATGGAGGTCTTCCTGGTTCCCGCTGACCCCCGCTGCAGACCTGTGCAGGTGAGAGCCTGGGCACCCTCCCAGCACCTCCGTTTGGAGTGGTTTCCAGACCCCGAGTGGGGCCGCTTCCATCTCCCTCAGCAGAAGCTCATCAGCTGCCACGGAAAGCCCTTGGCACTTGCCTAAGTGTGCCCTTGGCCTCCATCAGGCCTTCGTGGAACCCCATTATTCAGAGCCTCGGCGAAGGGCTCCAGGCTGCTCTGCCACCTTTCCCCATGCTTCATTCAGCTGCAGGAGCCTGGCTCATCTGCTAGGTGGTCCTTGAATCTGAACGTTTGGGACTCAGAAGCAGGGCACTTTCTTGGTCAGGTTCCCCCTCAGTCAGCCAGGAGAGCTTGGCTGGAACAAAAGGCCAGGTGGCTCACTGCACGACAGTACTGAGTTTCCTGGTATTCGTTTCTCCATCTCTAAAGAAAGGTGCATGTGGGGCTGCTTGGCAGTTGTATAATTTTAATAGTTCTTTGAAGAACATGGTTAAGAATAAAATAAAACCGTGTTGCCCTGGCTGGTTTGGCTCAGTGGATAGAGCGTTGGCCTGTAGACCGAAGGGTCCTGGGTTCGATTCTGGTCAAGAGCACATGCCCAGGTTGCAGGCTCGATCCCCAGTAGGGGGCGTGCAGGAGGCAGCCAGTCAGTGATTCTCTCTCAGCATTGATGTTTCTCTCTCTCCCTCTCCCCCCTGAAATCAATAAGAAATACATTAACAATAAATAAATACATAGAATAGAGCTGTGTTCAGAGGGAAAGAGTTGGCCCGGCACCTGTGCTCTGTCTGGACAGTGAGCAGGTGCTGGTGCAGAAGCCCTGCCTGTTGGCTCTGCTGGCCACCTGTCTGGCCCTGTCCTCGCTGTAGACTGTTCCTGGAAGGACACCCCTGCCCTCCCACATGCATGCTCTTCCGGCTCATCTCCTGCCGTTTGTGGTGCGCCCTTGCCTCTTCCTCACCCCCCGTCTCGCCTTTGCAGTACCGCGTGACTGTGCCGCTGATGGGCGCCGTGTCGGACCTGTGCGAGGCTCTCTCCCGGCTGTCTGGCGTTGCTGCAGAAAACGTAAGGCAGGGCGGGCAGTGCCCTCAGCCGGTGGGGGCACTTCAGAGTCCTTTGGAGTTTGTTTTCAACCTTGTAGCCACTTTTGGGGGGTGGTTCTTATTGGCTAGCACGGAGGTGATGGCGCCTGGATGCTCAGGACCCTGGCCCTGCTGACTGCACACTGCTGCCGAGACCTTCCCTCCCGGACCTGTCCGGGGACACCAGCTCTCCTCCACTGGGGTCGCACTAGCCGTGGTCGGAGGCCAGGAGAAGGGCTCTGCTCTTAGCTCTGCCACCCCTTCCTATAACCTCCCTTATAAGAGGGGGTAGAAGTTCTTTCCTGCCCCGAACTCTGGTGTCTGTGTGACATTGTGATGTTCTCGACAGAAATCTGTGTTTAGAAACAACTGCCCGAGCTGGGCTTCCTGCTGACCGGGCTGGTTTGGAGGTGGGCCGAGCGAAGCGCTCCCGGGCATGAGGGCCCCTTCCCGGACGCTCCGAGCCCGCAGTGCCCTCGCTCCTCCCGCTCCCCTTGCTCCGCTGCTGGTTCCAGGCGGTGGTGCTGTGGGTGGTCCGTCTTGCCCTGTGCTGAGGGGGTCTGGAGACTTCCGGCCCAAGAACACGTCAGAGACTTCTGGACGACTTCCCGTCTCCGTCCTCACCACCCACCCACCCTGCCTCTCGGGCAGAGCCCACGGGGGACTCGGTCAGACGTGGCCAGCGTGCCTTTAGCTGGTGCAGCCGTGCCGCTCCCCCGCGGGCCTCAGCCCTGAGCTCGGGTCGGTTACAGGGTGCGCTCTCTGGACGCACATTTCTTTCCTTTGTCCCTCGGTTTGAAGCAGGTGTGCTCTTAATCCGTCCTGTAATCCTTCTGCTCCTGTTGATTCTTAGATGGTGGTCACAGATGTGTACAATCATCGCTTCCACAAAATTTTCCAAATGGATGAAGGGTTAAACCACATCATGCCTCGCGATGACATTTTCGTGTGAGTACTCAGCGCTGTCGGCTGCAGGGTCCCAGGAAACAGTCTGGAGGTTTCCCTGCTCGTGTCTCCCGAGCAGGATTCTGGCAGTTGGGGCCCGTGTGGATCTGCCCTCACCCCTGGGTGCCAGAGGTGGGTGTCAGGGAACTGCGGGCAGCCATCCGGGCTAAGCACCTCCTGGGCCTTCAGAGCCAGACATTCCAGATAGTTCTCAGCATGAACACAGCCTTTTGTCAGCAGTTGCTACCTGAGAAGAGGGCCTTTGCTATCCAGTGGTCCGACAGGTGGTGGTGCTGTCAGAGATGCCTTTCTCAGGAGCAGGCCCAGCGCGGGAGGGGCCTTGGGAAGACACAGGATGTCCAGGGAGCGCTCCTCCTCCCTCCATGCCACAGGCCTGGCCGCTGAGGCTGGTGCCATGGCGAGGGACGGGGTTGATTTAAAGAGCCTTTTTCAGCTCCAGAGGCTTTGAGCTGAGACTCAGTTTCCTCGTTCCTGTGGGGACAGCACACTCCAACCCCAGCTGGTCTCCCTGGCCTTCCCAGCTCCTCCTGCTTCGGGGTTGCCCTTGTAGCAATTCTGTGCGCCCCCCTCGCCGAGTGTCAGCGGGCCTGCGCCCCCGCCTCCTACCTGCTGTCTCCTTCCTCTCGCTCGCCCGCCTTTGGTGGAGAGGGTGTTAGGGTTTTGTTGGTTTGTTTCCGGGTGAGCAGTGCACCCCACGGCAGAGGCCTTTCCTTCCCTTGTGTTTTGCCCTGCGACGCCTCGGTGGCTCTAAACGAATGGCCCTCGACCACGCCCCCGACCCTAGCTCTGTTCCCACCTGCACGGGCAGCCTCCCTCCTCAGAGCATCTTCCCTCACTTTGCAAACGGAGGGCCTGAGGCTCATCCTGGGCCGCAGCTGAGGGCGTGTCCATTTCTGACCCCAAGTCCTTACTGGAAACCAAGGCTTGTACACAGCTGAGCTGAGAACTGGGTGTTGCCCGTGAGGAGGTTGGCAGACCCCCGTCAACGAAGGGAACTGCACAGGCTTGAGGGCCAACCACAGGAAAGCCCGTTGTTTTCAAGGTGCATTGAAAATTGTCTCAGGAAAACACCATGGCACCTGGTGCTCTGAGCATGTGGTGCCGTACTGCTGAGGGACGCCTGCCACCTGGCCCCGTAAGGCGGGGGATGGCGTGGCCACTGAGGAAACAGACTTGGACGTTAGGGGCCTGGCCTGGTCACAGCAGCCAGAAACTGGCAGGATGGACCTGGAGTCTGGGCCAGCCTCACTCCAAGGCCTGGTTCGTGACCTTGATGTTAGACCACCAGGGCCTTACCCTAGAGCACTGGGCGTCCTTGAGGTCCGAAAGGTTGGCGACCGCTGCCCTAGAGCGCACCTCGGACTTGTTGTGAGATTTAAAAACACATTTATTGTAGCCAGAACGCTGGCCAGGCATCTGGGGAGGGGTGTGTTTGTGTGATTGTGTGTTTATCGTTTTCAAAAATTGAATCAGTAAGTTTGTGTCTCCCCCTATAGGAAGAGGGAAAGACTACAGTCGGTTGCCAGCAATTTTGGTAACATCTGTTCCAGGATAAAACATCTAAATCTCCTCAGTCCCATGTATTCACTAAGTAAGACACATTTTTCAAAATCATTGATTTGTATTTACCAGTTTCTTTGGTTATCACTGATTTTTTGAAAATTTAGATAATGATTCTTTTACTTCAGTGTTTTTGAACAAAAATGACAAGCAATTCATTTTATAAATTGGCTTCTCCATTTGAAATAGAGGGTCTTTGCCGAAACCGGTTTGGCTCAGTGGATAGAGCGTCAGCCTGCGGACTGAGGGGTCCCAGGCTCAATTCCGGTCAAGGGCATGTACCTGGGTTGCGGGCACATCCCCAGTAGGGGGTGTGCAGGAGGCGGCTGATCAATGTTTCTCTCCCATCGATGTTTCTAACTCTCTATCTCTCTCCCTTCCTCTCTGTAAAAATCAATAAAATATATTAAAAAAAAAAAAAGAAATAGAGGGTCTTTGGCTGATACTCTAGGTGTACATCTTGTGTATTATTTTGTTTTATTAAAGGACAGGGCACTGAGAATGCTTTTTTAAAAGTTGAATTCCTTGGTGGCAAACAATGCGTTTGGTGGCCGGGCCTGTGTGTCTGTGTTGGAATGCTGGGCCGGGTGACAGCTGGTGGCTGTGCTGATCCCGCTGAGGGACCACAGGCTGTGGCTGGGGCAGGAGGCCATGAGCCCTGAGTCCCGGTTGCGTAGTGACCCTCCGTGGGACCAACCTCTAGAGTCGCCTTGAACATGGATTCTCTGCCCTTTGTGCTAAAGTGCGCTCTGTCCCGTCACCATAGTCATGGCCACCGTGGAGCTGCAGCTCAGATCTCTGTCGCTCCGGGGGACCCGCTCCTGACCGTCCCTCTTATGTGATTGACAGGTACGAGGTCTGCAGCACCTGCGCCGAGGGCTCGGAATGCGTCACGCTCCCGGTCTACTTCAGGGAGAGGAAGTCCCGGCCGTCCAGCCCCTCCTCCGGGGCGGTGCTGTATGGGCAGCCGCTGCTGTTGTCGGTCCCCAAGCACACGCTGACCCTCGAGTCTTTGTACCAGGCTGTGTGCGAGCGGATCAGGTTGGTTCAGGACAACGCTTTGCTTGTTACCTGAAATCAGTGCAGGCGCAGTCCCCGAGCGCCTGCGATGCTTCCGCGTGCCAGCCCCTGGGAGGGCCAGGCAGGTGCTGTGGGCATGGGGCACATCTTCAGCACCATGACTCGGGGCGCCTACGCTTCCTCCTGTCCCTGGAGGCATGTTTGTCACAGCTGTCAGTCACCTGCGTTAGGGAGTCTAGTGCTTCGGTTGCATTTTGTATTTGAATAAAATTTTTGAGCCCTGAAGGCTTGGCTCAGTGGATAGAGCGTCAGCTGGCGGACTGAAGGGTCCCGGGTTCGATTCCAGCCAAGGGCACATGCCTGGGTTTCGGGCTAATCCCCAGTCGGGGGCGTACAGGAGGCAGCCAATCAATGATTCTCTCTCATCATTGATGTTTCTAGCTCTCTCTCTTCCCTTCCTCTCTGAAATCAATAAAGAAATATATTTAGGGGGGTAAGGAACATTTGTAATATCTTAATAAAGGGAAAAAAATAAATTTTTGAAGCATTCCACTGTCATTCTGAAGCGGGTAATGAACGTCACTGGGAAATGCTTTTGAAAGTGACGGTGCCACGTGACGTGGAAAACAGCTTCCTGGCGTCTGCAGGGACTTGGGAGCCAGGCCCCTTGTCCTCGGCTCCTCTCAGCCTCTCCAAGTGCTGAGCCACCACGTGGTTTTACAGCCTTTTACTGAAATTGCCTGTGGGTAACTCCATACATGATGAACTACCTGTAGGTGAGTAGTGGAGAAAAATACATAAATGTTACAGCTGACCATTTTTCTTTCATTTTCAAGCCGCTACATAAAGCAGCCGTTGCCCGAGGAGGTGGGCAGCTCGCCCCTGGAGCCCGGAGCCTGCAATGGCTCCAGAGGCAGCTGTGAAGGTGAGCACTGGCCACGCTGTGGAGCTGGCCGACCAGCCCCTCCGGGCCTCCCCATTCCAGAGGTGCACAGAGACGGAGGCTCTGGGCGGGGGGCAGGGTGGGGGGCTCTGCCTGGAGAGCAGACTCAGGAGGCCCCTGCTGCTGCCCGCCGTCTCACGGGCCCCTCGAGGACTCTGCCTAGGCGTGTGGGCCTGGCTTCAGCTGAGCAGACGCAGCCGAGCGGGACTTGCCCAAGGTCAGGAGACAGAGTGAGGGTTTGATTCTGATCCGTTGGGATTACAAAGTAGGTGCTTCTTGCCCGGCTGGTGTGGTTGAGTGTCAACTGTGTACCAAGAAGTTGCTGGTTGGGTTCCGGGTCAGGGCACATGCCCAGGTTGTGGGCTGGATCCCCAGTAGGGGGCGTGCAGGAGGCAGCCGATTGAGGCTTCTCTCTCTCCCTCTCCCGCTCTCTCTAAAAATCAATAAAAAGTTTTTTCAAAAACCTGGAAGGAAATACCACAGTTAGACACTAAATAAAATGTTAACATCGACATAGTGGCAAGTTGTGTATAGGAGACTTTTTGTTTGTGTGCCAGGGGAAGACGAGGAGGAGATGGAGCACCTGGAGGAAGGCAAAGAGCAGCTCTCCGAACCCGAGGGCAGCTGGGAGGACGAGCTGGGAAGCGACCGGGGGGAGACCACCCAGCGGAAGAGCCCAGGCCGGCCCTGCCCCCAACGGCTTTTCACCTTCAGCCTCGTGAACGCCTACGGGACGGCCGACATCAATTCACTCGCAACCGACGGGAAACTACTGAAACTCAGCTGTAAGCGCTGCCTCTCCTTCAGGCGGGCTCGTTGGGGACCCAGGATCTGTTTGAAAATACCTGCTCAGCACTTACTGCTTCGGGTTTTCATGGCCTCCGGGTATCTCCAGGAACAGACGTGGGTGTTGCTTCTCTCTGAAGCTCCCCAAAGACTGTTTAAGAGACGCTGAGGTCCTGGCTAGGGAGGTCCGTGGGTCCCCATGTGTGAGGGTTGTGGGTGCGATCCCCAGTCAGGGCTCATCCAGAGAAGCAATGGAGGCATAAGTAAATAGAACAACAAGTCAGTGTTTCTCACTCCCTCTCTGCGTCCTCTCTCTCGAAAATCAGTAAACAAGTTATTAAAAGAGACACTGTGCACATAGGCACACATGTTCACACACATACAGCCTGCTGGTCAGGCTCTTCCGTCCTCGACCACTTCAGGGGGAGCGCGCCTCCCTCCACTCCACCCTTCCCAGCAGGCTCCTGGGTGGCAGCATTTCCCCGGACATGGCTCACTTGGGCGAATGATGCATTTCTCTTTTGCTCCTTAAGGATGCTCATGGCTGTGACCCAGCTAGGGGATGGTCATGGGTTTTGTCGGCTTTCTGCTCTGTGGGGCCTGCCCTCCGGACAGAAAGAGGGTCCACACGGATGTGCGTCGTGTGTGACAGCACAGGGACAGGACGCCTGCACGGGCAGGAGGGCAGCTGCGCAGGAGGAGGAACTGGGTCCTTGAGCTAGCTAGCTCTTCTCCTTTGCTATACTTCTTTAAAAATCTTTAAATAACAGTTTTATTGAGATCTTTTTGAGCTCATTCTCTCTCTGCAGCTCTCTCTCTCTGGGCAGCTTTCTCCTTTTAGAAATTGTCTTGCAATTTCTAGCGATTTTCTGGAACTCCAGTCTGACTCCTCAGCGCAATCTCCCCCCCCCCCCCCACTCCACCCCCACACTGGGGCCTGGAAAATGCCTTCAGGCAGGAGGCGGGCCACTGGCAGCTCCGTGTTTGTTTCCCGCCTTGGGTGGCAGGCTTTCTCTGCCCCATGTCCAGCGTCTGAAATAGTTGTGTCAGTCTTACCTGGTCAGGTTTTCTTACGGTTAAGGCCGGAGGGCAAATCCGGCCACTGTTTCTCCGTTCTTTCAAACCCTATGTGGTTAGCTGCCGTGGTGCTTGTCTGTGCGGTGAGGAGATCTGTGCCGAAGGATGTGGGGCCAGGGGTTCGGAGTTGGCTGGCTGAGGGCAGAGCATTGCTCCTGGCAGTGGCTGGTGATGGCGGCCCGCGCTGGTGCGCAGCCTGAGTGTGACCTGAGAGCTCCTCCCATTGTCGGCCCGTCACTCACGAGCGACACTTCGGTCCCCCACAGCCCGGTCCACCCTGGCCATCGACTGGGACGCGGAGGCGCGGAGCCTGTACTACGATGAGCAGGAGTCTGAGGTAGGCCCGTTGGGCCCGGGCGGCGCAGGCTCTGCTCTGGCTGGGCACCGGGGTCGCTGTGGGCTCCGCGGCGGCTTCTGCTTCGGGCCGAGTGGCGGCACCAGCGAGGCTGCATGGCGGCGGGTGAGGCCGCCGCTGCCGGGAGGCCTGGTCCCCCCGCAGCACTCGCTGTGCCCCCACAGGCCTTCGAGAAGCACGTGAGCATGCTGCAGCCTCAGAAGAAGAAGCGCACCGCCATGGCCCTGCGGGACTGCATCGAGCTCTTCACCACCATGGAGACGCTCGGGGAGCACGACCCCTGGTAGGCCCCCGCCCGGCCCTTCGCATGTGCACGTCACTGACGGCGCCGACCCAGCGACACAGACCTTTCCCTGTGGGTTGTGTTTTCCAGACTGAGAGAGCCTCCCCGTTTGGGAAGGTGACTTAGGGCCGCTGGAAGGGGTGTGGGCTGTGCAGTGCCTCCAGGCGGCGCCCCGTGGCCTCGCTCCCTGCCTCCCCCAATGGAGGTTTCCCTTTTCCCTTCAGGTACTGTCCCAACTGTAAGAGGCATCAACAGGCCACGAAGAAGTTTGACCTGTGGTCCTTGCCCAAGATCCTGGTGGTGCACCTCAAACGTTTCTCCTACAGCCGGTACTGGAGGGACAAGCTCGACACGGTCGTGGAATTCCCGGTCAGGTGGGTCCGGGACTCGGTGTCACGGGGACATTAAACAGGAGGAGAGCTGGGCTGATGGGCAGAGGGTTTGCCACCAAAGACTTGGCTGCAGGGGGGGTGTGGCTGGGCTCCGGGAGGTTAGGCTTCAGCTATTGCCCTCCCCCTCGTCCCACAGGGCGAATGGGATTATTGGGGCTGCAGGTGGGGTCGCAGACCCACCACGCTCCTGTCCCAGGCAGGGAGGGGGACTGGCTGTCTCCTCGGGTCCTCTCAGGTCCCAGAGTCCAGAGTGAGACTGACACAGGAAAGTAAGACAACAAGATAGGATTCCACCACAAGAGGCAGTTTTTAAAATGCTTTGGGGGTCGGAGGGGGTGGATAGAGACATGTATTTGCCCACATATAGGCGTGTCAATGGAAGAACTTAGGTGGTGAGCTTTAAATATTTTTTGGAAAACTCCTAATTTTTCTGTATGTTTGACATTTCCAAAATAAAATATGGGAATAAAGCTTTATGGGGCCTGTTGTGGTTTAGCTTCAACGTTTAAGGCTCCGCTGGTAGTTTCGAGAGTGACCGCCATCTCTGCATAGTCCTGCAGCCTGGTCTGTGCGAGAGCTTCCTCGCCGTTTGGTCTGGGCTTGGGGCTCCCCGCGAGGCTTCTCTTTTGCAGCCTGAGCAGGTCAGCGGTCAGAACAGACCAGGCCTGTCCTGCGTGTTCATCCCTCTGCAGCGGGGGTTGGAGCGCCTCCCTCGGGTCTAGTCCACTGCATAAGGGGGTTGCTGGGTCACCCTGACTTGCTCTAAGTTTAATGTCGTTAAGGCTGTTTTTGTGTTTTGTGCTTAGAGGTCTGAACATGTCCGAGTTTGTCTGTGACCCGTCGGCAAGGCCGTACGTGTATGACCTCATTGCCGTCTCCAATCATTATGGAGCCATGGGGGTTGGCCACTGTAAGTACCGGCATCCGTCCCCTCTAACATCGCCCAATGCCCTCTGCCCGTCAGCTCTCTCGAGCCCCTTCCTGCTGCCAGGCATGGCCTTTCAGCACTTGTGTTCCATAGCTCCATGGGCCTCAGGCCTTTTCCATACAGTTGCCCCTTCATTTGCAAAATTATTTTGGTTTTCATACTCTTTTTTAAAATACTTTTATTGATTTCAGAGAGGAAGAAAGAGGGAGAGAGAGAAACATCAATGATAAGATAGAATATTGATCGGCTGCCTCCTGCACGCCCCACATTGGGGATCGAGCCCACAACCCGGACATGTGCCCTGACCGGGAATCGAACCATGACCTGGTTTATAGGTCAATGCTCAACCACTGAGCCACCGTACCAGGCTGATTTTCATATTTTAATCCAATAATCCCATCTCTGGGAATCTGTCCTAAGGAAATGATATTGGGGAAAGCTTTATGCACAAAGATATTCATCTATAATAATAAAAGCGTAATATGCTAATTAGACTGACGTCCTTCTGGACAAAGCCGGGGCTACGAAGGAAGCCCGGGTCCTGGGTGCCAGAGGGAAGCCGGTGCCGGCAGCCCAGGGGAAGGCCTCTGGGTATTTATAACAGTGAAGAACCAGTAACAGCATGGTGATCAGGAGCTGGCACGCTGTCCATCTCACAGCACAGTAAAGGGAAATGCCGTGACAGGCTGTGAAACCACAGAATCGCATCCTTCTGGAAGGTGGTGTCACAACTACGTGAAAACCAAAGGCAGCCCTGACTGGTGTGGCTCAATGGATAGAGCGTCGGCCTGCGGACTGAAGGGTCCCAGGTTCGATTCTGGTCAAGGGCATGTACCTTGGTTGCGGGCACATCCCCAGTGGGAGATGTGCAGGAGGCAGCTGATCGATGTTTCTCTCTCATCGATGTTTCTAACTCTCTATCCCTCTCCCTTCCTCTCTGTAAAAAATCAATAAAATATTTTAAAAAAAAGAAAAAACCAAAGGCAAGGAAACTGGGGTTGGGGAAGCCTCGGAGGAGACACACCAAGATGCTGATTTTACTTTTTCCTCCTTGCTCTGCGGTGTTTCCCAAAACTTCTGTGTGTGTGGGTTTGCGTTTTTAGCGAAAAGAGCGGGTCCATTTTCTACCCGTTTATGGAAAGGTGTTCGTAATGGGGAGGTGAGGAGCTGTTTCCTCCTGCCCCTTTCCTGCCACCACAGCCAGTGAGGACCCCAGGAGAGGACGCCATGGAGGCGCCAGTTCCATTTCAGCACTGTCATTTCTGGGAGCCTGGGTGGAGCAGGAATTGGGCATGGCTGTTGGCATTGCTGTTGTAAACACATCTGCTTAGAAATAGCACAAAATCAAGACAGGAAGTGTTGTCTGTGAGGGCTGCTGGATCACTGTGAGGAGCTGTTACCCAGCCACGGGCTCTTGACTCACAGCTGTCGAGAAAGATGGGTTGAAGTCTGTCCACATCCGAGCTCTGCCAACACCCCAGATGCCCAGTGTCCCTCCCCGGGTCTGCCCACAGGCTTCAGAGGCAGAGGGCAGCAGTAGACATCCTGGGCATGGACAGGGGGTTCACCCTTTAAAATTGTTTCCCAAAATTAAAGTGTTGGTTCTTGACAGCTCCATTTTTATCCTCTTCAAGCCCTTTTGAGCTTTTTAAAATGGAATGAGTTATTTTTGGCTGTTAAGACACAAGCTGTAAATTACTTCTAGTGTCAGGGTCTGTATTTTTCACTGTTTGGAGTCTTGTTTAGTGCAAGCCTGGTCAGCTGGCCAGGTCAGCTCTCTGGTGGCGGCTAGAGCATTTCCTTTTGGCTTGGCAGACACCGCGCACGCGAAAAACAAACTGAACGGGAAATGGTATTACTTTGACGACAGCAACGTGTCCCTGGCCTCCGAGGATCAGATAGTGGTGAGTGAGCCTGCTTCCCCCCGTGGTTTTCATGTTCCCTGATCAGTGATCCCATCTCTGGGAATCTGTCCGAAGGAAGTGACATTGGGGAAAGCTTTATGCACAAAGATAGTCATGTATTTATAACAATGAAAGATGAGTAACAGCATGGCAGATCCCTGAGTGCGAGCTCAACAGTGAGACAGGGAAACTGGGCAGAACGGGTGATTTTCCAGCCAGTAATGGACGTCTCCCCTCTCCTGTTTTAGACAAAAGCAGCTTACGTGCTCTTTTACCAACGTCGAGACGATGAGTTTCATACGACGCCTTCCCTCGCCGGCTTTCCTGGCTCCTCCGATGGAGGAACGCGACCCAGCAGCTCCCAGCAGGGCCTGGGGGAGGAGGCGGCCTGCAGCATGGACACCAACTGACCTGCCCCCCCCAACCCGGCACACCTTTGACCCCCCCCTGAAGACTACTAGTGTTTGGTCTAAAAACCAGATGAGGAAATTCCCTTCTTTTATGAGCAGAAGAAAAAAAGCCCTTTTGTTCAGAAGGGTTATGTCAAGAGGCTGAATTATTTTCCTTTTTAAGTCGGTGGTGAGACGGCCGTGGGACCTGTGAGCTGCGGCGGGGGTGGGCGCCGTGCGGGGTGGATGGACCCCAAGGCGCCGCAGGCACAGCTGTCAGGAGGCTGCGGAGGCAGCTGCCCACCACTGGTCACCCCCGGAGGCCCCCCAGCAAACACCCCCTCCCTCGGCTGGGTCTGTGTTCCAGCCATCGGTCATCTCGGCGTTTCCCCCAAGTGCAGGTGGTGGGGTCGCCTGCCCCTCAGTCTTCAGGGGAACCTCGCAGTGCTGTCCTGTTGTCCTGTTGCCGCGCCCCTGCTCCCTCCTCCCTGCTCCCTCCTCCCTGCGCCCTGAACTCCCGCACCGAGGGCCTTGGTGAGCGGCCACTCAAGTCCGCACAGACTGGGCCCTGCCCAGCACCCGCCTCTGCCGGGGTCGGACCGGAAGGCCGGCCTTCCTGGGAGGTGTCTGCTGGGAAAGAGCCCCCCATCTTGCTAAGAAGTGAGACCCCTGCCCTCGGCCTGGGCGCTCCGCTGGGGCCCGGCCCGGCCCCTCCCACACGCTCCCAGCCCCCAACCGCAGCCCCGAGGCGGCAGGCGGCTTCTCTCCGGGTGGGACGGGCACAGGCCGGGCTGGTCTGACCTTTAACCTGCGCCTCGGCGGTTGGGGCGCGTGCGACGCCCCAGCGCTGACCATTGGCGGGCGCGGCTGCAGGCGGTGAGGCTCTCCGCGGGGGGCGGGGGGCGGTCAGCCGCGGGAGGGGGGGTCCCCGCGGAGGAAAGGGGGGTCCCCTGGGGCGGGGTCCCCTGCCCCCGGGCCGCACGCGGGAACCCCGGGGCGGATGGAGGCGGATGGGGGCGGGCGGCCCGCGTGGTGGTTCGGGCCTCGCCGAGCCGTCCGGCCGCTCCGTTTCGTGTTGACGTGACGAACACGCGGTCGCTTCCAGGGAAAATGTCCGAGAAGCTGCGGCGCTGCCGGAAGGAGCTGACCGCGGCCATCGACCGGGCCTGGGAGGGCGTCCGGCTCGCCCAGCGGGGGGCCCTGCCGCTCCCGACGCCCGGGCTGTGCTGGCCGCACCCGCCGGCCGCTCCCTTCGGCCCCGAGAACGAGGGCCCGGCCCCGGCCCCCGGGAGCGCCAAGCCGCCGGCCCCGTGCGCCCCGAGGAGGCCGCTGGCCAGCAAGGAGAACGTGCTGGGCGCCCCCGGCCCGGCCCCCGACCGGCCGCCCTGGAGCCCGGCGCCCGGGGAGAGCGGGCGCAGAGACGGCGCCAGGTGACCCCGCCACGGCCCCGCCCCGGAGGCCCGTCCCCCGCCCCGGGAGCTCGGCCTGTTCCCCCCGGCTCCGCCCGCCTCCCGGTCCGGCCCGAAATTGTGTGAGTGTGAGAGCGAGTGTGTGTGTGAGAGTGTGAGAGTGTGTGAGTGTGTGAGTGTGAGAGTGTGAGTGTATGAGTGTGAGTGTATGAGTGTGACTGAGTGTGAGTGTGTGTTTGGGGTGAGGGGTGATGGAAGGCACTCGGCACAACCAGAGGAGAAGTGAGTGTTCAAGATCCTGGTTTTCCAAGTCACATTATTTTTTCTTCCTTTTTTCCCCTTAAAATAAACTTTATTGTCGATGGTGTTACGGATGTCCCCCCTCCCCCCTCCCCCCTCCCCCCAGCGCCTACCCACCCCCCACATTGTTTTATGGCGCCGAGAGAAAAACCTTCATCCTGCTGCCCTTTGCCCCGTGGCGGCCTCGCCCTCGCCGCCGCTCCCGCCCCCCCCCCTCCCGGCCCCGGTCCCCCCCCCGCCCGGCCGGTCCCCCCCTCCCGGCCCCGGCCCCGGTCCCCCCCTCCCGGCCCCGGCCCCCCCCTCTCCCGGCCCCGGTCCCCCCCTCCCGGCCCCGGCCCCGGTCCCCCTCTCCCGGCCCCGGTCCCCCTCTCCCGGCCCCGGTCCCCCCCTCCCGGCCGGTCCCCCCCCCTCCCGGCCCCGGTCCCCCCCTCCCGGCCGGTCCCCCCCCCCTCCCGGCCCCGGTCCCCCCCCCCGCCCGGCCGGTCCCCCCCCCCTCCCGGCCCCGGTCCCCCCCCTCCCGGCCGGTCCCCCCCCCCTCCCGGCCCCGGTCCCCCCCCCCCGCCCGGCCGGTCCCCCCCCCCTCCCGGCCCCGGTCCCCCCCTCCCGGCCGGTCCCCCCCCCCTCCCGGCCGGTCCCCCCCCCAAGCCGCCATCTTGGCTGCCCTGTGGGCAGAGAACGAGGAGCCATTCACTGGCTCGGCTCACAAGTGATTATCCCGGTTTCGGAGACCCTGACCGGCGTGTGTGATGCCCTGGTCGGTGCCACTTTGTAGTAATTTCCCGTTGGCCTCCATCACAGCTTACGTGACAAACAGTTGCCAGTCCTTTTTTTTTTTGTCTTAAACATTCCCTAACACCCCGTCAATATTTTATTGAAAGAGGGCCCGGCCGGTGTGGCTCAGTGGTTGAGCATTGACCTATGAACCAGGAGGTCACGATTCGATTCCCGGCCGGGGCACAGGCCGGGGTTGCGGGCTTGATCCCCAGCTGGGTGTGCAGGAGGCAGCCGATCCATGATTCTCATCACGGTTTCTCTCTCTCCCTCCTTTCCTCTCTGAAATCAATAAAAATACTTTTTAAAAAAGGACATTAAAAAACACACACTAATAATATTTTTCTTGAAAGAGGCTCTAATTCCCCACCTTTTCTTTTCGCCCGGGAGCTGCAGGAAAGATCTGGAGAAAGAGTTGAAGGTTGAGTCCAATTTGCCTCTCAGCAGTTCTAGCCAAGAGGTCACGAAGGACCTGCTGGACATCATCGGTGAGTACCGGTCGCTCCGCCTCGCCTCGAGCAGAGGCCCCCGCGGGCCAGCGATGGCGGGGGTCAAGCAAGACCACTCCTTCTCATCCTGGTCGGTGCATTGGCCTTGCTCCTGGCAGGCTCTGTGCAGAGACCTGCGTGGAGCCGACAGCCTGGGGAGCCATTTCAGAAATGCCACAGTCACAGTGCAGCCCAAGGCCCCAGAACTTGGTGGTTGAGCTGCGATCTGCAGGAAACAGGACGTAGACAAAGCGGGGGGAGTCCAGCTGTGGTGGAAACTCATGATGAAATCTTAGCCCGGCTGGTGTGGCTCAGTTGGTTGAGTGTTGACCCCTGTACCAGGAGGTCACTGGTTCCATTCCCAGTCGGCACAAGCCCAGATTTCGGGCTTGGTCCCCAGTAGGGGGTGTGCAGGAGACAGCCGATCAGTGATGTTTCTCTCTCTCCCTCACTTCCTCTCCCTCTAAAAAAATCAAAACATTAACTTAAAAAATCCCAAAGCTCCGCTCTAATTCCACCACCAAGAGATATTGACAGCGTGCTGTGCGTCTGGCAGACACTTTTCTGCACGTCTGTACGTTCTGTGGGTGAGCTATGTGACCCCTGTTTCCATGACTCATTGCACAGGACACACGGCTCGTACTTCAGGGATGCTTAGCCCTGGAGCTGTTGGCTCTTCAGGGAGGGGAGGGAGATGCCAGCGAGTGGGGGGAGACCCTGCCCGCCCACTGCCTTAGGGCGCTGAGTCTCCTCTCGTCGCCCCAGGAGGTGAGCTGAAGGCCTGGCTACCTCTGCTCGCCCTGCAGGTCAGCGGTGTTGTACCCCACTCTCTCCACATGCCTGAGAGCCGGGACACACATGTGCACCCCTGTATTCTCCTGCCCACAACTTCCTTGGGGGCTGCGGATAGCTGGGCACTTTAACAGCAGAGCCAGAAAGGGGGGCACTGAGCCCCCTTAAGGTTAGGCCCGGGCTCTGGCAGCCGGCCTGCCCTCGCGGACATGCCCGCCTTGTGCAAACCCAGCTGAGCAGCCACATGCGTTCACTTTGCCTTCGGAGACCTCCCTGGAGCGTAACGCTGTGTCCTTGTTTCCAAGACAACACCAGCATCCGGACCATTGAAGAGCTGGCCGGGAAACTGGAATTTGAAAACGAGCTGAACCGCGTGTGTGACTCCTGCGGAGACTCCCCCTTCACGGAGGAGGCCTGGGCGCTGCTCATGGACGAGAGCCCGCAGAAGGCGGTGGAGGCCGACCCCAGCAGCCTCCGGCGGGCCTTCGACGACCACAGCGTGGTCCAGACGGTCCTGGACCTGGAGGAGGACTACCACCTGATGGGCTCTTTCAAATACCACGTGGAGTGAGGGGCGCCCGCCCGGTGCCTCCCGGGAGGCGGAGGCGGGTGCCGCGCAGTCGCGTTTCTCAGAGGGGTGGCCCTTAACTTCCAGTTCCCTTTCGGAGCTGGGAGCCCAGCTTTGTTTTCATTTGCTTTGTTTTGCTTTCCTGTTGCTTTGAAATAGTTCTGACTGTTCCTTGTCTGCACTTGCACCTGTTTCTTTGGTTGACGGTCAATATACCTGGTGCTCAAGGCAGGTGTGGGCTGTGGCCTCTGCTGTGCCCCTTGGTGTTCTTTCCCATGAGCCCCTGCGGCCACAGCCAGTGAGCTTGGTGGGCCTGGTGGAGGCCCTCCTCATCTCTAGACCAGCCTTCCCTCGATCCCCAGCCCTGCCCTCAAAGGGGCTGGGAGCATCCCCGGTCCCCTCTTGACGGCATTCTCATGAGGCCTCCCCGCCACCCCCACTTCAGACACCTGGGCCCTAGCTGGTGGGTGGGGAGGGAGAGGTGCACACAGGTGCCTCCCATCCACCTTCATGCCTGGACCTCATCCATGCCCCTGCAGGCCTGGGGACCCTGAGGCCAGGGTGGGGCAATGGCCCTGTTTGGTCAAGGTGGGCAGGGAGGGAGGGAGGCCAGGACATTGCCCCCGAGGTCAGCACAGCCCCAGAGCTTAGCAAGGCTGACTCCATACACCCTGGAAAGAAAGGGCCTCATCAGAAATCTCAAGAGCATGGCGTTCCTTCAGGAACCTAATGACGGCAAGGCCTGAGCCTCTCGGAAACAGTGGCAGGTAAGTGCCTCCTGGGCTCAGGCGGGGGTTGGGGGGGGAGGCTGCCCAACAGACCAGAGAGCCAAGCAGGAGGCCCAGGGGACCACCCCCCAGGACATTTAGAGGCCACGGACCTCACCCCTGCGTTAGGTCTGGTGACTCCTCCGGGCTCAGGGATCGGAGGGGGAGACCAGGCACCCGCTCCTTAGCGGATTGGCTCGATGGTGCGCCTGCCTGCACCCTGAGAGCCCTGGCCACCCTGGGGCACAGCCGCCACCCACCCAGGCAGAGGGTAGGCCAAGGACCGACCCAGCAGTGAGCTCCCAGCCTGTGGGGCTGGTGGCCAGTTTCTTCTCCTGGCCTTGGCCGCCGCGCACAGGAGGCGGCGGCTGCATGGAGAGGCCAGGCCCCGGGGTAGTCAGCAGCCCAGGTCACCACGGTGCATCCCGCCGCCCCCGCCCCGCCGGAGGGAGCTGGATGGAGGGCGAAGGAGGAACGGGTCTGTAGGCGAGCAGCCTGCGTCCTGCGGGGCCACTCACCCCGCGGTGTGACGAGGAGGCGCCCTGCCTTGGGCCCCCTGATCCAAAGCTCACCTCTGCGGGGGCCCAGCCTGGCCCTGGGAGATGCTGTGCGGGGCCCTGGCCGGGACTCACCGTCATGACAGACGGGCCAGCGGAGAGCGGCCAAGGAGAGGAGGCAGTGGCCGGGCGGGAGCAGGAGGGGAAACTGGTTGGTCCTGTTCATGCATCTGTTAGGCTCTTAGTTTGACGAACCTGCCAGTGAGATGAGGCGTTCACGTTGGGGGGCTGGGTGAGGGGCACGGATAAACTCGCTGTGTTTACAACTTTCCTGCAAACCTCATTGCTCTAAAATTTACAATGTGTTACTTTTTTTAAATGCAGTTGATCCCGTTTGTGAAAACGTATGAGCACATGTGCAGGGCATTGTCACGGAGGGGACACGGAGGGGTTCAGTTTCCTCTTTCCCTGTGTTTTCTAACCTATTGCCATGGGCATGTATCACTTCTGTAGAAAGAAGGAATTATAAAGTTTTTTAAAACCCTCATCTCTGCCAACCAGCCATGGACTCCCTCACCAGGCACCTGCCCGAACTGCCATTCGCCGTGCCCAGCGGTGGGCAGAGGCCAGGCCGGCAGCAGGCTCGGCAGGGCCTCCTGGGGGTCCCTTCCCTGCGGGCGGGTCAGAGCTGCTTCTCAACTCAATCCCCGTCCCGGGGTGGCGGGGCGGCTGCCGGGATGGCAGGGCCCTCACCCTGGAAGACCAAAACGGGGGCTTCCTGACTGGGTGGAGGCGGTTGCCGGGGGACAAGGGTAGAGCGTGGGGCAGGCTGGGGTGGGCAGAGGGGCTCCCTGGCGGCCCACAGATGTGCCCCTGTGGCGGCCATGGCACGGCCCCAGGGCGCCTTATGTGCCCCGCCAGCTCAGCCTGGCTCAGTGACCCCGAGTGGGGAGGGGGGGTGAAAGGCTCAGAAGAGACAGACAAGGGAATGAAAGCTGGGTCTGGGTGGGACGCTGCTCCCTGATGAGGAGACAGCGCCCGCGCCCACAAGCCGAGTCTTTATTTTATAGCAGATGCCACGAGGCAAAGTAGGGGCGTGATCACGTTGTTTCCAGCGTTCTCGTTGGTTTCAACCCCACTCAACTACATGCACCTGAACTCCATCACTCAGGCACGCGGGGCCACGTGTTCGAACCACAGGCTCACGCTCACAGCTACGGCCGATGGCTATGATTGTGCTGGGCGGGCTCTGCCCTCCAGCTGGGACGTGCACGTGGCAACGAGAGGACTGTGCCCTCTCATCAGTCCGAGGCTTGAACCTGTCCAAACACTAACCGCGCCCCATATACCTCTGTTTAGTTTTTGTTGTGTTTGTGTGTGTGTTTTTTTAATATATTGATTTTTTACAGAGAGGAAGGGAGAGGGATAGAGAGTTAGAAACATCGATCAGCTGCCTCCTGCACACTCCCTACTGGGGATGTGCCTGCCACCAGGGTACATGCCCTTGACCGAAATCGAACCTGGGACCCTTCAGTCCCCAGGCCGACGCTCTATCCACTGAGCCAAACCAGCCAGGGCTTGTGTTTTGTTTTGTTTAGAAAGCTGGCAGTTTTCATGGCCCCGATGGAACGCCTTTCCTGGGAACTAAATTGTTCCTACCCACCACCAGCCCTCCATCAACCTGACTGCAGCCAGGAGCACCCTGGCCTTGGTTATTGGGCCAGCGGGGGCTTGGTTTTGTTTTAAAGGTTTGTCTATTGAGTTCAGAGAGGAAGGGAGGGGGAGGGAGAGGGAGGGGGAGAGAGGGAGAGAGGAGGAGGGGGGAGGGGGGAGGGGAGGGGGAGGAGGGAGAGGGAGAGGGAGAGGGAGAGGAGGGAGAGGAACATCAATGATGAGAGAGAAGCATTGACAGGCTGCCTCCTGCACGCCTCCCACTGGGGATGGAGCCACCACCGGGGCCTGTGCCCTGCCCTGACCGGGAATTGAGCCGTGACCTCCTGGCTCTGGTTGACGCTGAGCCCCTCGCGCCGGGCAATGCTCTGTTTGTGGAAATTCCCATTCACTGCAGGGGCCGTGCTCCTGGAACCCTGGCACTGTAGACACAGCTGTTCCGGGAAGTGCCCCTCGGGCCGCAAGCTGGTCACTCCCCTGCCACCTGCCCCTCAGCACCGGCTCCCCAGGGGCCCGAGGAGGCCTTCCTGCCTGGGCACCGCTTCCTGCAGCGGGCAGGTGTGCTCCCCGGCAGGTGGGGCTCTCGGGGGCTCCCTGGAGGGGACAGGAGCCGGAACATTGGTTGTCATACAACTCCCTCCCCTGGCGGCGGGGCTGGGCCCAGAGCCGGCTCGGCTCGGGAGGAACAGACTGAGGAACGCGGGGTGGCGTCTCCCTGTCCCCCCAGTTCCTCTGGGCGAGCCAGGCAATCGCGGGCTGTTTCTGTGGAAACACTGGCTGCGCTGGGATTAGCAGGACCGAAATGGAAACACGCAGCTTCGAGAACAAATAAGAGCTCTGGAGCCTGCTCTCCGCACACGGGAACTCCAGGCACAGTCAGGGCTTGGCTGCCCAGCTGCCCTAGGAGCGGCTCCCCTCCCCTGCCCGCCTCCCCACGGTCAATGCTGAAGCCACTGGGACCACTGGCCGTGCTGGCAGGCAGGCTCTGTCCCAGCACTCAGGGCAGGAGCTGGTCTTAGAAGCTCCTGGGGCGGCTGGGGGCGAGGGGCAGCTGAGGAAGAAGGGATAGAGAAAGGAGAGGCCGAAACTGGTTTGGCTCAGTGAATAGAGCGTCGGCCTGCGGACTGAAGGGTCCCAGGTTCGATTCCGGTCAAGGGCATGTACCTGGGTTGTGGGCATATCCCCAGTGGGAGATGTGCAGGAGGCGGCTGATTGATGTGTCTCTCTCATCGATGTTTCTAACTCTCTATCTCTCTCCCTTCCTCTCTGTAAAAAATCAATAAAATATGTTTTTTTAAAAAAAAAAAAAAAGAGAGAAAAAGGAGAGATCCCGGCCGGGTGGTTCAGTGGTTGAGCATCGACCTATGAACCAGGAGGTCAGAGTTCGATTCCCAGTCGAGGCAGCCAATCCATGATTCTCATCATTGATGTTTTTCTCTCCCGCTCCCTTCCTCTCTGAAATCAATAAAAATATATTAATTTTTTAAAAAGGAGAGAGATGAGTGAACGGCCAAGTGGAGGTCACAGCTGAGGCTTGAGAGCAGAGCCAGGATTCTTTCAAAGGCCAGCTCCAGGTTGGCCGTGGGCTGGACACGGAGACCCTGGCCCCAGCGCAGCCGGATCTCCATGTTCCACTTCCCTCGCTGTCGGTGTCTAGCCACGTGGGTCTGGACCAGAGTCTGAACTCTCGCCAGGTGGCCCCGGGGCCACTCTGCTCAGTGGGCTCTGCCTCTGTGTGGCTCCAGCCAGCAAATTGGGCTCAGAGGCCTGCTTCTCATTGCTGGGCCCAGGGTCCCTCCTGCCTCCTGCTCCCTCACCTCCTGGCCGCCGCTCTGGCTCCTCAGCGCCAGACCCTCCTCCTCAATCCCAGGGACATATCCGAAGGGGCCAGGGGACCAGGGGGAAGGTGACAGACCACCTGGGGCCGTGCCCTCCCCTGCACCCAGGAACCCACCTGCCACTGGGGGCGTTGTGGGTTGTTAATGATCAAAGCAGCAGATGAAAAGGCCAGGAGGCCCAGTTCAAGCCAGTCTCTGACGGAAGCAGCAGGAGGGTGCGAAGGAGGAGGGGCCCTGCGCCTGGGTAGGTCCCGGAGAGGCCATCCGTCCGCCGCGGCCCGGCTCTGCCACGCAGGTTCCTTTTCCCCGGACTGTGGAGGAGAACACTCAGATCTTGGTTCCAGATAAATATTTACAGCGGGAACAGTGGTTTACGCGGGAAACCTACTTGTCAATATGGATCCCGGCCCTGGGGCGCTGGGGCGCTGGGGCAGCCAGCTGGGAAAGGCCTGCTGGAGGAAGAGTTTTGGCCTGAGGCCTGGCATGAGGGATTTTTCACAACTGCTCAACCCTCCTAGGAAGCAACCATCTTTTCTGAGGGCAGAAAGGCTGTTGTGTCCTGGGCACTTTGGGAGAAGAGGGAGGGAGAGAGAGAAACATCAATGATGAGAGAGAATCGTGGCGCGCCCCGCACTGGGGATGGAGCCCACAACCCGGGCGTGTGCCCTGACCGGGAATTGAACCGTGACCTCCTGGTTCATAGGTCGATGCTCAACCACTGAGCCACACCGGCCGGCTTTTCTGGAGCTCATATTCCACTCTCCTTTCAGATGGAACTGAGTGAGGCCGTGAGCACAGGAAGGCAATGGGCGGTGAGCAGGGTGCGCTTTAGGGGTGACGTTGGAAACTCGGATGTTAAGACAGTTGTGCTGTCATTGGCTTCAGTTTCCTCCTCAGACGGCCGCAGGAGTCACAGCAGAGGGAGGAGCCCCTAGGTGGCTCTCGGGGCCCAGGCCACGGGCCTCCCCCTGGGAAGGCAGAGGAGGCTGGTCCAGGGCAGAGCCAAATCTCTACTGGCATCCGAAGAGCCACAGACGCTCCAGCCTCCTGGGACGTGTCTGGGCTGTGTCATGCTCACTGAACCTGGCAGGCACAGTAGTTCAAACAAACAAGCCTTAGGAATAAAATCAACAGAATACCCTTTCCTGCTGATTGTCCGGCAGTGTGGTTTTAATTAGCCGGACTTGTTAAGACACAAGCTCACTGGGCATTGCACAGAGACACGCAGTGCCTGGGCACTGAGTCACCCTGACCTTTGGCTGCTGGGCACAGATGGAACAGGAGGAACAGATGTCGTAACTCAGCAGTCACAGCGCAGCGGTCCTGCTTTGGCATTAAAAGTTGGACAGACCCTTCGATGAGGCCACAGCTGTTAATGCTGAGGGCGCTCTCCACAGGCCTCGGCTTTGAATTAAAATGATTGAACTTGCGCCCTGGCCGGTGTGGCTCAGTGGATAGAGCGTCAGACTGCGGACTGCAAGGTCCTGGGTTTGATTCTGGTCAAGGGCACGTGCCCTGGTTGCGGGCTCGATCCCCAGTGGGGGGTGGGCAGGAGGCAGCCGATCCATGATTCTCTCTCATCATTGATGCTTCTACCTCTCTCTCCCTCCCCCTTCCTCTCTGAAATCAATAAAAATATATATTTAAAAAATAAAATGATTAAACTTTCAACTTAGAGTAATAAATGGTTTCCAGAGTTGCACTCCCTCCCCCGCCAGGAGATCAGCCCTGCTCCCTGAAACGTGCGAGAAAGGGGGTGATCACAAAGGCGATGCTGCAGGAGGGGCAGCAGGGCTCAGGGAGGTGCCCCTCGGGCGTTGGAGGAAGGGACGGAAGGACGGAGAAGGGTGGCGGCCAGAGCCAGGAGTCGGACATTAAGTGCAGCCCCGCCTGGCGCTCCCCTGGGGAGGAACTCCGGTGGTTACGTGACACATGAAACTGACACTCATGTGCTTCCATCCGGGCCAAGGGGACGTTAGCGGACCGACTGCACACCAGTGACCCACCAGCAGTAGGGACTGCAGCCCCGCCCCGTCCCGCCCTGCCTGCAGCCACCTCCATCTTGAACCTTAGTGTGTTGTTCTGCACAGGCCGTTCTCCACTCGCTTGTTCTGATTATAAAGCGATTAGCAAAGCAGCTACACTTGGATTTCTTTTCTATTCCCTACCTCCTGCCCCAGGTTTTTCCTCCTCAAAATCCACTTCACTCCCCCCTCTCCGCCCCCAACAAAACCTGTTGGAGGGAAAAAATGCCGGGTACAGATCCCTCTGGCCTGCAAGCCTTCCCCTAACCCTGGGCCACCGGAGCCGGTGTCGGTGTCAGGAGAGCCGGGAGGACCAGCACACGGGGCGAACCGGCCGGGAGCTGGTGCGGGAGCGCGGCCAGGCGGCCTGAGGCAGAGCCGGAGTCGCCCTTGCCCGCAGGGCCGCTGAGCAGATGCTGCCATGGCCACGGCCGCAGCCAGAGGAGGCCTGGCCTGGAGGAGCGCGCAGCCTGGCTGGCCCTGGCCCGGCCGCGGGTGAGGCAGGGCATTAAACTCGCCCGCCTCGCGGCACACCCCCCTGAAAGCAGGAGGACGCGCTCAGAGGCCCAATGTCATCGCTGTATTGGCTTGAAATGGGCAGATTCTGGAAGCGTCTGGATGGTAAGTGGGAACAGGGGCCCCTACCAATGCCCCCCGCCCGGGGGGATATAGGGAAGGGCTGCGTCAGCCGCCTGAGCTCCGGAGCCTGGCCCGGAGCAAGGCCCAGAGCAGGAGGGCAGCAGCTGGCGGAGATCGCGCCCGCCCGGCAGGCCCTGCTTTGCTCTGTTTGGCGGTTTTCTGGCCTCTCCAAGCCTTGTGCTGTGAAAGCCTGGGTGGCGGCCAAACAACAGCAGCCGCCTGCGCAGCCCTGGGCTGGCGGGTCCCGCACCGGCTGTGGCCCGTGTCCGCCAGCCCTGCCTCCAGCTCTTGCCTTGGATCCACAGTTTGTCCACGGAGGCCACCGAGGCTTCCTGGGAGCTCAGCCCTCGCAGGACCCGTCCATCCCGGGAGGGACTGGGCCAGACAACGAAGGAAGGAACCCAGCTTGAGAGCGGCCGGGTGGGGGGGGGGGGGGGCGCGGAGGAAAGACCTGCATCTCACTACCGACCTGACCTCCTAGGTCAGCTGGTGAGAGCAGCTCAGTAACTTAATGGGAGAAAAAAGTACAATTTGAAAAGTTTTATCTTTATTATTTTTATTTTTTACAAAAGAAATACGTATGCAAAACAATAAAAACTTCAGCAAGATATAAAGGGAAAGCGAGCGTCTCCTAAAGCCCACGGCTCTCCACCAGCCCACGGCCACCGCTGCCCTCGGGGCGTTAATCCAAGGTTGGAACAGGCCGTGGGGACAACAGTCCGGAGGAAAGTGGAGTCACGTGGCCTGAGCAGTGGCGCTCCGGGCACCTGTTTGGTGCCACCTCTGTCGCCGGCAGCTTTAGCGCGCTCTGCTCACCAGGCCTGACTAGCATGGCCGGTCCACTGACCAAAAACACAATGCTCTCGCAGCAGTCTGGGTAAAAACGTAAAAGTCTGGAGGCCCTGGGAGATATTGGTCACGTGTAGAGAATATTTTGAAGAAGCCCTGCTCCTCCAGCACCCATGCGCTCAGGGTTCCCGGAGCCACGCCCAGGCGGTGCCCCGCTCTCCCACCGGCTTCATGTCGGGAAGGAAGGGTGCACATGCCCTGGCGTGGGCAGCCCCGGGTGCCAGAACGCCAGACCTGCCCCCCTTTCTAGCAGGACGTCTGACCCTTCATTACTCTTTCCAGCCGGGACCATTCCACCAGCTGGAGTCACTGCCCATCAGGCGCTCTCGTCGCTGCTATCGAAACGCAGGTGGTAGAGCACGGCCTTCCCCGGCTGCTGGGACTGCGGGGCCTGGGGGCTTTCAGGGTTGAGGTCGCTGAACCAGCTCATTTGGGGGTCCCCCTGGGAGCTGTCAGAACGCTGGCTGCTGTCCTGGGGAGAGTGCCCACTGAGCTGCGGGAGGGCCCGGGGTGCTGCCTGCATTGTCCTGGGTCTGAGTGCCCCTCCCTGAGCAGGCTGTGTGGGGTTCCGTCCCTGGAGCCCCCGACACAGGGGCTGGGCACAGGGCTCCTGCTGCTCCGGGGGGGACCCCTGTGAGCCAGGACCGGGAAGCTGGGGGCACTGGGAACTGAAAGCACAGGCTGTGCTTCGGGGTTGCTCTTGCCGCCTGGTGGGGGGCCTGCCCCGGTGGGTGCTCCTGGGCGGCCGGCCTCTCCGCCCGTGTTCTCCCGTCACCAGCCGCTGCTCACAGGGGTCACGTGAAAACACGCCTTTGGTCTGACGTTTTGGGCTGGTTACAAAGTTGTTTACGTCCAGGGACAGAAGCCGCAAGGCTCCTTGGGCAGCCAGCTTCCTGCCGCCATAGTTCTCCGCGCTCGTCTTAGGGAGAAGCTGGCTCTTGAGGTTCGTCTGTACGGCCTTGTCCCGGACCCCCCTGCTTCTCTTCGCTTCTCCAACGGCCTCTTCTGGGAGGGCTGCCCTCTTGGCTCCCTCACCCCAGACATCAAACTCCCGGGGCCACGGGGCGCCCACCCTCAGATCCCGCGCTGGGAGGGCCTGGGCCCGCGGGGGCGAGGTCTGGGAAGTGCTGTCTCTCACGTGCGTGGGCCCCCGCGGCCCCGCGAGGAAGCTCTTCAGCTCCGCGAGGGCGCCGGGCACGTCGAGCTGCGCCAGCTGCTCACCCAGCTGGCGGACGTCCTTGCTCTGCTGCGCAGCCACAGCTTCAAGGTGCTTCAGGCCGGACGTCACTTCTGCAATCTCCGCTTGTCTCTGGGCAAGGCAGCGAGAAAGAAGAGCGTTACCACAGTGAGACGCCGAGCACAGTGGAAGGGGCAGACGAAGCCAGGGGTGTGGGGCAGCCCCGGCCGCATCTGCTGGAGGGTCCTGGGAAAGGAAGCGGGCCCTACCCTGGCGGGACCCAGGGGCCGGTGCTGTGTTGGCCTCTGTTCTGGCTGCAAGTTTGCAACATTAACGCTCCCTCTGGCCTCAGTGACAAAGTCAGCAGCGCACCAAGGACAGGAGCTGGGCTGTACTCACAGCTTGGAACTCCCTCCGCAGCTCCAGCACCGCCTGCTCCACGCGGCCTCTGTCCTGCGCTGTTTCCAACACCAGGTCCCTCTGGGCCCGCGCAGTTTCTTGCACTAAATACAGAACAATGACAATTCGCCTTAGGGAGACGGCGACCTGGCCACAGTGGTGGAGAGGCAGGAGGGAGGCTGGCCTGGCCCGGGCCTGCTCTGCCGGCAGATCAGCCGGGTGAGGAGAGGATGCCGGAGCAGGATGCTTCCTCTGCTGTCCTCCTCCCTCCCTCAGGACAGCCGGGCCATGGCACGCTCACCCTCAGCGCCCGCTGGGGCCCCTCAAACCTGTGGCCCAGGCAACAGCTCCTTCTTGGCCCACCGGCTGGGCCCTGTCACCAGAGGGATCTTCCTAGCAGGCAGGTATGGTCATGCCCCCTCTGAAACCTTCCCTGAAACTTTCAATGGCACCCCACTGCCCCCCTTCACATTGGCTCCTCCCTTCCCCCAGCCTCCCTGCATCTCTGGGCAGTTTCCTACGAGACCTCTCCCCGCTCTGGCCTGTGCCACTCCCTCAGCCTGGAGCACTTCTGCCTCCACGCCTGTCACTCTCCCCTGGCTCCACCGCCACCGTCCTCCTCCCATTCCTGCTCTTCCTTCTCTCACCATCTCCTCTCGGAAACGTCCTTTCCTGCCTGGCGTGGGCGTCCCTCTCTGCTGGTGGCACCGGGTGCTCTACCATCGCTCCTCACCCTCCACTCCTCACCCCCCATTCGTTGGGCTCTACTGGGCGTGGTGAACAGGGCGCTGGCTGCTCAGAAGTGAGAGCGGCCCCCTCTTTTGCATACGGGACTCACGTGTATTTATTTAGTAAACGTTGCTGCAATCAGCCATTGCCATTGTCTTGCTAGAGGGCTGTCATGTGAGGTTGCTCTCACATTTAGTCAATACACAGGGGAGACAGAGAGAAGGGCCATCAGGCTGACGAGCCCTAAAAGGAGGGTCTGAAGGATCAGCCTGAGCTCAAAACGGCAATAAACAAGCAAACAGGCCGAAACCGGTTTGGCTCAGTGGATAGAGCGTCGGCCTGCGGACTGAAGGGTCCCGGGTTCGATTCCGGTCAAGGGCATGTACCTGGGTTGCGGGCACATCCCCAGTGGGAGATGTGCAGGAGGCAGCTGATCGATGTTTCTCTCTCATCGATGTTTCTGAGTCTCTGTCTCTCTCCATTCCTCTCTGTAAAAAATCAATAAAATATATTTAAAAAAAAAAAAAAAAAAACAAGCAAACAGCGCAGAGCGCGCACAGGCCTTCCCCGCTGTGGCCACAGGGGAGGGGCCCCTGCTCTGGAAAATAGGGGAGCAGGACAGATGGAGGCCAGAGGGAAAAGGGGAGCTGGGCCTGCACAGACTGGGGAAGGTCTCCAGGCACAGGAGGCAGCCAGTACCAGGACCTGAGGCAAAAGGAAGAGCTTATTAGGACTAGGAATAGACAAGCCGGTGTGATGTTGGGAAAAAATCGTGTTCTGTGTATTTTACCACAATAAGAACGTAAGAGGTTTTTAGTTCAAGTCCATGTGTCAGCCAGTTAGAAAAAGGGTGTTTACTTATATTTCCGGTTCTGGATTCCTGTTCCTAAACGCAATTAGTCAAATAGTTTCCCAGACACCGTGCAGGTACTGGTAGCAGAAGGCAGACCTCGTTATCCGGCCCTGGATGAGCTCCTAAATGGCAGTGTCCTGACCACAGCGAGGATGCAGCACGGAAGCAGAGTGCAGACGGCAAGCCAGTGTTCGCGTCCAGTCCGTGCTCAGGACACAGCCGTGTCCCACGTGTTCTCTCCATGTCCCTGGAAACACGCCTTCCTTACAGGAGCTTTTTTTGGTATTGAGCTCGTTACTTTCAAAGTCTTCTTTTTTTCTTTTAAAAAGTTTCTGAAAAAGGACTCAAAACCTTCGTAGTGTGATACTAAGAGAAGGGATCGCACCGCTCCCATGCAGACGCTGGCTCCGCCTCCTGGATTCACGTTGTGAGCAGCTTAGCATGTTGTGTTACTCCGGACGCAGAGCCACAGAAACGGATCGTGTGTGTGTCCCTGTCTTCTGCAAGGGGACTCGCTTCATTTCTGCTTTGGCTCAAACAGCAGATATTTTTAACTTTTTTGTAAAAACTCCACTTTAAATCCCTGGGAAGAGGGTGTGCAGGCATCTGCTGCTATCGAGGGGCCTGAGAAAGGCCCCTGAGACAGGGCGGGCTCTGATGCTTTTCCGCTGTGACCAGCGACTCCTGTCTCTGGTTTTGCTTTCCCTGCTGTGCTGAGAGCAGAGCAACGGTCTGGGGGCCCACGTGTCAAGGAGATTCCTCAGTCCCCCCTTTTTCCAAGCTTCTCTTCCCACTGTTCACGAGATGGTCCTGGTTTCATTTAACAAGGAGCAAACCTTTCCACTCGAACGTGGTTCACATAGATGGGCCTCATTCTTCTGAATTACGCGTGCCTTGCTGAGAAAGGCATTTCTCTAAAATTATAAAAGTGCTGCCGTGTTTTCTTATAGTTCTCTTTATGATTATATTAATACATCTATTCATATGAAATTAGTTTTGATATAAGAGTTATCTATTTTCCAAAATTAGATATTTTCTAATTTTTTTATAGTGGCTCCTTTTTATTATCCTAATGATCATATACATATATTTTTTAATTTTAATTTCTTTAATCCTCACCTGAGGATATTTTTCCATTGATTTTTTGAGAGAGTGGAAGAGAGAGGGAAAGACAGAGAGAAATGTCAATGTGAGAGAGAAACATCATTGGTCGCCTCCTACACGAGCCCAGACCAGGGCCCGGGTTGGGGAGAAGCCTGCAACCCAGGTACGTGCCCTTGGCCAGAATCAAATCAGGAACCCTTCAGTCTGCAGGCCAACGCTCTATCCACTAAGCCAAACCGGCCAGGGCCTAATGATCATATTTTTCAATAGAACTGATACCTATTAGGTAAAAGTATTGCTCTCTCTTTTTTTAAAAAATTTATTTTATTGATTTTTTTACAGAGAGGAAGGGAGAGAGAGAGTTAGAAACATCGATGAGAGAGAAACATCGATCAGCTGCCTCCTGCACACTCCTACTGGGGATGTGCCCGCAACCCAGGTACATGCCCTTGACGGGAATCGAACCTGGGATCCTTGAGTCCGCAGGCTGATGCTCTATCCACTGAGCCAAACCGGTTAGGGCAGTACTGCTCTCTTTTAACTAGCTCACTTAAACCCAAGATAAAGTAGGATGTTGAGCCCTAACCGGTTTGGCTCAGTGGATAGAGCGTTGGCCTGCAGACTCAAGGATCCCAGGTTCAATTCCGGTCAGGGGCATGTACCTCGGTTGCAGGCTCCTCCCCAGTAGCGGGTGTGCAGGAGGCAGCTGATCGATGTTTCTCTCTCATCGATGTTTTTAACTCTCCCTCTCCCTTCCTCTCTGTGAAAAATCAATAAAATATATTTTTAGAAAAAGTAGGATGTGGATGGCCTTGGTAATTCATTTTATTTATTTTTTAATCCTCACTTAAGGATATTTTTACAATTGCTTTTGTATATTTTCATTTTTCTACCTTTATTTATAAGAACATAACTCCTCTCCTAACACAAAACAAACACACATCCAAGGAGCAGCTCATTAAAAACAACAGCAATAGAACCAGGGAACAGTGGGACCTTGTTTCACACCAGTCTGTGTGCCTGGCTCAGGAATTCCATTGCTTTTGAGAGAGTGGAAGGGAGGGCGGGAGAAGGGGAGAGAGAAACATCAATTGGGTGCCTCCTGCAGGAGCCCCATCGGGCGGCCTGGGCTCAAACCTGCAACCCAGGTACGTGCCCTTGACTGGGAATCGAATGCGGGCCAATGCGCTAACCACTGAGCACACCGGCCAGGGCAGAAACTCATTTCTTTGCTCCGGTCCTTGGTGTCCTTAGAGGAAGAACAAGAAGAGGCTTTGAGTGATCCTTCTGGCTGAACAGACAGACGGTGACGGGAAAGACCTCCTGACCTGTGAAGGCACCAGTCACTCAGCGACAGAGAGCACGTCCCCGCAGGAGACGCCCCTGGCCTTAGGGCCGCGCTCACACTGACGCCTGCAGCATGTGCGACGGCAAGTCCCGCCCATGGGCCAGTGGGTGCCTGGCTGGGTGACAGGGGCTTTGTCTGATCCTCTCCCAGGGACCAACTTCCTGCTCCTGATCACTTCCCACCAAGAAAGGGGCCGGCTGAGGACAGGCACTTGTGCCCATTTTCAAGAACGACCGCCTTTCTGATGAACACGATGCCAGTGTTCCTGCTCATCCTGCCGCGGCCTCTCTCCTGAGTCCTGCCCGCTGACAGTTAAGGAGCCCTCAGGGGCGGAGGGTCAGGACCCCACGCCTCCTATAAGCCAGACTCAGTGCCAGTCCCCTCTGCCTTGGTCTGGGGGGGGGGGCCGTGGGCGCTCCCATTCCCTGTGGGCCTTCCGCTCACAGCGCTACTGCCACCCTTCCTGTAGTTCACTGGTGTTAGTGTAGAAAGCGGAGCGCTCTCCTGGGCTTGTGGGGTGGGATTTTCCATCCTGTTCTGCAAAGGCAGCATTCCTGGTTTGCTTCTGCTCTTTGTCTTGCTGCTGCTGTGCGGGTAGCAGTTCGAGGCTTCCAGAACCGGTTCCGCACAGACGCATAGCAGCCCTGTGTGTGGGACACCAGGCTGGAAGCCAGCACACAGTACAGTGCTTCTTTGCAGACATATGGGGATTGATTTCTAAGCCACACAAAGGCATTAATTTTTGTAAATCATGAGCAATCCATCCCTTGGCATTTGAGTAAGTTGGCTTCAATTTGTTTAAAATAGAAAATAAACACCCAGCCAAATGCAAACAAGTGCAGATGCGGCCACCATCTTGCTGTCTAGCTGTTGCTTCCGGGAGGTGTCCGCCGAGGGGGAGCTGTGAGCTGGCTCTGTGTTTATTAAGGGACAGGATCGTGGTTTCAGCTGAATGTCACTCACGAATTGGCAGAGCAGGGGACCCTACAAACCACACACTGTACCTGAGGTTAAGAGAGATTCTGGGATTCACTGAACCAGGAGCCGGGAGAACAGCCGGTGACGGGTATTCTAACCCTAAGGGAACAGCCTCTGTTTCTACGCCTTGCGGGAGCAATGCCTTTCCAGGTCCGCTGAGACTGGGGTGCTGCGACTGCCTCCGCAGGGAGCTGAGCACCCCGGCAGGGCTCCAGCGGTGACTGGGCGGACGATCAGGGCTGCCCAAAAGGCATCTAGGGACAGGGGCCTTCCCACACCGGGGTCCCCCGACCCCGCTGAGTGCGCGTCACATCTCTTCAGGACTAACCTCTGTACCCACCTCGCATCTGAAACGCAGTATGGAACCTCACTACCTGCAGAACCCTGCCAGGGTCCCAAAGTTCCCACGCATGCTCGCCAGCGCCCTCTGCCGATAACCGCCAACAGGAGGCACTCACAGGTCTTGGCCACAGTCTCCAAAGAATCCAAAATAGACTGGCTTCTTGAACTGAGACGTTCCTCAGACTTTTCCACCGATGTCTGCAACTAAGAAACCCAAAATTAAGAAAAAAAATTCACAGATTGTTACTAACTTGGAGAATCGTCATTTAATGATAAAAGTTAATATATTGCTATTCTACATGAACTAAAGTCCTGACAACATAATGATTAAACTTCTTAAAGTGTAAGATGTTCTAACTCTTCGTAATGTAGCTGTACTTACCTTGTGAATGCTTTCTCTGACATGGGAAATGAAGCTGTACAGAGTCTCACTGGAATAGGAGAGAAAGAAGAAAATGCATGCTTGTGAAATACTGAAACAGACTGATTCCATGAAATGGCAGGCGTCCACCTGGTGCAGCATCAAACAAGCCCTTGGTCAGAGTTGGAGACCCAACCCCGAGAAACCTCAGTGTCCAGCTGAGGAAGGGGAACAGAGACTTTTCATGACCATTTCCAAGGCAAACCACTTTTCTTTTAAAAATTCATTCTATATGTATCTTAAATGAGGTTACATTTTAGCAGCTTCAGTAGTTACCACAGAACAGACAGGCGTTTACAGTTATATGCCCCAGAACTACGTTTTAGTCAGTGATGAACTACATGTACATCTGAGGTCCCATTAGACAATGGAGCTGAAAAATTCCTATCACCTAGCTCAGTGGTCGGCAAACCGTGGCTCGTGAGCCACATGCGGCTCTTTGGCCCCTTGAGTATGGCTCTTCCACAAAATACCACATGCGGGCGTGCATGTACAGAAAATACCACATGCGGGCGTGCATGTACAGTGCGATTGATACTTCGTGGCCCATGTGCAGAAGTCGGTATTTTGTGGAAGAGCCACACTCAAGGGGCCAAAGAGCCACATGTGGCTTGCGAGCCGCAGTTTGCCGACCACTGGCCTAGCTGACTCCTAACTCCTGGACACACCGTAGTCTAATGACTATTATTTTTACTCTAATAGTCAAAATAATAGAATGAGGAAGTAGGGAGACAATTCTGGGAACAATATTCATTTCTTTTTTTAAAAAAATAATTTTTTACTGATTTCAGAGAGAAAGAGGGAGAGAGAGATAGAAAGGTCAATGATGAGACAGAATTATTGATCAGCTGCCTCCTGCACGCCCTACACTGGGGATCGAGATGGCAACCCAGGCATGTGCCCTGACCGGGAATCGAACTGAGACCTCCTGATTCATAGGTCGACGCTCAATCACTGAGCCAGGCCTGCTGGGCAATATTCATTTCTAATGGAAAAGAAATTACCACAATTATTCCTCAAATAAATATCTTGCTTTTGAAAAGATTCAGATATGGATTGTCATTTAAACATTTTACAGCTTTTGTTTCTTTAATCTACATAATACAAATATCAACATCAATTTTCAAACCCCAATAGGACAACCCTTCATACCATATCTTTTTGTGTTCCACCAGACCGACTTTGAAAGGAGAATTTAATAGAACCATTTGGAAATCTACAAACCATATGTTTTGTTTTTTTTTCATGAAAGAGATTGGCATATTACCAATATAAAAATATTAAAAATATCTAAAAAATATATATATATGTAAATTAATCAAGGGTGTTAAGAATAGAATGTTATTAAAATACTAGAGGCCTGGTGCACAAGATTTGTGCACTTGGTTGAGGTGGGGGGGTGCCGTCCCTCAGCCTGGCCTGTGCCCTCTCGCAGTCCGGGAGCCCTTAGGGGATGTCTGACTGACAGCTTAGCGGGCCTAAGCCATCAGTTGGATATTCTTAGTGCTGCCGTGGAGGCAGGAGAGGCTCCCGCCACTGCCGCTGCGCTTGCCAGCTGTGAGCCCAGCTTCTGGCTGAGCAGCGCTCCCCCTATGGGAGCGCACTGACCACCAGGGGGCAGTTCCTGCATTGAGCGTCTGCCCCCTGGTGGTCAGTGCATGTCATAGTGACCAGTTGTTCTGCCGTTGGGTCAATTTGCATGTTAGCCTTTTATTATCTAGGGCAGCTGTGGGCAAACTACGGCCCACGGGCCGGATCCGGCCCTTTGGAATGAATAAAACTATTGAAAAAAAAGACCGTGCCCTTTTATGTAATGATGTTTACTTTGAATTTATATTAGTTCACACAAACACTCCATCCATGCTTTTGTTCCGGCCCTCCGGTCCAGTTTAAGAACCCATTGTGGCCCTGACCAGTTTGGCTCAGTGGATAGAGCGTTGGCTTGTGGACTTAAGGGTCCCAGGTTCGATTCTGGTCAAGGGCATGTACCTTGGTTGCAGGCACATACCCAGTGGGGAGTGTGCAGGAGGCAGCTGAATCGATGTTTCTCTCTCATCGATGTTTCTAACTCTCTATCCCTCTCCCTTCCTCTCTGTAAAAAATCAATAAAATATATTAAAAAAATAAAAAATAAAATAATAATGCTTTAAAAAAAAACAACACCCATTGTGGCCCTCGAGTCAAAAAGTTTGCCCACCCCTGATCTAGGGTAAAAGCAGGGAATTAGGGTACCTAGAAATACAACCAAAATTAAAGAAATACAAGAGTTAGAAACATAATAGAAGTAGAGATAAAAATATGATCGAAATAGTGAAGGAAAGATGATAGAAAATAGAACAAAAGACAAAGAGATAGAAAATAGTTTTTAAAAATTAGAGGATCAATGCAAGAGATCCAACACATACCCAACATTGTAAATACAAAAAGAAAGAAGAGTGAAAATAGAGAGCAGGTTTTTCAGAAATATAATCAAAATTCCCAGAACTGAAAGACCTAAGTTTATAGGTCAAAAGGAACTACCCATGCCCAGGAATTATGACATGCCACATTAAAGCAAATTACTGTAAAATTTCAAAACTCTATGGATAATGAGAAGGTCCTAAGGACTTCCAGAAAGAAAAAAGCAAGTGACATACACAGGATCAAGGATCAGAATGGCATCAGATTTTTAAAAGCAACATATAAAGCAACAGGGCAAGGCAGCAATGCTTTAGAAATGCTGAGGAAAAAGAATTTCCAATCTGGAATTTTATATCCAGCCTAATTTGCCCATGAACTGTGAGGGGAAAAGAACTTCAGATAGCCCTGGCTGGTTTGGCTCAGTGGATAGAGTGTTGGCCTGAGGACTGAAGGGTCCCAGGTTTGATTCTGATCAAGGGCACATGGGTTGCGGGCTCGATCCCCAGTGGGGGGCATGCGGGAGTCAGCTGGTCCATGATTCTCTCTCATCATTGATGTTTCTATCTCTATCTCCCTCACCCTTCCTCTCTGAAATCAATTAAAAAAAAAAAAAAGAACTTCAGATACACAAGTTCTCAAAAAGTTGTTTAGGTGCCATGTACTGTTTTCAGAAAGTTTCTGAAATATATGCTTCACCAAACCCAAGGGGTAAACCAAGAAAGAAGCGGACATAGAATCCAAGTTAGAGGATCCAACTCAGATAACAGCCGCACTACAGACTGAGAGTCCCAAGTTCATATTAGAATTAGGAAGGATGCCTCTGAAAAGAAAATGACACTGAAAGAATTTCTAATGCGTTTAAATATGTAACAAGAAGCTTTTTCAGTTTGGCTGC
The DNA here is from genome assembly GCF_963259705.1 of Myotis daubentonii. Classification (NCBI taxonomy): domain Eukaryota; kingdom Metazoa; phylum Chordata; class Mammalia; order Chiroptera; family Vespertilionidae; genus Myotis; species Myotis daubentonii. The sequence continues at coordinate 58,231,971 of NC_081853.1, forward strand.
AGCATTTGGGAATAGACTTATGATTCCTACACAGAAAACTAAGCAAAAAAGAAAAGGCAATTTTGAACATTAGGAAAATATAATCAGTTTATATGACTTTCCAGGGCCATCTAGAGTGGTTACAGAGTGATAAGGACATAAAGATTGAAAAGGGATTTAACTAAAAATGTTTCTGTAGCTATATTGGATTTTGTTTTTGCCAGAATTGATTAAAATTGTGATTTTTCTGCCTATCATATAAATCAGTATCTTAAGCTTGAACGTTTCCATTTGGTTCACGGGAGAGGGCTCCGTGTGATTAAAAGGATGACTAGTGGAGCCGAAACTGGTTTGGCTCAGTGGATGGAGCGTCGGCCTGCGGACTGAAGGGTCCCAGGTTCGATTCCGGTCGGGGGCACATCCCCAATGGGAGATGTGCAGGAGGCAGCTGATCGATGTTTCTCTCTCATCGATGTTTCTGGCTCTCTATCTCTCTCCCTTCCTCTCTGTAAAAAATCAATAAGATATATTTAAAAAAAAAAAAAGGATGACTAGTGGTTTCAGGGAGAGGCTCAGGCAAAAGCCAGACACCAGGGGATGCAGAGGGGTCCCTCCATGGCCTTTGGTTCTAAGGCTCCTGGTCATGCTAGAGGAGCAGCTGTTCTTTAAAAAACAAAACTTTATTGTTGAAAGTTTTTGTTTCCCGTTTACCCCTGCACTGAGGAGGAACTTTTGAAGAGAGAATTGCCCCGCCCAGCCTGGGGGCCTGCAGAGATTAGCCAGGTGCCGCCCATCTTCTTGATGAGTTTCACCTCCTCACCCAGGAAGCGCTTCTCCAGGAAGTCAGAGCTGAGGGCCTGCAGCTCCAACAGGGCCTGGGTGGGGTTCCCCATGACTATGTCGGCTTCTACAGCGCCCTGACTTTTGCCCACTCATCTTGGGGAGGCTTCAGCACGCCCTGGAAGAATGCAGCCACCATGCTGGCTTTGCATCTTTGATCCGGGACACCCTCACGCTTCTTCTCGGCCAACTCGCGGAAGTGGCCCACACCCTCCAGAGCCGTCACAGTGGAAAGAGAAGCCCAGAGAGAGGTGGGTGGAGGAGGCCGCAGAGGCAGGCTGACCAGGAGGCTGACCGCAGCCTCCACCTCGGTGGAATAATTCTGACGAGTTTGGGAGCTCATGGTTGTTGGGCGCTAGGGAGTTAAGGTAAAAAAAAACAGTACTGGCTGGTCTCCGAGGATGAGGGTGGCTGAGGTGTTGGAAAAGAGGTTGGAGGGTGGTCAGAGGCTGGAAGAAAGGGTGGCCCTGGGTCTGTCCCGTCCACTGCTGAAGCAAGAAGCAGGTCCAGGGGACTGGCAAGGGCACACTGCCTTGAATTCTTTTTAATAGAAATTCTTCAGAGTCCTCATCATTTACTTTCTCTATGTAAATACTATAGACATTTTTTGCCATCTTGTAAATAATTGTTAACAGAAATTCATTTCACTACAAAAAATAGAGGAAACAAAACAGAGAGAAAGAAAGAAGGAAGGCCAGAAGGAAGGAAAGAAAGTAGGACTCAAATGTTTCAACGATTTTTTTCAGTTCAGAAATATCAAACAAAATGTAACCCAAAGGCCCAGAGAACAAAAATAAGACTGATCTCTCTGAAGCAGTAAGAGGAGAGGGCACCTGCCCATTGCAGCCCTGAGGGGTCTCTGAGAGCCCGGAGCTGCTAGAGCTGGATTCCTCAGGGAAAGAAGTCAAAGTCTGGAAAATGTTCATCAACAGAATCAAAGTCTGCAAGGAGAGCATTTTGCTTTTCTAACTAAAGATAGTATACAGTATAACAGATACCCAATCTAGGAATTCCTAAAGATTCTGGCTCTTTCAACATCAGAGCACTGGTGGTGCTAAGCAGTGCATCCTCACGCACAGAAGTGATAGGGTGTCTCTGCTTGGGTGTTATGATTCCTGTGATACCTAAAGACGTTGCCTTGGTAATAACTTACTAAGAAATGAACACGTTAATTTCCTCAATGACTTCACTTTATTTAAAAACCAGAGGTCCAGTGCATGAAATTGTGCACGGGTGGGGTCCCTAGGCCTTGCTGTGATCAGGGCCTCCCCCCCTTCTCCTTCCCTCGCCACCTGCGTCTGCCGCCACCCACCCCCGGTAACCTGTCCTAGCCTGGGGTCCCAACCCTGATCAGGCGATCGGGGCCTGCCGGCCAGGGGTAGGAACCAGCAGGTTGGCTGGCAGGCCCCATTGGTTATTGGAGTCTGCGGGCTGGGGGCAGCTCCTGCATTGAGTGTCTTTCCCCTGGTGGTCAGTGCGCGTCATAATGGTCGCTTAGACTTTTTCATATATAGAAGATACTGCAACTCCAAATTATTCATGTATTTGTTTTAAAAATCAACACTAAAAGGAATATAAAATTTAGGGTAATCTGAAAAAATAGCAACATTTCAAAATGAGAAAATCAGCTTGCACTGTGAACTTAAGAATTCACATGCTATGTTTTGTTTTGTTTTGAAATATATTTTATTGATTTTTCACAGAGAGGAAAGGAGAGGGATAGAGAGTTAGAAACATCGATGAGAGAGGAACATCGATCAGCTGCCTCCTGCACACCTCCTACCGGGGATGTGCCCGCAACTAAGGTACATGCCCTTGGCTAGAATTGAACCTGGGACCGTTCAGTCCGTAGGCAGATGCTCCATCCACTGAGCCAAACCGGTTAGGGCTTGTTTTGTTTTTTAATATATTTTTTTAATTGATTTCAGAGAGAAAAGGAGAGGGAGAGAGAGAGAAACATCAATGATGAGAGAGAATCACTGATTGGCTGCCTCCTGCACATCCTCCACTGGGGCTAGAGCCCGCAACCCAGGCATGTGCCTTTGACTGGAATTGAACCTGGGACCCTTCAGTCCGCAGGCCAATGCTTTATCCACTGAACCAAACCAGCTAGGGCACATGCTATGTTCTTGATCCTAAAACACATAATGTTATCTTATTTCCTAATTCCGATGATCTGAAAAGAAAACAAATTAAAGGCAGAATTTTGGGTAGAATAAACATAATGCTACTTGAATACTGCATTGCTCTATGACAGTGGTTCTCAACCTTTGGATCTTTAAATACAGTTCCTCATGTTGTGACCCAACCATAAAATTATTTTCGTTGCTACTTCATAACTGTAATGTTGCTGTTATGAATTGTAATGTAAATATCTGATATGCAGGATGGTCTTAGGCGACCCTGTGAAAGGGTCATTCGACTGCCAAAGGGGTCGCGACCCACAGGTTGAGAACCGCTGTTCTAAGAAGTCCTTTATTTTTTTTTATTTTTTTTTTTTGAGCGACAGGAATGTTTATTAACTGGCTCCTACATAAAGTCCCAGTCCTGGAAGCCATCAACAGACTCCATGGCCTTCACTAACCTAAGGTCACTGACCCTTTTTTTCCTGTCAGAATTACTGATTTCACAGGGGCTGGGAATGTTCAGCCTGCGGGCCATATAAGGCCCATGGCATCACTTGGTCTGGCCCTGCCACGGCATTAGGGATGAGTTCATTAAATGTTTGATCAAATACGGCCGCTAATTTTTAAACTGATGATATTGTATGGCCCATGAATGTTAGAAATATACAAATGGCCCTTGGCAGAAAAAAGGTTCCTATCCCTGGTTTAAGGCAAGGATGGGAGGACACGAGTACATGATGAACCAGATTCAAGCAGAGGAGTGTGGCATGGCGAAGGCTGAGCTGTTCCTGTCCATCCCTAGGGCAGCCCAAGAACCCTTTAGTCATTGCTGAGCCAATCTAGTTCAAGGGCAGCTGTGATCCTTGTCCTTGAAGGGGAGAGACCCAGAATAGGCCAAGCCCCAGTCTGTCCCACAGACCCAGTTCTCACTGGGGCAGTGGCAGAGCTGAGGTCAGTTCCTATTAGTCCTTATTCAAAGGGAGATGTCGCCTGTCTTTGCCTGCGTTCCGGCGCCTTTTTCGACTCAAGAAGCTGTCTAGCTTCTTGCTGCGTTTCAGCTCCTTGAACTTCTCAGCTAGGACCAGCTGGCGCTGTTCAGATTTCTTCAGGAAGTACGGACGATGGCCCTGCTGGGCCTGCGCCCGCCGCTCCTGCTTCAGAGCCAGGCGCAGCTCCTGCTGCCGCTTCTGCTCCTGCTGTGCCATTTCTTGCTGCTCCATTCGCTGAAGCAGCTGCTGCAGCTTCTCATGCTTCTCCCCTGAACGGTGCTTCTTCAACTGCTTTTTCACAAGCTCTTTCTCTTTGGCTCGGATGTCATTCAGGAATTGATACGTTTTGTCAAACACTTCAGGATTATATTCCCCTGACAAATCGTCAAAGCGGGGGTCCCGGGCTACCCTTCCGCAGGCCCCCGCCATCCCCGGTCCCGAGGGGAGAGCCGGCGGCGGGCCCGGCGCGGGACCTTGCTCTCGGCATCAGCTCCTATTTTTTTTATTTTTTAAATAAATCTTTATTATTCATATTACAGTTGTTCCTCTTTTTCCCTCCATAGCTCCCCTCCACTCGGTTCCCACCCCACCCCCTGCCCTTAACACCCCCCGCCCTTAACACCCCCCCCCACTGTCCTCATCCATAGGTGTACAATTTTTGTTCAGTCTCTTCCCACACCCCCCACACCCCTTTCCCCCCGAGAATTGTCAGTCCACTCCCTTTCTATGCCCCTGATTCTATTCTATTCACCAGTTTATTCTGTTCGTCAGATTTTTTATTCACTTGATTTTTAGATTCACTTGTTGATAGATATGTATTTGTTGTCACTTTGTTGTTGATAATTTTTATCTTTACCTTTTTCTTCTTCTTCCTCTTCTTCAAGAATATCCTTCAGCATTTCATATAATACTGGTTTGGTGGTGATGAACTCCTTTAGCTTTTTCTTATCTGTGAAGCTCTTTATCTGACCTTCAATTCTGAATGATAGCTTTGCTGGATAAAGTAATCTTGGTTGTAGGTTCTTGCTATTCATCACTTTGAATATTTCTTGCCACTCCCTTCTGGCCTGCATAGTTTCTGTTGAGAAATCAGCTAACAGTCTTATGGGTACTCCCTTGTAGGTAACTAACTTTTTCTCTTGCTGCTTTTAATATTCTCTCTTTGAAGATCTTTTGCCCTTGGCATTTTAAATACGGTGTGGTCCTCTTTGGATTCCTTTTGTTTGGGGTTCTCTGTGCTTCCTGGACTTGTAAGTCTATTTCTTACAAGGTAGGGGAAGTTTTCTGTCATTATTTCTTCAAATAGGTTTTCAATATCTTGCTCTCTCTCTTCTTCTGGCACCCCCATAATTCGGATGTTGGTACGCTTGAAGTTGTCCCAGAGGCTCCTTGCACTATCTTCAAATTTTTGTATTCTTTTTTCCTTTTGCTTTTCCAGTTGGGTGTTTTTTGCTTCTTCGTATTTCAAATCTTTGACTTGATTCTTGGGATCCTCTGGTCTGCTGTTGGATCTCTGTATATTATTCTTTATTTCAGTCAGTGTATGCTTAATTTCTAGTTGGTCCTTTTTCATATCCTTGAGGGTCTCACTATATTTCTCGGAGGTTTCTAGAAGATTCTTGAGTAACCTTATAACCGTGGTTTTGAACTCTATATCCAGTAGTTTGCTTTCCTCCATTTCTTTCATTTGTGACCTGTTTCTTTGTCTCTGCATTTTGGCTGCTTCCCTGTGTTGATAGAGTGGCTTTGTGTGCTAGGTGTCCTAAAGGGCCCAGTGGCTCAGCCTCCCTAAATTACCTGAGGTGTACCCTCTTGGTGCACCCCTTTGTGGGCTCTGTGCACAGTCTTGTTGTAGTTAAACCTTGATTGCTGTTGGTATCACTGGGAGGAATTGACCTCCAGGCCAATTGGCTGAGGACCAGCTGTGTCTACAGTGGGAGAACTTCTGTGCTGGAGACACCCTTATGGGGCAGGACTTGCTTCAGTGGGGCTTTGGTGCTGAGTCTGCCCCCTGAGTGTGTCTCTTATGGTGTGAAGAGTTGTAATCTGGATGGTCTCACTCTGACCACTGGGTGCACTGGCTCTTGGATCTCCAAGGAGGTTCAAAGTCAGCCACTGCCTGAGGCCATGCAGCAGGAGCTACAGAGAAATCTGCAGATTCCTCCTCTTTGTTTGGGGTTTGGAGGTGGCCAGATGAGGTGCAGCTGTGAAGCAATGCAGGCTGCTGATTTGAGCCTTAGGCCTTCTTTTGGAATCTCTGGGGTTCTCTGACCCAGCTGAAGTTTGACATGTTTTTAGGCAGAGAAAGGCCAGGCCATTCGTATGCAAAAGCCTCTGTGCACAGCTTGGGTGGGGTTGTAAATTGGGTGGAGCGGGGTCTCAGGGGATCACCAGGGGTCACCAGCCTCGTGCAGGAACAATGACAGCTGTAAGCGCCTCTGCGAGAAAGCTGCCCTCGCGTTCCGGCCTGATGCCAGACAGTCCAGTTTCTCTCTGTATGAATCTGGGTTCCCAGCTTCTCACCTGTAACTGGAGTTCAGAGCAGTCGGGAGCTTGTATCTCCCTCCCGATTGAAAAAGACAACAGCGTACCCAGCTGCCAGCCCCTTTCGAATGCGCCTCTGTACCTCTGCACTTCTGCACCTCCTACTGGACTCAATGTGCTTTTCTCTTTCCTTCTAGTTGTAGAATTTCCACTCAGCCAGCCTTCCTGTGGTTCTGGATGGTATTTGTTTTGTCTTTTAGTTGTAGTTTTAATGTGGTTGTGCACGGCAGCAAGTTCAGGTGTTTACCTATGCCGCCATCTTGGTTGTCTCTCAAATATTTTCTTTCTAAGAAGTCCTTTAGCTGACTTTTCAGAGGGGCCAAACCTGTGGCAGCCATATTCAAATCTGCTACAAGTTATACTGACAAGAAAGCAAATAAAGAGTAGTTTTTTAAAAAAAATGTATTTTTATTGATTTCAGAGAGGAAGGGAGAGGGAGAGAGAGATAGAAACATCAATGATGAGAGAGAATCATTGATCATTTGCTGCCTCCTGCATGCCCTCTACTGGGGATTGAGCCTGAAACCTGGGCATGTGCCCCTGACCGGGAATCAAACTGTGACCTACTGGTTCATAGGTCCACACTCAACCACTGAGCCACACTGGCCCAACAAGAGTAATAATTAGATGAGCTATAAAGGCAAGAGTGCTATCATGCTGAAATTGAATTACTCACTATTGGCATTCCATTTTCTATTTCCCTCATAAAAGAGAAGATATCTTGTCTACTTGAAAGGTTTGCATACCTGTCACATTTATCTTTTGCTATTTTCTTTTTCTCCTCAAACTGTTCCAAAAGGCCTTTTGATTTTCCAACTGGCAAAGGAAGAGGAAATAAGCCTCCATCATTTATATCTTCTTCAAACAGCTGGGGTTTTGTCTGGTACTTTGTGAAAATACTAGGTTCATTCTGTTAAAAAATCATTATAGCATTTCACATATAAAAATACCTATAACATTCACTATTTTCTATACAATGCAGAGTCATAATCATAATACCAGTAAGTGAAATTCATAATATTAAATAACATAGCATGTAGTATTTTTTTTTAGTTCATATATTCAAGAAAACTATATTAAAAAAAAAACAACAACTCTTTTTATTAATATAGTTCTGCATTACTGGCCCAGAGAGATATAAAATGCCAGCTAAAATGGTTTCAAATCAATTGCATAAATTTAAAGGCAACAACAGATAATTATTTTTCCTATCAACTATTTTATTTATATCTTTTAAATTTCATTTTTAATTATAGTTGATATACAAAATTATTTATATTAGTTTCAGGTGTACAACATAGCGATTCAACATTTATAAGACCTTCCAAAGAGATAGATCATCACCTGTGTGATCTAGGTCTAGTAACCATCTGTCATGTTAAATAGTTATTACAACACTAGAGGCCCAATGCACAAAATTTGTGCAAGAGTAGGCTTTCCTTCCCCCAGCTGCTGGCACTGGCTTCCCTCTGGCACCCGGGACCCGGGCTTCCCTCCGGCTGCTGGCAGGCACCCAGGACCTGGGCTTTCCTCACAGCCCCGGCTTTGTCTGGAAGGACGTCTGATCTAATTGGCATATTATGCTTTTATTATTATAAATTATTAACTCTATCCCCTATGCTGTACATTACATTCCTGGGACTTATTTTATAACTGAAAGTTTGTATTTTTTAATCCCCTTCTCCTTTTCTGCCCAACATCCTACCCCTCTCCCCATCTCTGGCAACCCTCAGTTTATTTACTACAGAGAATTATTTATACTATCTCTGAGGTGATGTGTTAACATTTTCGTATTAACCAGTTTAACTCAAATTGCTGTTGCTTAGCTGCTAGTGGAGTAGACTAGCTGGTAAGATGGACATGAACTGGACAGTGGGCACACGGACACATGGTGAGCCAATCCCTGCATCTGATGCAAAGTGCACTCTGGAGCATGTAGGAGTACATTTGCTCCTTCGTGCCACTGGGCACAGTGTTTGTACTGAAATGCTCATCTCACAGCATACCCTACTACTTAAAGCACTGAGCTAAGCTTATTTGTTAAGTTTTTATTTGATGCACATAAATCTGTATATAAAGTCAAATCTAGTTCTAGACCAAAATAAATACATAAAATTATTTCTGACTCACAAAAGAAGACATGCTGGTCTTAAAAAGTCAAGGACTCAAGAGACTTGGTTTCTCCTTCTGGCCCTTATTTATTAACTCAGAACCCTCATGTCCTTCTTCAAGGAGATAAGGTAGCACAGTACACTATAATCCACAAAGCACCTGAAATTTCCTAGAGAAAATGTCCATCTAAAATAAAATTTATGTACTTTATTCCAACTTTTCTAAAGTTCTTTTTCTTATGAAATGTTTATAAATAATAGTATGACTAGTCATAGAAAATGGCATGCAATATTTGGATCTCTCTAGAAGTGGTCAAGGTACTAAAACAATTCTATACTAGAGGCCTAGTGCAGAACATCTGTGCACTTGGGGGGTTTTCCCCTCAGCCCTGCCTGCGCCCTTTAGCAGTCTGGGAGCCCTCGGGGGACATCCTTAGCGCTACAGTGGAAGAGAGAGAGAGGCTCCTGCCACCACTGCTGCGCTTGCCAGCTGTCAACACAGCTTGTGGCTGAGCAGTGCTCCTCCTGTGGGAGCGCACTGACCACCAGGGGGCAGCTCCTGCATTGAGCATCAGCCCCCTGGTGGTCAGTGCTCGTTATACGACGGGTCATTCTGCCATTCGGTCGATTTGCATATTACCATTTTATTATATAGAATGCTTTAGTAATAAAAGAAACTGCAAATATAGATATTTTCTCCATTTCAAACTGCCAAGTCAAGTGAATCACCAATAAGCACAAATCCAGTTAGAAGAGTAAATATAATTCAACAGAATAAGTCATCTTTATGCTTATCTCCATAATGGTGGTGAAATGTGTTCAGAGAAATTCTGGCAGTCAGACTCACATCCAGAGAACCCTTTTGTAACGGTTTTGGGTCTCTCAAATGGACACCAACATCCAAAGGTGCTGATAGGGTCTCTGAACTTTCTGGACAGAACTGGGATCCAAAGAGGAACTGAGAGTCACTGAGACTGGAATAATCACCCGGATTATTAGCCCAGCTAGATGACTTAGTGGTCCTGAAATTAAGCAAGAAAAGAAAAGTATAGCTAGTGGAAAACATCTTGAACAAATCAAATCACTATTAATTTTAGAATATTCTGGGCAGAGTGCTAGCCTATTCTGACTTCCCATCCCCTGAACACTGTCACTACAACCTATAAAGAAACAAGAACAATTTGAATGCCAGGTATTTTGATTACAGCAACTTGGGAACAATCAGATGGGAATTCAAACAATAACACCATTACTGCTTGCACAATAGCACTGTAGGGTATTAACACCATTTTGGAGATCAAAGTTCATAAAATCTTTAGGGATTAAGAGAACATTATCTTTTTAAAAGTTGAATCTTTTCATCACTAAAGGGATAAAAAATAAAATATGGCATATGCATATAACTGAAGCAATAAGCTAGATTTACATATAACCACATGAATAAGTCTCAAAATCTAATTTTGAGTGCAGAAAAAAGTAAAAACTAAATGAGCACTATTACATACCATTTATATAAACTTTTAAACCTACAACATACACACCATGAAGGTGGGGCCCTCATGATGGGCTGGTGCTCGCTCTCCCCCGCTGCCCCCCCAATGTGAGGACACAGCAAGCCAGGAAGGGACCTCTCCCCGGAAACTAATTATGCTGACATCAAGTTCTAGGGCTTCCAACCTCCACACCTGAGAACATTCCTGTTGGTGAAGCCGTCCATTTACGGTCCTGTGCTTTGGTAGCCCAAGCAGACTCTAGCTCTCACTGTCCCTGGGCCCATGCTGGACAGTCATTGCTCAACTAACACACATAGCTGAATCGACAGTGCTTTTATCATCATAAAACAGGCGAAAGGAAAAAGACAAGTATGGGAGGGTGCAGCAGTGACAGGCAAGGGGAAGAAACTATATGCTAACTCTATAACCAACAGGAAGGGGAGCCTTTTCTATAAAATAAATAAAACTAAAAGATCTTTAAGTATCCGACTATATAACTGAAAAACTTACCCAGAGGTTGAGGGAATACTGAGCATATCTTTGATATTCCAGACATTAAAATTCATTTCTTATGATTATTCCTATTTAAAAAAAGAGAAACATTAATTTAAAAGGTTAATATAATCACCCCAAGATTGCTTTACTGGTGATGATACGTAGATGAGGACATTTCAGTAGTTATATTTTCATCCAAATAATGAAAATTCCCATTACCTACGAGCCAGAAACAGGCATTCTCTGTTGTTAAACTGTGTAGAAATTTCTCTCCTTCTTGATACCACCAGAGAGAGCCCAGTCACCTGTGAAATAGGAAATCCGACTTCCATCCTCTGCTCTCTAGGTCTTTTCTCTAGCCACCGACTAATAATCCGCTTTTAGGAAAAGCCCAATACATCCCACTTCATTGCCGTGATACAATGATTTAATGTATAAGCGGTTCTTCCTGGACGATAGGATCTCGGAATGCCAGGAGAGCTGAGGGGTTGGGCATAAAGAAGCTGGACGAAGAGCAAGCGCTTTGTGCAAAAGCCTTCCCACACCGCTCCTGAGCAGCTGCCTCCTCTGCCACTGCCAATACCATACTCTGCATATGACACACAGTTCCTTGTGATGCGCGTATAGCCCGGATTTCATGAAACAAGCCCAATTTTTAAATTTTGTCTCTCTGCTCTCACAGAACATTTATATGTATCATTACATATTACCATTGAGTCCTACACATATGGTAGACTTATATGATCAAATATCAAATACTGTTCCAACATAGATCTGAATAAAACAAGTTCTGAACAAATATAGACATTTAGTATACTTTTTATATAATTTAATCTTCTGTAGAGAAACCTGTTACATTGAAGTTTCCTAATCTTCTAGGAAAACACGAATTTGGGTGTTTATAACCACTTCTTTTGCAAGAATGTGAAGTATACACCACAGGATCAAGTATGTGCCAGGCACAGCACTAGACACATTGCAAGATACATCTACACAGTCCAGCTATATGCCAGGTGCAGTGCTAGGTACATTGCAAGATACAAGGTTAATGATTTTGTGAGACAGGTATCTTTATCCTCAAATAAATTTATAAATGAAAGAGGAGACATTACAAAATAAAAGGCAATCTACAGAATGGGAGAAAATATTTGTAAATCACATATCTAATAAAAGTTTAATATCCAAAATGTATAAAGAATTTATATAGCCCTAGCTAGTTTGGCTCAGTGGATAGAGTGTTGGCCTGTGGACTGAAGGGTCCCGAGTTCGATTCTGGTCAAGGGCACATGCCTGGGTTGCAGCTCAATCCCCACCAGGGGGTGTACAAATCAATACCAAAAAAACAAATGCCAAATGATTAAAAATGGGCAGAAGAGCCCTAGGTGCTTTGGCTGTTAGCACATCAGCCCTTGGACTGAAGGGTCTCGGGTTCGATTCCAGTCAAGGGTACAAACCTGCTTAGGAGGCAACCAATCGATATATCTCTATGTGTTTCTCTCTCTTCCACCTGCTTCCTCCCTCCCACACTCTGAAAAGCAATGGAAAATTATCCTCAGGTGAGGATTAACAAGAAAAAATTTTTAATTTAGAAAGTATCTATATAAAAGGCTAATATGGTGTGTCCTTCCCTCCATCTGGGTAATGATGTCATATAGCAACGCCCGGCTTCCTCTCCCTAGTGACTAGCCTCCTTGGAATTTCTTCAGCCCAGGAACACCACTTGCTTTATAGCCAGGTGCAAACATTTTACACTTTATCCAAATGTCTGTTTTCCCGTGCCTCATCTCATTTGATCCTCACAGAAGTCCTGGAGTAGATAGGAGATTCGGTAGAAACCTATTTTCTTTTCATTAGCCGGAAAACGGAGATTTAGAAAGCTTAGAAACTTGACCCGACTGAAAAGAAGAAATGGCGGACCTTGAAAATGACTTCAGGTCTCACTGCACAGAATATAATCAAACACAGCTGCAGTTAAATATTTCACCCTTTGTTCTCCCTGCGTGATCTACAATAATAAGCTTTGTGTTGAGATTTACTGCTGTGTTGCTGACAATTACCTAAAAGAGAAGTTGGGGTGCTTCACTGGGCTGGAAAAAGTTTAGCTAAATCATAAAGCAGGTCTAATTAAGCAAGTTTGTTCTATAACTATAAAAGGCTAAGTTGACTCGCGCATGTGCGATACATATAAAGCTCTTGCTGGCGCCAATCACACACGTGTTTCCATCTGTCACTGTCAATCATGAATTTGACTGACACTTCTATTATAAAAGGCAAATAGCGATATTAAAATATTCTAATTATTTTCCTTTCAATGTGCAAGAATTTGTGCACCGGGCCACTAGTATACTATATATAATTGTTTACCTGAAATTCAAATTTAACTAGGTTCCTATATTTTTTTAATTTTTCAGTTATAATTTTCAATATAATTTTGTATTGGTTTCAGGTGTACAGCACAGTGGTTAGACTATCATGTACTTTACCAAACGGGTGGCCTATACTTTTATTTGCTAAACCTGACACCCCTACTCTACTGCCACCAGCTCGGACAGCTGCAATGACCTCCAAACTGTTTCCCTGGTTTCCCCTTATCCCACTTCACATTCTCTTCTCTACAAAGCAGTCAGTCCCTCGAACCTTAAGTCAGGTTACCCCTTTGCTCAACAGCTCCACTGCTTTACCCTCCTCAACACACAAGGCAGCGTGCTCCCGATCGCCTTCCGTGTCCTCTGCAGTCTCCCCTTAGCTTTGCCTCTCATCTGTGCTCAATCCCACACCCTTTATGGGGCTTCTCACTGCTGCTCCCCCTTGCTGGGCACACCCCAACTTCAACTCCCTGTTCCCTCCACTTGGTTCACTCCTTGCTCAGATATCAACATCATAGGCCTCCCCACCTCCTTTAGGTGTTCTCTCGATTATTTATTCAAAACCATACCTCAACAACCACTATATCTCTCCCTTGCTTTTTCTCCACAGTACATCACCATTCTAATACACTATATATTTTAATTTATCTTGTTTTACATCAGCAAGCACACCCAGGCCTGCTGGAATATAATGTTAACCTCTTTGAGAACAGGAATTTTTGTCTGTTTTGTTCACTGCTATGTTCCCAGAATCTAGAAATTGTACATGGCACCTAATAGATACTCAGAAAAGATTTACTATTAAATTAAAGGGGAAAAATACTTGGGACCTAAATTAAGACAATGGAGCAAAACTTTCCAAGTATCCACAGATTTAAAAATATATGATTGTTTTTAATTATTATATTTCAGGTCCTTAGATCAGCACAGACTTACTACATATTTTAAGGTGAATTGAATGTTAGATTCCTGACTCAGGTTTACTTATTTCTTTGACAGCCCAAGTTTTTTCATATATATATATATATATATATATATATATATATATATATATATATATATATATTATATATATAAATAATGTTTCCAAGAGGGAGGGAGATAGAAACATCGATGAGAGGGAATCATTGATCGACTGCCTTCTGCACGCCCCCCATTGGGGATCGAGCCCACAACCCTGGCATGTGCCCTTGACTGGACTCAAACCAGGGACCCTTCCGTCCCCAGGCCGACGCTCTGTCCACTGGACCACACCAGCCAGGGCCGAGTTTTTTCTTCTACCCACATTAGCAGAAATCCCTCCTCCTCCTGTCTAGATTCAGACCATTATTTAAGGCCATTATCACTCATCTACAAGACAAACCCGCTTGTCTTCCACTTGTCTCTGCTGATGGGAGGAGTCATTTCTATAGCATGTGCTCCCCTAGTTCCAGATCTAACTTCCTTTTGATTTAAAGTGTTTAGCTTTCTTGTCTTTTAAAAAAAATGTTTTGTTTTTAGGGGGGGGGGCAGATAGAAACATCATTGATGGGCCGGGACTGGGGATGGGCCCGAAACCGGGCAGGTGCGCCGACCGGAAGGGAACCTGGACCCCCTGCTGCCTGGGGCCCGCCACCCGCGGAGCCCCCGCACTCGGTCCAGGGTCTGTGTCCCCGGCTCTGCGTCCCGGCCCGCCCGCTCGCTCCCGGGCAGCGCTCCCCGCCCAGCGAGGAGAGGCGGCCTGTCAGGGAGCGGGGAGGTGCAGTGGGTTTCCGGGGCTCCCAGGCTCGGTCCCAGGCAAGGAGGCGCCCCAGTGAAGGTGTGAGTCAAGAGCGCGGCCATTTCCACAGGAAGGGCCTGGGGGACGCGGGGCTGAGAAGGGCCTCGGGGCGCAGAGCCCCCTCTGCCGCCTTCAGGAGGCGCGCCAGGCCTCGGCGTCCCCGCTCCTCCCGGGGTAGCAACAGGTCCCCTCAGACGGCGACGCCTCCGGCCTCGGCCCGCCCGCCTCACCCCCGCCCCCGCGCTTCACCCAGAGGCGCCCGCTACCCGTTGGCTTCCCGTCCACCCCGCTGCCGGGCTGATTCCCTTCCCGCCTCCCCTGCCAGACTGGGGGGGGGGCACCCGAGAAAGCCGGCTCGGGCTCCCGGGAGGACCAGCGCCACCGCCCTCACAGGGAGGCGCGGGGCCAGGAGCCGCGAGGGAACCAGCGAGGAAGCCTGGGCCCTGGAAACGCCCCTCGAGGCCCCTGGGAGGTCACTCGGCTCCCACCTGCCCCCCCTCCCCCCGCGCCCCGAGAGCCGGCCCGAACCCCTCCCACCGCCACTTCCGACCCGCACACGCCGACGCCGAGGGAGCCCTGCTCTTCCTCTGGCTCCCGAAGCACCTGGCCGCGTGGAAGCCGACTAGGCATGCGCGGCCCCGCCCACAGGGCCCGCGGTGACCAATGGGATCACGCCCCGCCCCCTGGGCCCGGCCCCTGCTGCAGCACGTGACTAACAGTTTCAACGGTTCTAACGGTTTTAACGGTTGGGATCCAGGCCGGCTTCACGCATGCGCGCCCCCTACTCACGCGCTCCCTCAGCCCACGCCGCCCCCTGCCCACGCGGCCCCCCGCCCACGCACGCCCTCAGCCCACGTGCACCGCGAGTCGTGTCCCCCTCCCCCGGCTGCCGCCCATGCACCCCGCCCGCCATTCCCCCCCCCCCCCCCCCCCCGCGCTCAGGGGCCCCCGGAAGCCGCCTGCCCGCGGACTGCGGAGTGGGAGGTCGCCCAGGGGCGGGGCGTGGCGGGGGAGAAGGCAGAGGGGACCCCGCTGGGAGATGGAGCAGAGAGAAGGGGGAGTCAGAGCCAGGAGCCCCTGGGCGGGTGTGGGCGGGGGAGACGCTCTGCTGAGCCGCTGGGGGCCGGAGGCGGCGGGCACCCGGGACCAGGCCGGCGAGGCTCCAGCCCTCGGTCCATGGCGCCCGCACGTGCCGGATGCGGCTGGCTCCCCAGGGGCGGGCATCGATGTCTCCCTCCCTGGAAGCAGTCCCATCTATTTAAAAAGTAAACCGTGAGGCAGGCGGGTCCCCGTGAGGCGGGGCGGGTGGATGGACGCGGATTGTGCCGAGGCCCAGGCCCGGGTGAGGCGGCACTGGGGCCGAGAGGGCGGGCGGGGGGGCGGCCCTTAGACGGCTCCCCCGGCGCCTCTCTCTCTCTCTCTCTCTCTCTCTCTCTCTCTCTCTCTCTCTCTCTCTCTCTTCCCCCCCCCCCCCCCCCGCACGGAGCCCGCAGCGGGCAGTGCCTGTCCGGGGCTCCACGGGACCTCCCGCTGGTGCTGGTGGTTCAGGACGACGGGCGACCTGGCGGCCCGCGTTCTCCGGTCCCGTCTTCTCCTCGCCCCGCCCCGCCCCGCGGGCCCTGCTGGTCCCGCCGGTCTCCTGCCTCCGGGGCGCCTGCTCCGCCCGCCCGGCCGCTGAGCTCCGGGCGCGGGGACCGGGCCGCAGGGGAGGCCCGGGCCGCATTGTGCGGTCACAGCCCGTCGGTCCGTCGGTCCGGTCACCGGGCAACGCCAGGCCGCGGGCAACCTTCCGCCTCTCTCCCCGGAAGGATGCAGAGCGCGCTCGCGGGCTCCTGGGTAGGGTCCCCTGCCATCCCGAGGCCCCTCCCAGGGTCCGGCCGAACCGGTGACCCGCAGGCCCAAGCTCCATCTCCCGCCGGCCTCTCCAGGGCGCCCCCACCTCGGGTGCTTTCTGTTGGGTCAGAAACTCCCACGAGCGGCCTCGAGCCTCTGGGGCCCTGGGTGGAGGCTCGGAGTGGGAGTGGGAGTGGGAGTGGGTGGGGGGTGGGTGGGGATGGAGTGGGTGGGGGTGGGGAGTGGGCTGGGGTGGGGGAGTGAGTGGGGGTGGGGGTGGGGAGTAGGTGGGGGAGTGAGTGGGGGAGTGGGTGGGGGTGGGGGTGGGGTGGAGTGGGTGGGGTGGGTGTGTAGGCCTCACCCACCCGCCGCCTCCGCTGCAGCACAACAATGGCTTCTATGGGCACTACCGAGGCCAGTTCAACAATGAGAGCGCCCTCGAGTACCGCCTGGCGGCCAAGCCCCAGCCCCCGACAATCTTCCTGCAGCGATGCAAGGTGGGCGCCGGCAGCGAGGGGGGGGCGTCTGCGGGCTCACCCCACCTGTCTCACTGCACCTGTCTCACTGCACCTGTCTCACTGCACCTGTCTCTCCGCACCTGTCTCTCCGCACCTGTCACTCCGCACCTGTCTCACGGCAGCTGTCTCACCGCAGCTGTCTCACTGCAGCTGTCTCACCGCACCTGTCTCTCCGCACCTGTCTCACCACAGCTGTCTCACCGCAGCTGTCTCACTGCACCTGTCTCACTGCACCTGTCTCACCACAGCTGTCTCACCGCACCTGTCTCACCACAGCTGTCTCACCGCACCTGTCTCACCACAGCTGTCTCACCGCAGCTGTCTCACTGCAGCTGTCTCACTGCACCTGTCTCACCGCAGCTGTCTCACCACAGCTGTCTCACCGCAGCTGTCTCACCGCAGCTGTCTCACCGCAGCTGTCTCACTGCACCTGTCTCACTGCACCTGTCTCACCACAGCTGTCTCACCGCACCTGTCTCACCGCACCTGTCTCACCGCACCTGTCTCACCGCAGCTGTCTCACCGCAGCTGTCTCACTGCAGCTGCCTCACTGCAGCTGTCTTACTACAGCTGTAGTTAAAACCTTCCCACGGGTAGCAGCCACTCTCCTTTCCTCTCACGTGGCATGTAGGCATCTTATCCATGTCATTAAGACACAAAACAATTCCATTTTCTTCCAAATCAGGCTGATTGATTTCTAGCCTTCACCTGCCTGACTCTTGGGAAATGTCATTCTAGCCCTGGGTCATGGCGGGGCGGGCCGCTGGCGGTGCCACAACTGTGGGTCCCTGTCCAACACCCTCAGGCAGCACAGAGGGTCTGCCCTCAGCACCGGTGGCTGCAGACTGGCCGCCTCCGCGGGGCCCTTGCCCCTCTCAGGAGACCCCCCCAAGGCCTCTTCAGCCTGACCCCCCAGCCCCTGTGCCCCCCCTGCTCAGAGACCATGGATTCACCAGTTGGTGGAAAAGGAGCCCTAGATGGTGTGGAACAAAGATGTAGGTGAAGTTCTGGGGCAGACACCCCGAGCTGGGTGGGGAGGGAAGGACCGGAGTCTTCCCAGGCCCCCAGGGTTTTTAAGTTCAAGTCTGTATTGGGACGATTGTAGATTCATAAACAGTTGTGAGAAGTCAGAGAGAGCCCTTCCACACTTTGCTCAGTTTCCCCCAATGGTAACGCTGTGCAGAGCTATAGTAATGATATCACAGCCAGGACACTGACGGCCATGCACTCACCTGTCTCGCCGGGTTCCCCAGCCTGACTGGTGCTTGTGTGTGGGTATGAAGATCTATAGCTTTTTCTTGCTGGTGTAGGTTTGTGTATCCCAACCACAGTCAAGACACATCACCAGGGTCCCTGCTGCTGCCCTCTTATGACCACACCCACCGTCCCCCGATCTCCGCCTTCCCTGTCTCTAACCCCTGGCATCCACCACTCTCTCCCGTTTCTAAAATGTTGTCACTTCAAAGTGTCGCCTAACTGGGAGGATAGAGCGTGCAACTCTCGGGACTGGTTTTCCTACTCGGCGTGATTTCCTACACGTCACCCAGCTGCGTGTGTCGATGCGTCGTTCCTTTTCCTTACTGAGCAGTAGTCAGCGGCATGCATACGCCTGTTCATCTAACTCTTCACCTGTTGCAGACTCTGTCGGGGCTGATTCCAGTGTTTGGCTCTTACAGCGAGAGCTGCCATGACCATTTGTGTACAGGTTTGGGTGAATATAGGTTTTCATTTTTTTGGAATACATGCCCAGGAGTGCAGTTGCTGGGTCATAGAAGAGTTGTATGTTTAGTTTTAAAAACAAACGGCCAGACTTTTCCAGAGTAGCTGTAGCTTTCCCGTTCCCACCAGCCATGTGCATGGGACCCAGTTTCTCCCCATCCTCACCAACACCTTTCGCCGGCTCTATTTCTTATTTTAGTCATTATGATGGATGTGCTGTGACATCACGTGGCGGTGAATCTTCATTTCTCAGATGTTTAATGGTGGTGAGCTGCTTTTCATGTGTCCTTGCCGTCTGCATATCCTCTCTGGGGAGATGTCTTTGTCATTAGCCAGGGTTCTCACTGGATAGTTGGTTATCTCACTGTGGAGCTGTGAGAGGGCTCTATGGTTCTAGGCATTAGTCCTTAATTGAGTAGGTGGGTTGCAAATATTTTCTCCAAGTTTGTAGCTTGTCTTTTTAGCCTCTTCATATGGACATTCACAAAGCAAAAGTTTTTCATTTTGATGAGGCCCAATTTATCAGTTTTTTATGGATCAAGTCTACGAACTTTGTCTGGCTTTAGATTCTGAGGATTTTCTCCTGTTGTTTCTTTTCTAAAAGGGCCCTGGGTTTTTAATCCCTGTGATGTCAGCTTGTTATGAGGACTGAAAGGTAAGGCTGGCTGGCTTCCCACCCTCCTGGCCCCTTTATTCTGGTTGGAGACCTGTTCTCGCTGTCCAAGGCGGAGGTCCCCATGGAGGAGCTTGTCAAAGGCACATACACAGGCTCCGCCCTGAACATTCTGGTTCAGAGATCAGGGTTGAAGCTACCCCTGCCTTTTACTTAGGAACCTGCCATCAGCCATTGCTCATTCCCCAGCCCAGCCAAGACTGAACTCATCAGCCCAGGCCCCTCATTGGGCCAGGCACTGTTCTCCGGACGGAGTTACAGATGTGAGCAAGGCAGAGAGAACAGACAATAAGCAGCCAGAATAGAGAGTCATGTAGATGTGAGAAGGTGAGAAATGCAGAGTTAGGGTGATGGGAATGCTGGAGTGGTGCTCAGTGCTCGAGGAAGACTTCCCAAGAAGGGGAGGAGGAGTCACGGCCAGAAAAATCTCAAAGGCTGGAGGCGGACTTGGCTTTTAAAAACAAGGGGGACCTTTGGCAAACAAGGGCTGTGAACGGACTCAGCATTAAGAGAGTTATTCTGCCTGCTAAGGGGACAGCAGATGGGGAGCAAGCTCAGGAGCAGGGATCCCAGGGGGAAGCTCTTGCAGTAACCAGCAGAGAGGAAGGTGGCGGGCCGGAAGCACTCCGGGCCTGGTGCATGTTGAAGGACCAGCAGGATTCCTGGCGCTTGGGGGTAAGGTGAGAGGAGGAATCAGCGCATTTGGCTGGATCAGCTGCCGTGGCCTGAGCTGGGAGGCTGTGGCCGGAGTGGGCTGGGGAATGATCCCGAGCTCAGCCGTGGGCTTGAGATGCCCATTAGACCAGCGGTCGCCAACCTCTCGGACCTCACGGACCGGACCGCAGTGGAGCGCGGAGCACCGGTTGGCGACCGCTGCCTTCCATGTCTCCGGTTAGCTGCTGGGTCTGGAATTCAGGAAGGAGCTTGAACTAGAGAGAAAAACGTCCATTTCCAGGTGGTGTTCAGGGTCAGGAGCGTGGGCTGCTGATGGGGGAGCAGGTGTGGAGAGAGGGGAGGAGAGAACCACGCCCACTCCTGGGCGACGTGGAGGTGGGGGCTCCCCTAAAGCCTGACCACTGGCCGGAGGGCAGGAGGTCCTGAGGTGGCCCGGAGTGAGGTGTTGCTTTCGTTAGTGTCTGCCCTTGTGGGTGGCAGCAGGTTAGCAGTTTAGGACGTGGCTCCTGGCACCTTCCCTCCATTGTGGGTCCTGAGGGAAGACCTCGGGGCAGGGAAGCACCGTTTCCCCCATGACCTTCTTCCTCTCTTCCCAGGAGCCAGCGCGGCAGCACTTCTTCTCCAAGCACGACAACCGCACTTCCTTCGACAAGGTGAGTGCTGGAGGGGAGGGCGGCCGGGCAGGGACGGGGGGAGGCAGTGCGGGAGGGGAGGGCGGCCAGGCGGGGGGGGGGGGAGGCAGTGCGGGAGGGGAGGGGAGGAGGAGCGGGCCAGGCAGGGAGGGGGGAGGCAGTGGGGAGGGGAGGGGAGGAGGAGCGGGCAGGCTGGTGCTGAGCAGGGAAACAGCTGCTGTGGCTCCCCTGCCAGCCGGCCTGACTATGCGCAAGCCCCCCAGGGGCCACTGACGTTCTGGGGCCTCACTCCGGAATGGAGGCAGCCCCAGAGGCGGGGTTCAGGCCAGGCACAAGCCAGGCATCACCGGGCAGGCTTGGCTTTAGGGGGCACCCAAGGCCAAGCCTGGTGCCAGGGCTGTGGGCCAAGGGCCCGTACCGCTGAGGAGGGTCCCTACTGCCTACTGCAGGGCATCGGGAGACGGAAAAACATGGAGCGCCTGTGTCAGCGGCACACCTTCCTGCACTGGGCCTCCAGCGAGCTGGAGCTCTACCAGCAGCGGCCCCTGGAATCCTCCTACCAGTCCACCTTCCGGTTATCCCCGGGACCCAGTGACGCCCCTCAGCGCCTCGTCCACTTTGTGCAGGTCCACCACCCCCGCACCTGTACCACCTACCAGCAGAACTTCTGCCAGCCGTCCCAGAGCGGCCACTGTGGCGGTGACTGCGGGGGCCCCCCGGCCTCCGGCCCCAGTACCCCGACTAACCTCCCAAAGATTCCCGGGTCCAAGCCGCTGCAGCATTACCTGCATGAGGGGGTCTCCGAGTGTCTAAACTGGTCCAGAGCATTAAACAAGGATGGCTGTTGCCCTGGCCAGTTGGCTCAGTGGATAGAGCGTCAGCCTGCAGACTGAAGGGTCGTGGGTTCGATTCCAGTCAACAGCACGTACCTCAAGGGCATGTACCTCAGTTACAGGCTTGATCCCCGGCCCCAGTCGGGGTGCATGTGGGAGGCAACCAATTGATGTGTCTCTCTCACATCCGTGTTTCTCTCTCTGTGTCTCTTTCTCTCCCTTCCACTCTCTCTAAAAATCAATGGGAAAATATCCTCAGGTGAGAATTAACAAAAAAAGAATGGCTGACACCGAGGCCTTCCTGGCCTGTGCTTGTAGCCCAGGAGGGCGCAGAGCTGGAGCGCAGTAAGACACTGCCAGGCCTTATGCCCGGCTCCTATGGCACTGGTGCCCCCGGTGCCTATGTGCTGGGCAGGGGGGTGTTGCCTTGGGAGCTCTGCCGTTGAGTGAGAAGGGGCACAGCCAACAGGAGGCCATGGGTCCAGGAGGGTTACCATGGCCACAGCAGATGGGTTCTGGGACCCCAAATCCATTCTTGCAGCAAACCCAGCTGTGAGCCCCTCACACGCAGTGAGACGGCAGAAAGCCAGAGCCAGTGGCAGCGAAGCCAGGACGACGAGGCGAGGGCCAGCAGCTTGGCTCCTCGGGAGCTTCGCCTCTAGGGGTCTGGTGGCGGCTACGCCGTCCTGCCCAGCAGACGGCTTCCCTGCAGCCGGGACGGAGGGAGACTGTCCGCCACACCCCACGAGGCCTCCGGCGGGGAGCGAGGTGTGGCCGAGATGCTGAGGCCCAGGCCTGGGGCGCGTCCTGCCCGCACGGTGTGTGGTCGTTTTCTGCTCGTCCTGCGAGGACCCCCACCATCCAGGACAGCGGGACAGCGGCCGCCCTGGGTCCCCAAGGAGAATCTGAGGCTGAGGAGGGGCTGAGGCAGCAGACACTTTGGGTGCAGCAGCCGATCGAAAAGGCTCTCCTGGACCCTTATCCTTGGGACAACGGAAGCCCCACAGGAGGACAGGAGTCCACACCAGGGCCACACACCAGCTTTTAGCAGCGTCTTTACTTCCATACCTGAACTCCCTGGGTCCTCACAACAGCCCTGTGAGGTAGGTGGGGCAGGAAGGTTTCGGAGATCCCCGTTTAAGTGAGGATGCTGAGGCACAGAGAGGTGAAATGACCGGCCCGAGGTCACACAGCCAACAGTGTAAAGGGCCCAAAGCTAACGTTTTGGACCCTTTGGAGGTTCCTGCGGTTGCTCTTCCATTCCCTCTGTGTCCCCCACCCTCCCCAACTCTCCTGGGTCCCCAGGGGCCTCCAAGGCAGGCTGGCAGCCAGGACTTCTCAGGAATAGTCACGGGGAGGCCTGGTCGACTCCAGGCAGGCACTGACCCTGCAGGGCTGAGGCCGGCTCTTCCCTCCCCGACTTCCCAATCGGACAGAGGGCCCGTAGGTCCCAGAGCAAGGGTCGGGGAGGCCAGGCCCATGAGTGAAGGGGGGTGAGGTGGTGGAAGCGTATGGGTACCCTACGCTACGGATGGCGCCTCCCTCCCGTCCCCACGGCTGTGTCACAGCGCCCGCGCCTCCATCCCACAGAGCAGCTGCCTCTGGCCCTGAGCTGCTCCAGGGGACAAGGTCCCCGCAGGATTCAGACCCCATCACGCAGACACAGAGCCTCCACGGCCTGGCTGGGACCCTGTGCCACGCCCCCGATGACAAACAGCCGGGGCCCCGCCTGCAGGCTGGAACAGGAGCAGCGGGCGGTGGGCATGGCGGGCAGCACTGCCCAGCGCCGCCGGGCAAGGCTGAAGCCCTCCGCGGAGCCCAGCGGGCACGGCTGGTTCCCTGCAGGAGACAGCGGTTGGGAGGCACAGGCTGAGGGGCGCCAGCTCCTTTGCTCCCTGAACCCAGCGTGTGGCCAGAAGGCATCGCCCCGGACGGACTGTCAGGGCCTTGCTGCTTCCTGCCCATTCCTCACCCTTCGTGTGCGCACTCCTGTTTCTACCTGCCACTCACTCGGCGGCCCCGAGGCCCCGCTGGCACACAACTCAGTCAGGGGCCGAGGACACCCTTGCTGGCTCCCCAGATCGGAAAGGGCAGCTCACAAGCCCCGAGCCCTGAGCCCGGAGACGGCAGGTGGTGCTCACGCTGGAGGCCACTCCTTCCTGCCCTGGGCTCCCCCCCCGTCCCAGCCCCGCAGACTCACCAAGTCCCCCCACAGCCACAATGTAGCCCCCAAGGGCGCCGACCACAAAGTCGGCCCTCTTATCCCTCATGCGCAGGCCGCGGGGCAGCTTGGTCCAGGAGCCTGCAGGGGAGGGGAGGGGAGGTCAGGGAGGGGAGGTCAGGGCGGGCCCCACGGGCCCTCCATGGCGGGAGGACACCCAGGACCTCCCTGCTCACCGCGCTCCAGGTCGAACGTCTCCACGGTGTTGACGAAGTGCGGGCGCGAGTAGAAGTTGTGGGGCCCAGGCTGCTGCAGGCCCCCCAGGCTGAAGACGCTGCCTTCGGCCATGGCGCAGCCGGCAAAGGCCCGGCGGCTGGGCAGGCTTGGGTGCCGGGTCCAGGTCCGGGCCTCCAGGTCAAAGGCCTCAAAAGCAGTCACGGGGAGCTTGCCCTGGCGGCCCCCTGCGATGGCATCAGGCACCTGGGAGGGAGCCTGGGCGCGGGCAGGTGCCTCCACCACCAGGTTGCTGAGCCTCGGTGCTGCAGCCAGCTGTGCAGCCAGGGCCTGGTCACCACCCTCCGCTGCTGGGCACTGAGGTTGGGTTTTCCAGTTCCAGCAGGGCCACCAGGGGTTGGAGCCTCGGAGCAAGCGTGGCTCACCCCAACAAAGCCGCCTTGTCCTGCCCCCCCAACTCAGCCTGATTCTAGCCAATGCACAGGGTGGGGGCTCTGGACTCTGGGCCCCTTCCCCACAGCCCCAGGTGCTTACCCAGGACATAGATCTTGTTCCCGTGCAGGAAGGTGGACGCTCCGTAGCAGGGCGTGGGCATAGAGGGCAGCGAGAGCCAGCAGTCCTGGCGGGGCTCGTACACCCGGACCTGGGCTTGGGGGGCTGTGTCGGAGCCCATTCCGCCCAGAGCGTACACCAGGCCATCTGCACAGAAAAGAGCAGGGCAGACGGTACCCCAGGCTCCCCAGGGCACTCCACCCCGACAGCTGCCCTGGGGAGGCGGGGGACCCATGTTTGTGGTACCCTCCCCCGCAGGGGAAACCCATGCGCTGGCCTGGAGGGGGCGCTGGGAGAACCAGGATTCCTGCTCTGACCAGGGCCCCTCCAGTGGAGGGGAGAGGCAGCCGATCTAATTATAATCTGTCTCCGTCTCCCTGGAGATGCTATGGCAACCAAGTCTGGCATCCAAGCAGAAGCAGACCTGGTCAGACCTGGAGGCCACAAGATGGGGCCTCCCTGGGGGAAGGAGGCTGGGGGATGGTTTAAGCCAGGGGTGGGGGGACCAGCTGGGGCCTGCAGGAGAGGAGTGTTGGCCACAAGCCTTCTGCCCAGGAGCCCCACCAGCACCTCTGCACCCCACCTTTTCACTAGAGTAAGTTCTTGCCCTCTTATGTCTCCAAGGTCAGTTGGGGGCATGTCAGGGGCTCTGGAGGAGACAGCCAGTCAGCTGGGTGCTTCCATGGCAACTGTCCCCAAGCCAGGCTGGCCTTTGTCCACCTCAGGCTCCCTGATGTGTGTGGAGGGACAATCCTGTCTGGCTCTGAGCCAAGGCTCTGTCCC
The DNA here is from genome assembly GCF_963259705.1 of Myotis daubentonii. Lineage (NCBI taxonomy): Eukaryota > Metazoa > Chordata > Mammalia > Chiroptera > Vespertilionidae > Myotis > Myotis daubentonii. The sequence continues at coordinate 58,257,286 of NC_081853.1, forward strand.
ACCTGCTCCCCCAGACTATTTATAACCAGGAGCCTCCTTGGCCACCCCCCTGGTCTCTGAGAGAAGAGGAATGGACGGGGCGGAAGCGGCTGGTCCTCCCTCCTACGGGGCCAGCCTCCCACCTCCCCGCTGGGAGAGGCAGTGGAGGGTCTGCAGCCCAGCTCAGAGCGAGGCAGGGGAGGGCACAGGAGGCCAAGCCCTGTCCCAGGCGCCCAGGCTAACGCAACAGCTCCTGCCCCAGCTCTAAGGGAAGGAACCAGTGGGAAAACGCAGGGAGCTGGGGCACCAAGACCCCTTCCCTGGGAGCCACTCACCTCTCTCCACAGCGGCGATGCCCATGGCGGCCTGAGGGAGGGTGGCCCGGTGCTCCCAGCGGCCCTCGTCGGCCAGGAAGGCCTCCACGGCAGCTACTGGGCTCTGGCCCTCGTCCACACCTCCCACCACTAGCACCTGCTTGCCCAGCACCACAGCGGCCGCGCCAGCCCGAGCCGTGGGCAGGGGTGCTAGTGCCAGCCAGGTGTGTGAGGCCATGTCCAGGGTCTCGGCAGTGTCCAGGGGCAGCCCAGCCCGGCCACAGCCCCCCAGCACTAGCAGGTGCCCATCCTGGTGTGCGACCGTGCCATACACCCGGCAGGTGGGCATGGGTGGGAACACCTGCCAGGCAAAGGCCCGGCTACCCCCTGCAGCCATGGTGTTCACCTCATTGGCAGGCCATGCTACTGCTCAGGCTGCAGGCCTCGCAGATGCCAGCCCCATCTTGACCACCAGGTTAAAGGGTGTCTGACAGCCCAGGGCACGTGCCTTCTCCTGGAGGGGAGAGGGAGACGGGTCAGGCCCCTGACCTGCTCTCAGAGGCCAGATGAGCAGCCTGTAGCTTCGGGCTGGAATCCCAGGTGGGAAAGGAGGAAAGGGACCCCCTGGCTGGCTAGCAAGCCACCGTGGAGGCCCCCCCCCTGGAGTGGGCAGGGCGCAGCTCCCAGACCCCGGGCCCCTCCCTCCTCCCATGGGCGTGTGGGATTCCCTCCCACCCCCGTCCCCTGCTCGCCTCCCCTTGGCCACCCCTCGGTCTCTGAGAGAATGGACGGGCAGGCAAGCGGCTGGTCCTCCCTCCTGCGGGGCCAGCCTGGGCGCTGCCTCCCACCTCCGCTGGGAAAGGCAGTGGCGGGTCCGCAGCCCAGCTCAGAGCGAGGCAGGGGCGGGCACAGGAGGCCAAGCCCTGTCCCAGGCACCTCAGAGCTCCCTGGTCAGACCCGGTCTGGATGGGAGGTAAGGGGACGAGGACAGGGCTCTCCACTCTGCAGGAGCGGACTCCTGCGTGCCCCCCTCCCGGCTTCCTCTGCGCCCGGGCAGCCATCAGGTCTCCCACTGCCGCCAGGGATACAACTCCAGGGCACCCACAGCCCCTCTGGGAGCCACGAGCTCACCCACTCCCCCCAGCAAAAGGCCACCACCAGGATGTCTGGGCCTGGAGGCCCGGGTCCCGCACTCCCCCTTGGGGTCCACCCTCCGCAGCTGGTGCTCTCAGCCCCCCAGGCCAGCTCCCTGGTGTCCACACGGGGGAGGAGGAGGACCCAGCAGGAATGGGCAACTGGACCTCTGCGCCCCTCACAGCAAACACCCAGCCCCCCAGCCTGTCCCTTCTGGAGGGACACACTCCTGGGACCCCAGGCGCTGGAGCCTCCAGCCCCAAACTTCCAGCCCGCAGGAGGGCGGGGGGGCGGGTCCGGGCGAGCGCGCTTGGGGCTCACCCTGCGCCCCAAACTTCCCCAGTTCCCGCGGGACTCACCGGCCGGGGCTCTGGGGCGCGGGGTCCGCTGTCCGGGCTCCGCCGGCTCCGGCTGCGGCTGGGGCTGCGTCCAGGCTCCGCGGGGCTCTGGCTCGGCTCCGGCGCGGGGCGGGGCTGGACGGGGTCCGCCCTCTCCCCCTCCCGACTCGGGGACACCTCCCCCACCCCCACCCCCACCCCCACCCCCACATTAACCCTGCACCTGCCACGGCTGCAGCTCGGCGCCGACCCACGGCCACACGCAAACGGGTGAGCAGAGAGATGGACGAATGGACACTGGGCTTTCCCAGAGTTGAGGGTCCGACACGGGGGGTGGGGGGGGTGGGGAGGGGGGATGAGACCGCGGTGACAGCACACGTGTACGGTGGGGGCCGCTCCGAGCGGGCGGCCTCTGAGCAGCCGGTGGAGGGAAGGGCGTGGGGCCTGCAGAGCCGGGGCCTGGGGGGCCGGGCCGCCCACGCCACTGAACTTGGAGGAGCCCGACCACAGGCTCCCAGGAGGCGCCCCCTGGAGGTCCCTTGGGGCGTGGCCTGCTCTCTGGCGGGTGCGGCCCTTCCCCAGGCACAGAGCGGGCACCGGGGCAGGTCCCAACAGGTGGAGGCCGCAGGGCTGCGGGAGCAGGGCCGCTGTCCTCAGTGCTGACAGCCTTTCTGCAGCCTGCGGGGGAGGGGGGTGGGGAGGGGAGGAGGGGGCCCTGGGGTTGGGGAGGGGGGGTTGCTCTGAGCAGGGGATGAACTTGCAGTCAGAGGCCAAGGGACCTTCCAGCAGGGGTTCGGCCTCATTCTGCAGCGCCGGGGCCTGGCTGTTCTGGGACCCAAGTCATGTTGTGACTGTCCGTTTTCAGGGTCCTGGCCTCGCCTCTAGCCAACACTGGGGCGGAGCGCGGGCAAGTTGGCATGACAAAGGACTACCCACCTCAGACCCAGACCCTGGCCCATCTTCTGAGCGTTCGAGAGTATTGGCGAAGTCTGGGAGCTGGCAGACCATCTTACAGGTCAAGGGTCACCTATGAGGAGAGGTCCTGCCCTGGCCGATTAGCTCCGTTGGTGAGAGTGTCACCCTGGATACGCCAAGGTTGCAGGTTCGATCCCAGTCAGGGCACAAGAATCAACTGGTGATTGCATAAACGAGCGGAACAACAAGTCTCTCTCTCTCAAATCAATAAATAAAAATTTTGCCGAAACCGGTTTGGCTCAGTGGATAGAGCGTCGGCCTGCGGACTGAAAGGTCCCAGGTTCGATTCCGGTCAAGGGCATGTACCTGGGTTGCGGGCATATCCCCAGTAGGAGATGTGCAGGAGGCAGCTGATGGATGTTTCTAACTCTCTATCTCTCTCCCTTCCTCTCTGTAAAAAATCAATAAAATATATTTAAAAAAAAATAAAAAAAATAAAAATTTTAAAGAACGAAGAAGCAGTCCTGTGGCTGTGTGTGCTCGCTGCCTTCCTGCCTCTCTTTCCTGGACAGTGTCTGTCCCCGGGTGTCCCTAGACCAGCCGTGGACAAACTACGGCCCGCGGGCCGGATCCGGCCCGTTTGAAATGACTAAAACTAAAAAAAAAAAAAAAAAAAAGACCGTACCCTTTTATGTAATGATGTTTACTTTGAATTTATATTAGTTCACACAAACACTCCATCCATGCTTTTGTTCCGGCCCTCCGGTCCAGTTTAAGAACCCATTGTGGCCCTCGAGTCAAAACGTTTGCCCACCCCTGGGCTAGACGCACACCTGGAGACAAAGGTGCAGGTGCCTGTCGTCACTGAAGGAGGTGAGGCCAGGAAGCAGCAGCAGAGGAGTGGCCAGGAGAGGGGAAGCAGCTGGTGAGGGCGTGTCATGGAGCAGGACAGCACTGCGAGCAGCTGGGACCCAATCCCCCGGGCCAGTGTGGGACACGGGCCTCCCGTTACGCCCCAGAGAGTGGGCAGAGCCTTGTCCGTGAGCAAAGCGTCCGCAGCCACTCGCAGAGGCTGGCGGCTGGAGAACCGCCCGGAAACGGTGGTCCAGGTCAGCGGCAGATCCTGGCCAGGCTGCTGTGCTTCCACTCCACTGGGCCCCGAGCCCCCCCACTTAGGGGACTCCGTCCCCTTCCTCCTCGGTGGTTCACGCTGCCCTACAGCCCCCGCACAGCGCCCACGATTCCCTCTCCAGGCCCCTTCCCCTCTCCTTTCCCGCCATGAAGCACTGGAAAGCCTCCTGTCTTTAGAGACCCCCCAGCACCCCAAGCCCTGCCAGCCTCTCCTTCCTCCTTCCAGTCAAACTCCCAAAGCCGTCTGTTCTCACGGCCCCGCCACCGGGGTACCCGCCCCGCATGTCTGCTGCCACGGCTCCCCCAGAACGGCTCTTGCACAGTCACCATGGAACCCCCTGCAGCTAAAACTTCAGGGCCTTTGTCTCAGCCCAAGTGTCCTGGGATCCCGGCGACTCCGGCTTCCTCCGGCTGCTGTGCTGCCTCTCTCCCCTTCATCCCCAGGAAGCGGCCCCCCAAGATCCGCCCTGGCCTTTCTCCCCTGCACACAGGCCGCCTCGGGCTGGGTCGCTCCCGGGCCACTGGCCTCACTCGCATCCAGATCTCCACCAGGTGCCTCTGCTCAGGAGACAGGGCCTGGGGCCATCGCTCGGGGCTACGGAAGATGCCGGCGCAGAGCCAGGGGTGGACTGGGGATGCCCCCCATCCCCTCTGACCCCAGGTGCGCCTCCGGGGTTGGTACCCGCCCAAGCCCAGCTCAGGCCAGACTTGGCTCTGATGGCAGCTCCCCGAGGTCCGTCTGGGACAGACCGGCACCCAGAGGCGGGGACCAGCCTCCTGGCGTCTCAGAGCCCCCGCCCCCGCCCCTCCTCTCCGCCCGGTTCACGTCTGAAGGGACCCGGCCCGGTCCCGCCGGGAGCGCCCCGGCCCCTCGGGCTCCCGCACAGACGGCCCCCGCGGCTGCTTCCTCCAGGAGCGCCCCCCGCAGGGACCCACCCACCCGCCCCGCCCCCACTTGGGGGGGGGGGAACCGGGGTCGGGGTCAAAGGTCAGCAGGGCGGGCCAGGTCCCGGAAGCGGAAGCGCAGCGCACTTCCGGCGCTCAGCGGGCGGCCATGTTGGAGCGGCGGAGGCGGCGCAGAGGTGCGTCCTGGGTCCCCGCGGCGGCGCCGGTAGGTTGGGGCCGTGGGCCTGGCCGCGCCGCGGAGGGTCCGCCCGCGGGACGCCCAGCTCTGCCGCCCCCGCGCGACCCCCGCCCGGCGCCCACCGGCGGCTGCGCTCCCTGTCGGCGGCCCCGCGCGGCTCCTGCCTCGGAGACCCCGCTCCTCGGGCCCCGGGGACTCCCTTCCCCGCCTGGCCACCCGCCGGGTCCCCGGTGGGCCTGTCCCTTCTCCCGTCGTCCGTCGGCTCCCCCGCCGGCCCCGGGCAGATGGGGAGGGGGTCGGGGCCGGGCTGCCCGGTGTCGGGAGCTTCTTGGAAAGGCCCCCGGGGCTCCGAGCACTCGCGTCTCCCCTGCCGCCTGTGCCTGGTGTCCGCCCGCCCGGGTCTGTGCTCAGACCCGAGCTGCACCCGGGAAAGTAGCACAACTAGAGCCACGTGCAAGGCTGCGCTCGGAGCGTGGCCTCGGGAGGGAAGCGCCCGGCACCTGCGGGTCCGCGATGTCCCTCCGGGGGCTGCCCTGGGCGGGTGGGAAGAGCGGCCGATCACGCTGGTCCCGTCCCGCGCCCCGCGCCCAGCCAGCTGCCCCGGCCCCACTGCGGGCGGGCGAGACCTCAGTCATGATTGACAGCCCGCGGCTTCTTCCCGGAGCTGGGGCAGCCCGGCTGGCGGTGCCCCGGTGGCCCTGCAGCCCCTCGTCAGGGCAGCCCGCATCCCCTGGCCCCCGGCCTGTGTGCAGCCTCTGCTCCGCTCTCAAACCCTGGGCTCTGGGTCTGGCTGCTCGCCCCCCCGGCCGCCTGACTGCCTAGAGCTGTGTGGCTCGCATGTGCTACTCGCCAGTCTTTTTAGTTTCTGTTGAAGCCGACCCTGGCTGGCCTCCATGACTCCAGGGCTGGGGCCTCCACGTGGCCTGTCGGGAACTGAGAGCAGAAGGCCTGGTGGGCAGGGCGGTTCGCCCCTGGGCTCCTGACCCGCTGCAGCTTGAGGGAGGGAGATGGGCATGGACGTGGGGTGGAGGTCTGGGCCCTTGGCCAGCACTCAGGGCTTGTGTTGTCCTGCTTTCCCCTGTTCTTTTGAACTCAGAGTCCCAGCCCTGACCAAAGACTCCGTCACCCCAGTGTGTGTCACTCTGTCTCACGTTTGAGCCATCGCGTAGGCTGCGCCCTTTGCCATGTCCATCTGGTCCCTTCCTGTTCATCACTCAGTCCCAGCCAGGGGCCGCCTTTCCCAGGAACCCTTTCCTGACCCCTTGGTGAGCTCCGCTGGGTTCCGTGTGCCCTCCCATCCACCTTGATGGTGTCTCTGTCTTGCCTTCTGTGCAGGGCTCCTTGAGGACAGATATTCACTCGTGTTCCCAGGGTTGAGTCTAATGCTAGATTTCTGGCTCCAGAAAATACAGACTTGAATTCAAACAGGCTAGCTGAGCCCAGGTCTCTCCAGGGACACAGCGGCCGGTTGGGTGGCTCTGACAAGCTTGTGGGCAAATATCCTGGCGAAGCTGCTCTGACCCACAGGGGTCCTCTCCCACCCCAGCCCCCACCCTGCTGCCCGGAGGCGTCAGGAGAGCATCGTTTGCTTCGTGGAGTGGCTCACTCTGCCAGGCCTCTGTCGGTGGGTGCTCTGGGCAGTGCAGGCCCTGACTGACCTGCGTGCCTGCCCTGACCCCTTTCCCCATGCTGTTCTCATTGACTCGTTTCCTCTTGCCTTGCAGGTGCCGAGCGCTGGCTTGCAGACAACGCGGACAGGCCTGCAGTGCCAATGCCATGAGCGTGGCGCAGCATGTGGAAGAGAAAGCTGTGCACTCGTGGTCCCGGATCTCCACGGCGGGGAAGAAGGCGCTGGAGGAGGCGCTGCTGGTCTTTAACCCCATGAGCCAGGACCTCAGCGCCACGGAGGCCCAGCTGGTGGCCTTCCTGCAGGGCCTGCGAGAGGACGGCTTCCAGCCCACCATCCTGCGCAGCGGTGATGTCTACGGCTATAGCTCGTGCACGGCCACACCCCCGAGCCAGACGAAGCTGCACGCTCGTGCCCCCATCCCAGCCACCACGTCACCTCCAGCCAGTGCTCCCCGAGCTGCTGTGCGGCTGCCCGCAGGCCGGGCCACGCTGCTGCCCGTGCCGCTGCCGGGCAGGCTGGCCAAGGCATCCACACCAGCCCTCGCCAAGCATGCCGCCACCAACCTGCTGCTGAGCTCCCTGAAGGAGTCCAGTGCCAGCCACGCCCGGGACACGGCCAAGGGCTTCCCCACCCACCTCTACCCGGGTGTCTACCCCGCCATGCGGCTCTCCGTTGTCCTAGAGGCCCTGGTTCCACTCAAGACTCCCGTGCCCCACTTGGGTGCCAAGCGCGAGACCCAGTCGCTGCAGCTCTCCCTTGCGGACTCTCCCCTGAAGCTGCGGGAAGGTCCCGGAAAGGGGCTGGCGGTTCCCGGGAAAGTCACCAGCAAGGGCCCTAAGTGTGTGATTCGCCGGGGCCCCAGTGCTGGACCCCAAGAAAGCACGGGGCCTCAGAGCAAGACCTGCAAAGCCACTGGATCCCTCCTTGGCCCACAAATGAAAGGTGTCTCTGCCTTGAGCACCAAGACAGCCCAGGCCAAGGCAGCTCAAACACTAGCCAGAGTTGCCTGTGCCCAGGCCACGGCGGCTCACACTCAGGCCAAAGCTGCCAAGGCCCGGGCGGAGACGAAGGCAGCATGGACCAAGGCCAAGGCCAAAGCCAGGGCAGCGCAGGCCAAGGCCAAGGCCAAAGCCAGGGCAGCGCGGGCCAGGGCCAAGGCAGCATGGATCAAGGCCAAGGCCAAAGCCAAGGCAGCGCAGGCCAAGGCTGCTCGGACCCAGCCCAGGGGCCGAGGCCGGGGCCGGGGCCGGCTGAAAGGGTCTGTTCAGGCCAGGACTGCGAGGAAAGGCCAGAAGAGCAGCCCTGGGACTGGGGGGCAGAAGAGGAAAAGGACTGAGGAGGCAAAAGATCATCTTCCCCAGAAGAGAGCCCGGCTTGGGGCCCGGTCCCCGAAGGCACGCCTGCGCCTTGGAACATCCAAGCTGCTGACGTTCCGGGCCTTCAAGGTGGACCAGCGGTCCTCGGACGACGAAGTGCGGCAGCAGGCTCAGCGCGCCCTCCGCGTGAACCTGTCCCCTGTGATCCGGCTCCAGCCGCTGCTGCCGCACCCAGTACCCTGACTTCACCCAGCAATTTGGGGGGACTAAGTCCAGCTGTCCGTGTGGTCAGTGGCACAGTGTGCAATGCCTGTGGACTCCACAACCTTGAGGACTCCGGGTGCCTCTCCAGGGCCCTGGCAGCCACCAGCCTTCCAGACCGGAGGGTGGGGGGCTGGTGTGGGGGGCAGGAGGGGGGCAATCACTGTGACTTGCTGCTCTTCAGGGTGTATGTCCACGGTTCCATCACGTTTTATACCTTTCCACCTCCCGGCCTCCCTGCCTGCCGTCCATGTCTGTGTGTGGCTGTGGTGAGGGGTCCTGGCGGCCAAGGGCGGGCCTCCATGGGAGTGAGGGGACACCACGGGAAGGCAGCCTCCAGGCCCCCGGGTACCCTGCCCTCTGGTGCAGGGGCTCCTCAGGGCAAGGGCAGAGCCATTCAGGTGGTTTGTTACCCAGATTGGACCCCATGTGGGAGGAAAACGGGGACCTGGGGGAAACAGGCACCTTGCCAGTTTCTAGGTCAGGGAAGGGGCTTTGTGGTCCTGCTCCCCAGGGGTGATGCAGACAGCCTGGCCTTGGCTTCCAGCCTGGCTTTGCCTGAAACTTTTGGCTTTGCCTGGGTTTCTTTGGCCCCGAATGACCTGCGTACCTCTGCCTCTCCTCCCCTTGCGTCTTCCAGAAGAGTGGCCAGCCTTGATTTCCCCAGTTAAGGAGTTGGGGTTGAGTCAGAGGTCAGAGCTCCGGGTTGTAGGGCCACAGTCTGCCCTCCCTGATGAAGCAGTTTTCTCCTCGGGCGGGTGGATGCTGCATCCCCAGCTGCCCCGTGAGCAGTGTGTTCTACCAGGCTCCAGGTGCTCGCTCTGTTCCGAGTCCAGCTCAGGCCTCAGCCGGCCTGGCCGTGTCCCACATTATCAGCTTTCCTGCTTTGGAGTGGGGGCTGGGCTTTGAGCTCCCTGCCCATCTGCCAGTCTTGCTGGCTGCCCAGCCTGAAGGCAGGGGCTGGGGTGGGGGGGGGGGGGCGCGGGGAGGCATTCCCCAGGGGCTCCTGGAGGCAGCCTTTCCGGCTGGGGTGGGAGCCTCATTTGAATGAGAATCGGCCTTTTCTGTCTGGGTTGGTCTGAACCCTGGCTGCACTCCTCCCCACCTTGCGTCCTTCCCCTGGGCGGGACTTCCTCGGGGACCCCTCCCTCCCCGCCGCATGGTGGCCCACAGCCCTGCGCGCCTCTTGCCTTTGGTGGCCCTGCTTTCACCCACCATGTGAGTATGGGGACTGGCCCAGGGGCCACACAGCTGCTCGAGGGGGCCAGCATGGGGCCCACTCCCATCCTCTCTCTCAGGCCTGATTCCAGCGCCCACCGCCCTGGTCCCCCGGCTGAGCTAGGCCCCCTCCTTTCTGTGCTGCTGCTGCTGCTGCTGCCACCCATGGGTGAGGAGTTGGCTCCTCTGAGTCATCTGGAGGGGAGAAGTCTTCAGGCTGCCTCGTGGGGTGAGGTTGGAGGGGGTACCTCTAGGATCCCCATTCAGACCCTCCCCCTCCCCCTCTCAGTCCAGGCTCCCAGAACAGTTGCCCAGGAGGTGCCAGACACACTTACCCCACCTGGTTGCCAGAGCGGCAGCTGCTACCCACCCACTGGCGACCTGATTGTCGGTCATGGCCAGAGCCTTCGTAGCTCATCCACCTGTGGACGCCATGGCCCTGAGCGTTACTGCCTTGTCAGTCACCCCCAGGCAGAGGGGAGAGGGAGGCCTCTGGACCAGGTACCTCTGGGTCTTCCTGGGGGGCTCGGCCCTGTAGGAGTTGAGGTCACCGGGGGCTAGAGGGAGAGGCCGGAGCTGTGAAGCTTTGGAGTGGGGGCACCGCCATGCGCCTCCTACCCCCCTCTCCTTCGACACTCCCCCAGGTCTCTGAAAATTGCTTCTTTTGCAACTCTCGGGACCGGGGTGGCCATGGCATTGAGAATGTGATCTCCGGAGTGGTCCTCGTGGCAACCAGACCTGGTGGCAAGCTGAGAGCGGTGAGGGTGCTGGTGCACCTGGGTGTGAGGGCCTGGGGTCTGGGGTCAAGGGCTCGTCACTCTGACCAGCCTGCGGTTGCAGGTGTTGAGAGCGTCACCATCCAGCTAGACCTGGAGCGCGCGTTCTACTTCACCCACCTCTTCAGGACTTTCAAGGTGACCGGTGCCCCGGCCTGAAGGCTGCCATGAGCCTCCTGGCCTGTGTACGGGTACTCTGCCCACAACTGCTCGGGCCTCTTCCCTGGCGTCGCCCGTGCCCCGGGCCGGTGTCAGCCACCCCGTCTGTGACCAGCGATCAGCGTTACTCGGACATTGAGCCTTCCCCCAGGGGCAAGGTCAGGCCAGCTGAGGGCGGGTGGGCAGTCGTGAAGCCGAAGGCTCAGCCTTGCTTCTTCCTCAGGTCATTTTCAAAGCTCCGGACCCCGCCATTCTGGTGCAGAACCCACACAACCCCGAGATTCAGGGCGATTCTCAGCCAACCCTGTGCTCCCTGCCCATGAGGCTGGCAGCTATTGGGGGAGGGGTGGTCCCGCGGGGAGGGGGAGGGGAGGGAGGCAGGTGGTGGGCGAGCCAGCTCAGCCCCCAGCATCCTGCTCCAGCTGCCCCTTCACAGTCCTCGATCGTGGTCCCTAATGTGGCCCCCATTCCTGCCCCCTCACTGCTCGTCATGTGCCCACTGCATAGGGGCCGGCATGGGTAGCAGTTCCATCTCTGCCCCCTCACTGGACTCGTGGGGCCCGTGTGGTCCCGTGTGGTCCCTGTCACTGCTCTCCCTGCCAGCCGCCATGTCTCTGCTCCTGTCACTACCTCCTACCTCCCCTGTGAGCCCCCATCACGGCCCCAGCCCCTGCCCTCCCCTCAGAGTCTTCATTCTGGCCTTAGTGGGTGCCCTACTTCCCACAGCTGCCTCTAGCTGACCCCAGGGCATCTCTGGGGGTGACCTTGTGAAGCAGAAGTCTGTTACAGAGCAAGAGAGCCTGGCCGGTGTGGCTCAGTGGTTGAGCGTCAACCTATGAACCAGGAGGTCACAGTTCAATTCCCAGTCAGGGCACGGCCGGGCTGCGGGCTCAATCTCCAGTGTGGGGCTACAAGAGGCAGCTGATCAACGAGTCTCTCTCATTGATGTTTCTATCTCTCCCTCTCCCTTCCTCTCTGAAATCAGTAAAAATATATTTTAAAAACAAGAAGAAGAAAAAAGAGACACACATAATTCAACAGGGTCGCCCAGAGCCAGCCAGGCAGTAACAGCAGGAGGACAAACCCAAATGAGCTTTTTCTCCACCCACCGGGACTGACACCAGCTGCTCCCCCTGAACCCCACCCCAGGCCCCGGGCAGCTGCTGCCCATTCCTTTGATCAGGAGAAAAGGGGAACCCGGCAAAGGAGAGACATAGGAGGTGGCCTTGGCCAGGCACCTGACCGAAGCTGGAGCAGGAGCCGCGGCCCATCCGCCTGTGCACTGAGCAAGGGCCCGCTGCGTGGCCGGCGGCTTCTGGGCAGGGATGGGGCAGAGATGGAAGCCTGCCCACGCCAGGCCCTATGCGGTGGGCACAGCATGGGAGCAGTCGTGGCCAGGAACGGGGGCCATGGCGGGGAGCAGGCCTGAAGTGGGAGAGACAGCTGACAAGCTAGTGCCCACAGGGCTTGGGGGTCAGGCGGGGAGGCAGGTTCAAGTCTCCAGGGATGCAGAAGGGGTGTCCAGGGAGCAGGGACGCAGAGGGCTCCGCTCAGGAGTGGCATCGGGGCTGGAGCCGTGCGGAGATGGTGCTGCCCCATGAGGGCGTCCTGACGCGGACCCCGAGGAACAGGCAGGGGTGCTGGAGCAGGTGGCTGCGATGACAGAGAGGGAGACACCCTCTTCCCCCCTCCCTCCCAGCCGTGGAGGGGGGACCAGCGGGCCTGAGGCCTCTCCGTCTGTGTCTCCAGAGCTCCTGCACGTGACTAACCTCCGTGTGAACTTCTCCAAACTGCACACCCTGGGTGACAGGCCCCCGGGGGCCTCGGGGGACACCCCTTCTACTATGCCCTCTCTGAGCTCGTGGCCGGAGGCAGCTGCCTGTGCCACGGCCATGCCTCTGAGTGCAGGCCTGCACCCAGGGCCCCAGCCCACGCGGAAGGCATGGTGAGCGAGAGGGAGGGGCATCGTGTGGCGGGGGGAGGGCAAGCTGGGGCACGGGGGCCGACTCAGCCTGCCCTCCTTCCTGCCAGGTGCATGGCCTTTGTGTCTGCCGCCATCACACAGCTGGTACCCACTGTAAGCGCTGCCAGGACCTGTACCAGGACCACCCATGGCACGCCGCCGAGCCTGGGCACCCCCACGCCTGCCGGGTAGGTGCCATACCCGACGGCCTGGCCTTCCTGGCCATGGGGCCGCCCACTCCATCCCCACCTTTCTCGTGCTCCCCTAGAATGCGAGTGCCGTGGGCACACCCGCAGCTGCCACTTTGACATGGCCCTGTACCTGGCATCTGGCAACGTGAGTGGAGGCGTGTGTGACGCGTGTCAGCACAACACCGCTGGGCACCACTGTGAGCTCTGCCGGCCCTCCTTCCACCGGGACCCCCAGGCGGACCCCCGCTCCCTTCACTCCTGCAAACGTGAGCCCCCGGTCCCAACCCGCCCCCTGACCCCTGCCCTCCAGGGAACCCCTGACCTAACTGCCCTCACTCTGACTCACCAGCCTGTGACTGTGACCCCGTGGGTGCCCGGGAGGGCGGCTTGTGTGACGCCCACACAGATGAGACCCGGGGCCTTCTCTCTGGGCAGTGTCGCTGCAAAGCCAACGTCTGGGGCCGGCGCTATGACTCCTGCCGGCCCGGGCACTATGGCCTGAGCCTTCCCCCGTCAGAGGGCTGCCAGCGTGAGTGACCCTCAGCGCGGACCCCCCAGGTCCTCCTGGCTGTGTGCCATCGCCGCCCCGATCACACATGCCCCTCCCCTGCCTGTGCCTCAGCCTGCAGGTGTGACCCCCAGGGCGGGGCCCTGGCGCGCAGGCCTGCGACCCCTCCAGCGGGGCCTGCCACTGCAAGCGCTTTGTCTCCGGACGAGACTGCAGCCGTTGCCGGGTGAGTCTCGGCCAATCTGATTTGCTCTCGGGCACTGAGCTTCTAGAAGCCGACAAGCATGAGGCTGTACTCAGGTGACTCACTGAGCCTTGCACACGGCGGTGCCCTCCAGACCTGGTCACCAGGGTCAGCGCCGCCTTGGCGAGCTGAGGCCGCGTAGCCCCGGGCAGGGACCGGGAAACAGGAGGGGGCCCGGTGGGTGGTTACCACAGCCTTGTGCCTGGGCTGACAGGTTTCACAGTGAACATGATTGAAGGAAGGGAGTCCAGTCGCTCCCCGCCTTCCCTCGAACATGGCAATTGCTTTACGTTTAACCCTGGCTGCGTCCTCCTCGTTCTTTCTTTCTAAAATATATATATGTTCTTATTGATTTCAGAGAGGAGGGAGGGAGGGAGAGAGAGAGAGCCATCAACTATGAGAGAATCATTGATCGGCTGCCTCCCGCATGCCCCACACAGGGGATCAACCCCACAACCCAGGCATGTGCCCTGACTGGGAATCGAACCGAGACCTCCTGGTTCATAGATCAAGGCTCAACCACTGAGCCACGCTAGCCAGGCCATCTACTTTTTTCTTACTTCCCCTCCATGAAGCAGTGCCAAGTCCACCAGCATCTCCACTTCCCCTGCAGCCACAGGCCGGACTCAGCCTCCTTTATCCAGTAACAGGCAGTTCTGTCCATAACCTCCCTAACCCTAACACTAATGCTAACGCTAACCCTAACGCTGACCCTGACCCTGACCCTAACCCTAACCCTAACGCTAACACTGACCCTGTCCAGCTCTTCCTGTCTTTCCTCCACCACCCCTCTCTCTTACAGCCCGAGTTCTGGGGTCTGAGCAGTGACGCTCTAGGCTGCCGGCCCTGTGACTGTGACTTTGGGGGTGCCTACAGCAACAGGTACAAGGCCGAGCCTCTGAGTGGGGGTCAAGTGGCAAGAACTGGGTGTTGATTCTGTCCCCGCCCCGCCCCACGCACACTCAGGTGCTCCGCCGGGAGGGCCTCTGCCTGTGCCGCCCCCATCTCCGCGGCCGCCGCTGCCAGGAGCCCCAGTCTGGGTGCTTTTCGCTGCCCTCGACCAGGCTGTCGCCGAAGCCGAGCTCGGCCAGGGCCTCCAGCCAGCTGACCCTCGGCTGCCTGTGAGTGTCCAGGGGGGCGGGGGCAGGAGGGGATCCAGGCTCAGACCTTAGGGCTGGGGCGGGGGGGGGAGCATATCCAGAGAGAGGTGGTTGGAGGAAGAGGCTGGCAAGGCTGGGACGGTGAGGAAGTGGGGGTGTCAGCATGTCGGAGGTTTGGTGTCTTTGGAGCCCGTATTCCCAGGACAGTGTGACAGAGGACAGGCCGGAATGCTGGGGGACACTGATCCCCCACTTGCCCCCAGGCAGCCCCAGGCCTGCTCTTCCCCACTGTGCACCAGCCTCAGGGGCCTCCCCAGGCCGACTCCTGTCCAGACTGCGGAGACAGCGTGACCCTCGGTGCGCCCTGCAGCCTGACGGGCGAGCCCGCTCCCGCCGCCAGCTGCCCAGAGGGAGGAGTCTGCGGAGCAGGGTAGAGCCCCCAGGCCCCAGGGTCTCCTGGGGAAGGGCCCAAGCCCTGGGTTTGGGTCTCTGGGGTCCTGGGGGAAGGGAACCCAAGTCCTGAGGGTTCCAGGTCCGGGGGGCCTGGGCCTGGGAGTCTGTGTGTCCTACCCAGGCCCCCCGGGAGCCCAGGGCCCTGCACCTGGGAGCGCCCCCCCCCCCCCCCCCCCCCGGCCTGGCTCTGGCTTCGCACGTGTGGTCGATGGGGCCGGCCTCTCTGCTGGCTCCCACGGTGCCTCGTGCCCTGGAGTGTGACATTGTCCTGCGCTGAGATCCAGGTCGGTGGCGAGGTGGTGGGTGGTGCTGGGCGGTGGGTCGGGGCAGTTCTGTGACCGCTGACCGCTGACCGTAGGCACCCGAAGACTGGCAGGCATTAGTCAGGGTCCGCGCCCAGTCTCTGCCCAGCAGCACTCGCTGTGCCCACCCGCTGCCCCCAGAGCAGCTGTTCCAGGCCGCCCTGACCCACGCACACAGGTAGGCAGGGCCCGGGGACTCCCAACACCAAGCCCTGTTATGCTGCCCACACGTTTGAAATAGCCTCCCAGACAGAGTGGAAAATCCCAGTGTCATCCCCACATCATCGCATCGTCGAGCCATAGAAACGGGGACTTAATTTAACTTAAAACAGAGCAGCAGCTGGGAAGCTGGTCTTCCCCTTGGTCCTGCGATGAAATGTTGGCTCCAATCCCTGCACAGTGGACGTGGTCAAGGTCAAGGTCATAGCTGGCTGTACCCGCTCGATCGTGCCCTCCTTCCCCGACCCTACTCTCTCCCCCGCCCGCAGAGCTGTGGTTCTACCTAGACCTTTCTGCCTTGAGCCGGGCACACGCTCCTCCGTGACCTGGCGGCAGTGGCGGGCCAAAGGGGTGCGAAGGCCTGAGCGGGGCATCATCCTTCTGGATTCGGTGAGAGCCTGGGGGCCCCGCCCACATCTGGGGGAAACAGGAGTTATACAGACAATGAGGGACAGGGGCGCGAGGCCGGGGTTGTGCCTGGACTGAGACAGGTGGAGAGTGGAGGAGGGGGTCGGGCGGGAAAGCCACATTCTGAGGACAGAAGGTAAGAACAGGCCAGCGCCAGACCTCGCGTGACCGTGCAGCCAGGAGAGGGGCTTGACCTCTGCCCTGGGAGAGTGGGGAGCCAGGAAGGACTCAGCAAAGAGGGGCGGGGAGGGGGGGGAAGGGATGGCTGGGGGGAGGCTGCGCCGTGATTCTGAGTGAGAGGTGGTGCTGCTCGCACTGCTGGGCCATCGGGGAGGAAGGAGACGCGGACTGAGAGAGAACAGGAAAGGCGCGGGCGGGCGGCAGGCCCAGGGCCTGCTCACTTGTTCATAATCCCGTGAGGCCCGAGGCTGATCTGTGCCCTGCCACCTGCAGGGTGAGCTGCGGGCTGGGCACCTCCTGCAGGGGTCCCGCGGGGGAGGGAGGGTCCATGGGAGGAATTGCAGGCTCGGACTTGTCAGCCAGGAGGCGGGCCTTAATGCAGCGAGTGTGCCCTCCGCCCTCCTGGCTACACCTTGGACTTTCTGGGAATGAGGGACCCAAGGCCCCCAAGGTGCAGGAAGACACCTGAGGCGACCCACGCGGACCCGCTCTCCAGGGCCCCGCTGTGACCGCTGCGCCTCTGGCTACTTTGGGCGCCCGTGGCCCCCGGAGGACCCCGGGAGGAGCCCGCGCCGGCCCTGCCAGTGCAACAACAACATCGATCCCCGAGACCCTGCGCCTGCGACCCGCACAGTGGGCGCTGCCAGCGATGTCTGCACCACAGCCATGGTCCCAGCTGTGCCCACTGCCGGCCCGGCTTCCACGGCAGTGCCCTGCGCCCGGGGGGCTGCCAGTGTGAGTGTGTGGTGGGGGGCGAGGGCGGCCCCAGGTGGTGGGCGGGTTCTTCCCTCCGTCCCTGCCAAGCCCGCCCTCTCCCCAGGCTGCCGCTGTGACCCCCGGGGCACCGTCCCCGTGCGGTGCCCGTCCGGGGCCGAGGCCTGCTTCTGCGACCAGGTCAGCGGGCAGTGCCCCTGCCGCCCCCACACTCTGGGGCGGGACTGTAGCCGCTGTGCCCCCCTCTTCTGGAACCTGGGGGGGCTCGGGGCTGCGAGCCCTGCAGCTGCCATGCCCAACACACTCTACAGCCGGTGTGCCACCCATGAGTAACCCTACAGCATGTGGCAGTGCCCGGTGTGAGTGTGTGTGTGCCCCTGGCCGTGTTCACGTGACCCCCAGCCGCGGTGTGGGTGTGTGTGTGCTGCCAGCTGCAGTGTGGGTGTGTGTGTGCCCCCGGCCGTGTTCACGTGACCCCCAGCCCCAGGTGTGTGCTGCCAGCCGCGGTGTGGGTGTGATAGTAACTGTGAGTGGGGGCCGGGCCTGGAAGAGCCGCCATGAGCTGCATGTGCCCGACCCATGGGCACCCTGCTTGGCGAGTGGGTGAGCCACTGTGAGGGGTCATGGTCCGCGGAATGAGCGTGGGAGGGCGGAGGGGGGAGGTTGGGAAGGAGGCTGAGGGCACAGGACTGAGGCTGCAGCGGAGCAGGAGGTGGGAGTGTGTGTCCGGAGGAGAGAGGCAGCCGCTGACACGCACGTGTGATGAGGCCTCAGTGTGTCCTGCGTCCTCGGGAAGGAGGCGGAGACGGTGTGGACAGGGGTGTTTGACGCAGGACACGGGGGGGCAGGGGCAGCAGGCCAGGAGCCGGGAGCTCAGAGGGGCCGTGGGAGGCGAGGCTGGCTGTGTGGGAAGGGAGGGCTGGCCAAGGGCTCAGGCCCGAGGAAGCAGGAAGGGAGGTGCCCTGGGTCCATGCAGGGGGTGCTGCCTGCGCAGGAGCAGGGCTGGCAGGGGAGATGGAGCCGGGAGAGCGCTCTGTCCTCCCCTCCCGGGAGGCCCCGCTTCCTGCTGACTGGCCTCTCCCCTCAGGTCACGGGTCAGTGCCCCTGCCGGCCAGGGTTTGGGGGCCGCACGTGCTCCCGGTGTGAGGATGGGTCCTGGGGGGACCCCGAGCAGGAGTGCAGAGGTGAGGGCCGAGGCTGCCCTGCGGAGGCCTCAGTGTGGATAGCGGGGCACTGGGGTTTGCTGGGAGACCGCGTTGCTTAGTGCCGCTCCCCGAAACTTCAGGAAGTGCCTGTGAAGGCAGCAGGGAAAGTGTTGGCAAAACCTCGTGGGGTGCCTGGCCGGCAGGGCTCCGTGGTTGAGCGTCGACCTATGAACCAGGAGGTCACGGTTCGATTCCCGGTCAGGGCACAGGCTCGGGTTGTGGGCTCGATCCCCAGTGGGGGGCGTGCAGGAGGCAGCGGTCCATGATTCTCTCTCATCACTGATGTTTCTCTCCCTCTCTCCCTTCCTCTCTGAAATCAATAAAATATATTTTAGAAAACTAGGCAGGTCCACCTACAGGAAGGACACATTGGGTGGCTCTTTCCTGCCCTGCCTGCCAGTCCTTGGCCCCAGGCGACCCCTGCCCGGCTGTCGCGCCTGCTCCTGGTGCTGCTTTCCTGCTCAAAGGCTGCCGTGCAGCGGCTCTGGCCAGGGCAGAGGGCAGGGGGCAGAGGGCAGAGGGCAGAGGGCAGAGGGCAGGGTTGTGGTAGTCTGCGCAGTGGCTCGCGAGCACCCTCCCCCTCCCGCAGGGCCGCCCTCTCCCGGGGCTGCTCCTGGAGGCGGGCGAAGCTGGTGCTGCCCCGACCTGCCTGACCCTGTGTCTCCCCCACAGCCTGTGCCTGCGACCCTCAGGGCTCCCTCTCACCCGCTGCGACCCCTACACAGGGCCTGCCTCTCGCCCGCTGCGACCCCTACACAGGGCCTGCCTCTCGCCCGCTGCGACCCCTACACAGGGGCTGCCTCTGCAGAGTGGGCATCTCTGGGCGGAGCTGCCAGGCGTGTGCCCCTGGCTCCCGAGGTGCCTTCCCACACTGCTCGCCCTGCCCGGCCTGTTTCACCTCCTGAGACCAGCACCTGGCTCTGCTCCGGCTGCGGCTGGAGGCTGTGGCCCAGAAGGGGGCTGCCCTACGCCAGGGGACGCCTGGCTGGGATGCTAGGGGTCCGGGCGGACCCCAGCCGGCCCTGGAGCGGGTCCTCCAGCTGGCACAGATGCTCCTGGAATCTCCTGTATCCACGGCGGGGGCCCTGCGGCCGCTGACAGCGTGCACAGCTGGACTCAGGCAAGGGGTCGGGGTCAGCAGGGGAAGGGTCTCCAGCGAGGCGCCCAGGGTCAGGGGTCCTGCCGACCACAGGCTGGCCTGTGGGGGCCCTGGGTCTGGGAGTCGGGGGCTTCCCGAGTGAGGGTCGTGGGGAGGACCTCGTCAGCCATGCTGGTGCTTGTCCTCCCGCAGGCAGGACAGAAGTGGCTGCACTGGCCCAGACGCTGTGGGCCCCGGGACAGGCTGTGGCCGAAAGTGAGCCCTGGCTTAGGAGGCAGCATGAGCGGCTGGAAGAACTGTGCCGGGAGCTAGGCTGTGTCAAGGGCGTGGCCCGGCCCAAGGGGGCCCCAGGAGTCCAAGGTGAGGCCAGCTGGGCAGGTGTGTGGACAGCAGGTGCCCTTGCCCGTGTGGCGCTAAGCCACCCTCCGTCCCTCCCTCCCGTCCTCTGCAGAGGCTGCGGCCCAGGCCTCCGCAGCTGCCCTGCTTTCCCAGGAGGCCGTGCGTGGGGCCCAGGTGGTGGCCACTCTTGGAGGACCGGACGGCATCCTGGGACAGGCCCGCGAGGCCCGGCGGGGGACAGAGCGGCTCTGCGGGGCAGGGGCCAGCCTAGGGGCCCAGCTGAGTGGGAGCTGAAACTGAAGGGCTGGCCGACCAGGTCCGATGCTGCACCCACCGCCCCTGAGACTCCTGTCACCGCTGGAGTGGGGGTGGGGGGGTGGGTCCCGGGGGGCTGGCCAAGCCCAGGCCCCCTCCTAGGGGTGCCCTGGGAGAGGCCGGGGGAGTCTGGGATGAGCCTCGTGGATCTCCTGTCTGTCGGCAGGAATGCAGGGGCCCGGGCCCTGGGCTGGCCTGTGTTCCTGTGCCCTGCGCCGTGCCCCCGTGCCCTGGGACTCTGCCTGCTGCCGGGTGGGCTCTGGCCATCTCCCGCCACACCTCCTCTAGCCGGCACCGAGCCGGCGGCGCAGCAGTGGCAACTGGTACAGAGCTATAGGGGCCCTGGGGTGGGGTGGGGGGACGGGGGAGCACAGCCTGGCCCTCGAGTGACAGGGGACACGTTTCACCTCCAACCGCCCCTACCCGCTGCGCAGCACATCCAGGCCACAGCAAGCTCCACGGGAATCCAGGCCGGGAGACGTGGCATCCTGCAAGGGGTGCCTGGGGTGTGGGCACCCTGGCCCCTGTGCCGGCAACTGTGCATAGGATCCAGCGTTTCCTCTTGGGTACATGTCTGCTTGTGCGTCTGTTCCCAGCCGAGGGCAAGGCAGGGGCGTTCAGGTCACTGCTGTGACACTCCTTCCAGAATGAGGACTACCCAGAGGGCTGAGGCTGACGGGTCGGGTGGGGCAGGGGTGAGGGGGGCAGGGGTGAGGGAGGCAGGGGTGAGGTAGGCAGGGGTGAGGTGGGCAGGGGTGAGGGGGTAGGGGATGCTGGGGATGCTGACGGCTGGCTGTGGGTCTGGGGAGCTGATGGAGTGCTTGTCAGTGTTCATGGTGTGACTGACCCCACCACCGCAGATGGCAGTCTACCTACCATCTGTTTATTATTATTTTAAATTATCATTATTATTATTATTTTATATATTTTATTGATTTTTTACAGAGAGGAAGGGAGAGAGATAGAGAGTTAGAAACATCTATGAGAGAGAAACATCGATCAGCTGCCTCCTGCACACCTCCTACTGGGGATGTGCCTGCAACCAAGGTACATGCCCTTGACCGGAATTGAACCTGGGACCCTTTAGTCTGCAGGCTGACACTCTATCCACTGAGCCAAACTGGCTAGGGCTATTATTTTTATTTTTTATTGATTTCAGAGAGAAAGGGAGAGGGGGAGAGAGATGACATCAATGATGGGAGAAAATCATTGATCGGTTGCCCCCTGGACGCCCCACACTGGGGATGGAGCCCCCAACCCAGGCCTGTGCCCTGACCTCCGGGTTCATAGGTCGACGGTCAACCACTGAGCCACCCACGGGGATACCTGCCATGTAACAACTGATTCACAACATTCCCGCAAATGTCATACTTGCCTGTTGCGAGCCTCTAGCATACCGTGCAGTCATGTCAGAGCCCGTGAGATGTTGGGGTCAGGGTCCGTGGGGTCAGGGATCAGAGTTCACAACCAACACCCCCACACCGCCTCCACAGATGAAGGTGCAGGTGCTGCGAGTGTGGAGCTGGCGGCACGGCGAGGGCTGGCAGTGCCCCGCCGCCAGGGTGAGGCCGTGGGCATCGCCCTCCTGCTGGATCAGGCCCAGAGGGCCCTCCCTGCACCGGGCGCTGGAGGCCAGGAGCTGCCCACGGCTGGCCGTGTCCTCCACCAGGCACAGCAGACCAGGTGAAGGGCCAGGAGCTGGAGGTGGCGGCCAGAGGGTGGGGGGAAGGGCTGCCCTCTGATCACCCGCACCTTTCAGGGAAGGTACCGCCAGGGCCCAGGGCCGAGCGCAGGGCGTTCAGGGGGTGCTGGCTGAGGCGGGAGCTCACACCAGGGCTGCAGAGCAAGGGCTGCAGGCGGCCAGACGGACACTTGGAGGCCCGGAGGCCAGTGTACAAAAGGTGATACCCCACTGTACCCCTCGGCACCTCTTGTTCAGGGGCCACTGGTCCCATCGTCCCCCCGAGGTCCTTGACCCACATGATACCATGAAGCTACCAAACACCCTGACCATGTGAACACTCCACTGAGTTGCTGCCCTGCTGTGACCTCCCTGTGACCCCCTGACCTTTGCCCCAGGTGGCGGGGCGCCTGGCCCAGATGATACTGGCAGCGGATGTGACCCCGGACCCGGGGCTTCTGTCCAGTGCAGCTGTGGCTCTCAGGACCCGTGTGGCCCTGTGCCAGCAGCAGGCCCAGGAGGCAGAAGAGCAGGCAGCACATGCCCTGGGCTTGGCTGGGGGCCTGGGCAAGGTGAGACGGGAGCAGTGGACATTGGGGTGTCAGGGATGCCCGGCACAGTGTGAAGTGGGGTTTGGGCTGGGACTGGGCTTTGCTGGGCTGAGGTGGGGTCTCAGCTCTAAAACCCCCGCGCCCCGGGGATGGGGGCGGCCGTGCGTCTGGGTCCAGGTCGGGGGGGTCAGGTCTGGCCCTGCTCCAGGAGCTGCAGGCGGCCCGGGCAGGTGTGGTGGAGTTGCAGGAGGGCAGGCGCAGCCGGCTGGCCACAGTGCGGGACGCAGCGGAGAGGGTGCAGCGGACACGCCGAGGCCCAGGAGCTGCTGAGGTGGGTGCAGGCCCGCTGGAGCCACCTGGAGGGTGCTGTCGGGCCGCCCTGGGTGGGCTGGGGTGGAGTCAGGGTCAGATTCATCTAGTGATGAGGGCTGGGTCAAAGTTCAGAACAGGAGGTCAAATGTAGGTCAGGGTTAGAACTTTTAGGGCCGGGGGGTCAGGGTCATGGCAGAGCCGGGCAGAGCGGGAGACTAGGGCCAGCGCCCCTGGCTCAGGGGACCCGTCCCCGGGGCTGGAGCGCCGCCTGGTGCAGAATGAGCAGACCCTGGGCAAGAGGGTGGCCACGCTGTGGGCCCTGGGGCGGCGGGCAGCAGCACTGCTGGGGCACCTGCGGCTGCCGGCCACCGCCCACGCCACCTGCTGACGGCCTCCTGGATGCCAAGGGGGGGCTCTGGGCCTGCCAGGGGGACTCAAGGGGCTGCAGACACCACTGGGTGACCCTCATGTGACCCCTGATGTCCTCGGCGGCCCTCTGCCCGGGAGAAACCTGAGAGACCATGGAAAATCCCCGAGGCCATCGAGGCCCCTGCCCCTGACCGATCCGTGGTCACCTTAGTGTCCCCAGCCCCCAGGTTGGCTTTGGGGATGCTGGGAGGTGGGAGACCCCTGCTCCAGACTGACTGGCCTCCAGCCCAGACTCTCCTGGGAAAGCCTGGGGGTCCCCCGGAGAACCCCAGCTTTCTTTCCTGGACCCCCAGCTCCAGGTGTTCTCCCGGGCCCCTGACCCCTGGCTCCCGGCTCCTCCCCATCTGGCCCCTCAGAGTCCCAGGGAGCTGAGGTCCCAGTCCCGGTCCCTGGAGCCTGGGTGGGGCAGCTCGCAGCGCATTCCAGCCGAATTCAGCTCCTGGCAAGCTGGAAGGTCCGGAGCGGACGCGCGGCCATAAGATCTGGACCGCTCGCTGCCTCTCTGGTCGGGTCGGTCCGTTGTGGCCACCCAGCGCCCATTTCCATGCGACGGAGACTGCACTTCCCGTGCGACCTGCTTTAGTGGCCAGGGAGCCGGAGGCCCTGGACCCAGCGGCCTCTCCCCCACCCGCCCCCTCCAGCCAGCATCCTAAGCTGCCCACCTTCCTGAACCGGGGGCTGGACGCCCTCCCGCTCTCGGTGGATGCTGGAGCCCTGGGTCCCAAGGCCTAGTTGCTGTTGACCTCCACCTAGGTGGCCATGACCCTGCGGACAAAGGCCAGGTTCCAGGGGCCGTTTGAAGTCTCACAGACCAGACTCCGAGCCTTGGCTCGCGCCGTGGCCCTCGGTGCGCCCCCTGACCATGGTCGCCTAAAGCCCCCAGCCCCCCTCTTCCCCCTTGCTCTGCCGAGGTCTGGGCATCAGGACTCAATAAAAATTGCAGCTGAGCTGACCTGGGCCTGGTTTCTAGAATGAGGGTCCTTTTCAGAGTGGGGGCGGGCGGGGGCGGGAACCTCTGCACGGGGTTGCGATCCTGCCCGAGATCCGCTCCATGCTTTCCTTCCTGCCGTGGTTCCCAACTTTGCTCAAAGTCGCCAGACTCCCAGCCCAGTGGAGGGACCGCCGGACCTGACCGAGTGGACACTCAGCCGCGGACCCTCTCGGGCAGGGTCAGCAGGGACCTCGGGGGAGGGGGCGGGCGGCTCGGCCCCAGACCTCTCACACCGACGCCCCTGCTCCCCAGGATGGAGTGGGCCGCAGGGAACCGAGGCGGGGACCCGCGGGGACAGCCGGGGCCCTGGGAGCTCGGCGTGGGCCTGCTGCTGGGCGGTGAGAGGCCGGCGAAGGCTGGGGATTTGGGGATGGGATGGCGGGGCTGGGGGAGCCAGCCCTGGGGCCACCGCCGGGGGAGCACCGTGCAACAGGCTGCCCCCTGTTCCCAGTGCTGGCCACCTCCCTGGCCCAGGCCCCAGTCCCAGACGTGCCGGGCTGCTCTCGGGGCAGCTGCTACCCTGCCACGGGGGACCTGCTGGTGGGCCGCGCGGACCGGCTGACGGCCTCCTCCACCTGCGGCTTGCACGGCCCCCAGCCCTACTGCATCGTCAGTCACCTGCAGGTGCCGCGGGGGTTGGGCTGGGGCCCGAGTCCCTGTGGGGCCGGCATCGGTGAGACCCTGACCCTGACCCCGACCCGACCCGACCCAGGACGAGAAGAAGTGCTTCCTGTGCGACTCCCGGCGGCCCTACTCCGCCAGAGACAACCCGGACAGCCACCGCATCCAGAACGTGGTGACCAGCTTTGCCCCGCAGCGCCGGGCCGCCTGGTGGCAGTCAGAGAATGGTGAGGCCACGGGCGGGCACGGGCGGGCAGGGCTGCCCACCAGCAGCCTTGGCCCCTGACCTCTGCCTCCTGCCCAGGTGTCCCTGCGGTCACCATCCAGCTGGACTTGGAGGCTGAGTTCCATTTCACACACCTCATCATGACGTTCAAGGTGCCGGCATGCCAGGGAGCGGGCTCCCCCCCTGCTGGGCTCGCCTTTGCCCCTCAGCCCCAGCCCCAGCCCCAGCCCCACCCCCGTGAGCTCAGATGCTGGGCTCTGGCCGCATGGGAGGCGCCTTCGTCTCACACCTTCCATTGCCTTCCGCCGCCATGCTGCCCTGACCCCAGGCTGGGCCTGGCGCTGCCTCCCTGGGCCCCACGGCCCCTGAGCCGACCCCCTCGAGGTGGTTACCCTCCCTGGTCTTCTGTGGGCTGCTTGAGGGCAGGGCCCAGTCGGGCAGAGCTCTTGATGGGCCTGGGCTGGACCCGGGTCCTGGGGCCCTCTGATCAGCCATCCCCGCCCCCAGACGTTCCGCCCGGCCGCCATGCTGGTGGAGCGCTCAGCAGACTTCGGACGCACCTGGCACGTGTACCGGTATTTCTCCTATGACTGTGCAGCCGACTTCCCGGGCGTCCCGCTGGCCCCCCCAAGGCACTGGGATGACGTCGTCTGTGAGTCACGCTACGCGGAGATCGAGCCATCCACTGAAGGCGAGGTGCGGGGTCCGGCTGGCACCGGGAGGGGCGCCGGGAGGGGGACGGGTCCGGGGCAGGTCCGGCCTCCGCTGACTCCGCGCCCCTCCAGGTCATCTACCGAGTGCTGGACCCTGCCATCCCCATCCCAGACCCCTACAGCCCGCGGATCCAGAGTGAGTATCTGGCTGGGGGCTATTTGGGGCCTCGGTAGCTATTTTGGGCGCTTCCTGGGCAGGTGCCAGGTCAGATTTAGCTCCTAGCACAGCAGACAGGAGGTCTCCCAAGGTGACCTTGGCTGCCGCCCCTGGGGAAGCCTGCCTGGCCAGCTGGTCCCGCCCTTCCCCACTCAGACCTGCTGAAGATCACCAACCTGCGGGTGAACCTGACACGGCTGCACACGCTGGGCGACAACCTGCTGGATCCGCGGCGCGAGATCCGGGAGAAGTACTACTACGCCCTCTACGAGCTGGTTGTGCGCGGCAACTGCTTCTGCTACGGACACGCCTCGCAGTGTGCGCCCGCCCCAGGGGCACAGGCCCACACGGAGGGCATGGTGAGGGGCTCCGCTGGCTGGGGGCGGGGCGGGGGGCAGGGCAGCTGCGGGCACGGCTGGACAGTGCTGACCGCGTGCCCGGCCTCCCTCCTAGGTCCATGGCGCCTGCACCTGCAAACACAATACGCGTGGCCTCAACTGTGAGCAGTGCCAGGACTTCTACCACGACCTGCCCTGGCGTCCAGCCGAGGAGGGCCGCAGTCATGCCTGCAAGAGTGAGTGAAAGCCTGGCCGCTGTGCCTGGTACACCCCAGAGCTGACGGGCAAGCCCGGAACGCCCAGGCTGTGTCCGAGGGCACCCGGGCCTCGATGCCCCGAGGACTCCCTCGCCCCCCTGACCGTCTGCTCTGGGCAGGGGCCCAGTGTGGTGCTCCTCCGCCCCTGGCCTTGGGCGGGACCTGAGGTGGCACTAAGGCCTCTTCTGCCCCTCACACGTGGGACATGGTCCCTCAAGAGGCCTGCCCTCTCCTCCCTCCCCCAAGAGTGCGAGTGCCACGGGCACACCCGCAGCTGCCACTTTGACATGGCCGTGTACCTGGCATCTGGCAACGTGAGTGGAGGCGTGTGCGACGGGTGTCAGCACAACACCGCTGGGCGCCACTGTGAGCTCTGCCAGCCCTTCTTCCACCGGGACCCCGCCAAGGACCTGCGGGACCCGGCCGCCTGCCGCCGTGAGGCTGGGCCTGAGCGGGGAGGCTGGGACCGGAGCCGGGTGGGAGCCGGGGAGCTGGGCCGCTGTCAGGTGGCAGGGATGGGGGCGCCTAGGGTGAAGCCAGACTGGGAGTCGGGTGGGGGCCGGGAGGTGGAAGATGACGGGTGCTGGGCTGGTTTGGCGGGGGTGACCTGGCCCTCCTGTGCCCTCAGCCTGTGATTGTGACCCCATGGGCTCCCGAGACGGCGGTCGCTGCGATCCCCACGACGACCCTGCTCTCGGGCTGGTCTCGGGCCAGTGTCGCTGCAAAGACCACGTGGTGGGCCCCCGCTGCCAGCAGTGCCGTGACGGCTACTTCGGGCTCAGTGCCAGCGACCCCATGGGCTGCCAGCGTACGTGCTCCCCGCCCAGCTCATGCTGACCTTAACCCTTGACCTCTGACTCTTGACCCCCCTGAACACACAGTGCTCCCCAGCTCCCCAGAGCGCTGACGGGTCTCCTTCCCCTGCAGGGTGTCAGTGTGATGCCCGGGGCACGGTGCCTGGGGCCACCCCGTGTGACCCCAAGAGTGGAACCTGTTTCTGCAAGCGCCTGGTGACCGGACACGGCTGCACCCGCTGCCTGGTGCGCCTGAGGGGCGGGGGCGGGGCTCAGCACTCACTCGGCCGCAGAGCAAGGGTGCAGGGGTGGCGTCCAGGCCCCACAGGGGTGCTGAGAGCTGACGGTCCCGTCCTGGCTGAGAGGCAGGTCGGGGAGGCAAGGGCAGGGGCTGAGCCATCACTGGAATCCTGGTGGGTGGCGAGGGGGTCTGTTTGTGGCCCCAGCAACCTCCTCTCCCCCAGCCTGGCCACTGGGGCCTGAGCCACGACATGCTTGGCTGCCGTCCCTGTGACTGCGACGTGGGCGGTGCCGTGGATCCTCAGTGAGTGCCGGCTAAGGGGCTGGGAGGGGGGGAACGCGGGGGGGGGGGGGCGGGCAGGGTCACCCGTCACTCATGGCTGTGCTCGTAGGTGCAACGAGGCCACGGGCCAGTGCCGCTGCCGCCCCCACATGGTGGGGCGCCGCTGTGACCAGGTGCAATCTGGCTACTTCCGGCCCTTCCTGGACCACATGACGCTGGAGGCCGAGGAGGCAGGAGGCCAGGTGGGGGGCAGTGGTGGAGGGAGGACACGGAGAGGCAGGGGGACGCTGGCGCCGTGTGTGGGCAGCGCTTGCGCACGTGGGGGCTGGGCGACAGGCTGTGGCGGAAGAGGGAGCCCCACAGCCGCGTCTCCAGCAGGTGGCTGTGGTGGAGCGCCTGGCCGTCCCCGGGGGAGCCCCGTCCTGGACAGGCCTGGGCGTCGCCAGGCTGCAGGCAGGCCAGGCGCTGGACTTCCTCGTGACCTCCGTGCCCAGAGCCATGGACTACGACCTGCTGCTGCGCCTGGAGCCCCAGGTCAGACCCGTGGCACTGCCCGGAGCTGCGCCTCGCGGGAGGGGCACCTCCTTCACTGTCCTGTCCCCCAGGTCCCCGAGCAGTGGGCGGAGCTCGAGATGGCCGTGCAGCGCCCGGGGCCCGTGTCTGCTCACAGCCCCTGTGGGCATGTGTTGCCCAAGGATGACCGCATCTCAGGGACACTGCAACCGGACGCCAGGTGAGGGCCCGAGGGCAGCCCCTGCGAGGGCTGGAGGCCGGCCCCCCGCCCCCCGCGGGGCACCTGAGCAGCCCCCACTACCCTTCGCGTGCCCCTCCTGAGCGCTGTGCCAGGCGCTGTGGGGCACGGCCCCGGTCAGAGGAAGGAAGTGGGCAGAACAAAGTCAGCTCTCCCTGTGCGCGGGGCGCTCAGTCCCTGCGGCCGAGACAGGGATGCAGGGAAGCCGTTCACCCAGCGGGGACGCCCCCGGGAAGGGACACAGCACCCGCGGCTGCGCCTGAGCTGGTTACCGGCTCCTTACATTTTGTTGGTTTTTCGTTTGTTTGTTTGTTTTATATATTTTATTGGTTTCAGAGAGGAAGGGAGAGGGAGAGAGAGAAACATCAATGATGAGAGAGAATCATGGGTCGGCTGCCTCCTGCACGCCCCGCACTGGGGATCGAGCCCACAACCCAGGCGTGTGCCCTGGACCGGAATCGAACCCGGGACCCTTCGGTCCGCAGGCCGACGCCAGGGCTGTCTTGTTACATTTTGGTTGGTGTTTGTTTCATGTCTACTTTTTCATCACTTCTTTTTAGACATTTTGTCATGTAAATATTCAAATAGACACCGAAGCAGAGAGAATGGCATAATGAACCTGCCTGAGCCCTTATAGACATTTTGCCAGCCGTGACTTGTGCTGCACAAAGACCCCCCGGCTGCTGAGTGGAGAAGAGACGTAGGGGCGCGGTGGAAGCTGGGAGGCGCTGGGGGCTGTTGGGTTGGCTGAGTGGCAGGGGTTGGACAGAGGCGTAGCAGTCGAGGTGGCCAGAAGAGCAAGGCTGCAGAGGGTTCGAGCGGCAGAGCCGAAGGCTTACCATGTGGGGGAGGGGTGGAAGGTGGAAGGTGGAAGGTGGCTCTGGGCTTTGGGTTTGGGCCTCGGGATGGGGATGGGTTGTTTACTGAGGCGCAGACATGGGAGGAGCAGTTCTGAGATCTCAGACACCGGCACTAGGCCAGGGGTGGTTGGGTTTCGGTTTCTGGAGTTACTGGGAGAGCTGAAGTTGGAGGTATGCATTTGGACATGTCACTAAACCCACCAGCGTGGCTCAGTGGTTAAGCATGACCTATGAGGCAGGAGGTCATGGTTCGACTCCCAGTCAGGGCACATGCCCGGGTTGTAAGCTCGATCCCCAGTGTGGGGTGTGCAGGAGGCAGCCAGTCGACGATTCTCTCTCATCACTGACGTTTTTTTCTCTCTCTCTCTCTCCCTCTCCTTCCTCTCTGAAATCAATAAAAAAAATTTTATTTAAGAAAAAAGAAGAGATGGGTTTAGATCAGCCGTGGGCAAACTACGGCCCGCGGGCCGGATCCGGCCCGTTTGAAATGAATAAAACTAAAAAAAAAAAAGACCGTACCCTTTTATGTAATGATGTTTACTTTGAATTTCTATTAGTTCACACAAACACTCCATCCATGCTTTTGTTCCGGCCCTCCGGTCCAGTTTAAGAACCCATTGTGGCCCTCGAGTCAAAACGTTTGCCCACCCCTGGTTTAGATGAACCCACCAGAGGAAGGCAGGAAGCCCGGAGCCAGGCTTTGGGGGACCCTCGTGTCAGGCAGCAGCGGAGGAGCTGGGGAGGAGGGGGGTCAGGAGTGAGGCAGGTCCTGGGCAGGGCGAGGAGAGCCTGTCTGGGAGGAAGGGGCGCTGACCTCATCGCTGCTGAATGTGAGCAGATAAGATGCAGCAGGGGCTGTGGGCTTGGCTCCCGGAGGTCATTGGTGACCTGCCTCGTGCCTGGGAGAAGGCCTGTTGGGACAGAAACCCCACTGGAATGGGAGGCTAGAGCGTGGAGGCAGGACTGTAGCAAAATTTCAGGAATTTGTTGGGCAGGAGAGCAAAGACATGCACCAGCTGGGGGGACACCAGGGGTGCAGGAGGGCTGCAGGGGCAGAAGGGCCCTGGCGTGGTTTGCTGCTGGAGGGGGTGACCCAGGAGAGAGGGGCGAGGGGAAGTGATGCCGTCTTGGTGAAGAAGAGCAGAGGTTGGTGGTGGAGGTCAAGGTCAGAGCAAGTGTGAAGAGGCCACTGGGGGCTGTGGGGCCGTAGGGGTGCTTCTCGCGAGACCGCTCGGCGCAGGCGTGTGACCCCAGCGAGAAAGATATGCGGGATCCTGGTCGGGCTGCCCAGCTGTCTGCTGGCCTGGGCAGTGGTCGGCTGCTCTGTGTGTGGGGGGGAGGGCCCAGGGTGGTGGGTATAGGACCCTGGGTGACTCCCATGCCTGACCTCCGTGCCCCCAGGTCCGTGGTGCTGCCCAGGCCTGTCTGCCTGGAGCCTGGCGTCTCGTACAAGCTGCAGCTGAAGCTGCTGAGAACAGGGGGGCGCGCCCAGCCCGAGCCCCCCAGCCTGCTCATTGACTCGGTGAGCAGTCCCCTCCCCACCGACCAAGATGGCCAGGCCCCGTGGGAGGGACCCGGCGTGGTGGCTGGATGGGAGCAGTCGGGCAGAAGAGGCGGCCAGTGCGGTGCCACCTCAGTGATTGGCAGGCGGTACCCTTATGGCCCTGGGTCCCAGCCTCACCCTGCCCTGCCCACCTCCGCAGCTGGTGCTGCTGCCCCGGGTCCTGGTGCTGGAGATGTTCAGTGGGGGAGACGCGGCGGCGCTGGAGCGCCGGGCCACCTTCGAGCGCTACCGCTGCCATGAGGAGGGCCTGGTGCCCAGCAAGTCCCCCCCCTCGGAGGCCTGCGCCCCGCTCCTGCTCAGCCTGTCTGCCCTGCTCTACAACGGCGCCCTGCGTGAGTGTCGGTGGTGGTGGGGGGGTGCAGGTGGGGGGCCTGTCTGACTCGGCCCTGCACCCCCTCCCCACAGCCTGCCAGTGCGACCCCCAGGGCTCGCTGAGTTCTGAGTGCAACCCCCACGGGGGCCAGTGCCGGTGCAAGCCGGGCGTGGTGGGCCGCCGCTGCGCCCGCTGCGCCCCTGGCTACTACGGCTTTGGCCCCGCCGGCTGTCAAGGTACCTCCCTGCCCCTTCCCAGGACCCACAGTTCAGCCCGTCCTGGCTCTCCCTCTCCCTTCCTCCCCTCTGCAGCGGAGCCCAAGCGCTCAGCCCTGGGCCGCCTGCCCGCAGTCCTCTGCATCCCCTGACCGCCCCACCCGCCCCCGCCCAGACGCCCCTGCCCCTCGGGCTCAGCCCTGCCTTGCCCCCAGCCTGCCAGTGCAGCCCGGAGGGGTCGCTCAGCGGCCTGTGTGAAGGCGCCAGCGGGCAGTGCCCCTGCCGAGCCGGGGCCTTCGGGCTTCGCTGCGACCGCTGCCAGCACGGCCAGTGGGGGTTCCCTAGCTGCCGGCCGTGCGTGTGCAACGGGCACGCAGACGAGTGCGACACCCGCACGGGCGCGTGCCTGGGCTGCCGGGACCACACGGGGGGTGACCACTGCGAAAGGTGAGCCGGAGCAGCCCCGGGGCGGGCGGCGGGCTGCGCAGGAACGACAGCCCCCCTGCCCCCCACGCAGGTGCATCGCGGGCTTCCACGGGGACCCTCGGCTGCCACACGGGGGCCAGTGCCGGCCCTGCCCCTGCCCCGAAGCCCCTGGGAGCCAGCGGCACTTCGCGACTTCGTGCCACCGGGACGGGCACTCCCAGCAGATCGTGTGCCACTGCAGGGCGGGCTACGCGGGTGAGTGGGTGCGGTGCAGGCGCGGGCCAGTGAGGCAGCTGGGCAGGACACTCACGCATCCCCTCACTGTGGGCAGGGCTGCGGTGCGAGGCTTGTGCCCCTGGGCACTTTGGGGACCCATCCAGGCCTGGTGGCAGGTGCCAGCCATGTGAGTGCAGCGGGAACATTGACCCCACGGACCCTGACGCCTGTGACCCCCACACGGGGCAGTGCCTGCGCTGCCTACACCACACGGAGGGCCCACGCTGTGCCCACTGCCAGCCTGGCTTCCATGGGCAGGCTGCCCAGCAGAGCTGTCGCCGTGAGTGTGGGATGGGCAGAGGTGGCCGGGGGGGGGGGGTCGTTGCCCAGGCTCCCCTGACTACTGTCCATCTTGGCTGGCACAGGCTGCATCTGCAACCCGCTGGGCACAGATCCCCAGCAGTGCCCGTCAACGGACCGGTGCCACTGTGACCCAAGCAGTGGGCAGTGCCCATGCCTCCCCAATGTCCAGGGCGCGAGCTGTGACCGCTGTGCCCCCAACTTCTGGAATCTGACCAGTGGCCGTGGCTGCCAGCCCTGTGCCTGCCACCCCAGTCGAGCCACAGGCCCCACCTGCAATGAGGTACGGGACCTCCTGTGGCTCCTGGGTGGTGGGACCAGCCGTCCGCCTCAGGTCTCCAGGGCTCAGCCTCTGGTTGAGGCTCTGACCGCGGCCCTGCCCCACTCTAGTTCACAGGGCAGTGCCACTGCCGAGCCGGCTTCGGCGGGCGGACCTGTTCTGAGTGCCAGGAGCTTCACTGGGGAGACCCTGGGTTGCAGTGCCGCGGTGAGGGGGCCACTGGGTCCGGGTGGATGGGGGCCTGCCCAGATGCCCGCCGGCGCCTGATAACCCTGTGGTCCGCCCTCTCCTGCAGCCTGCGATTGTGACCCTCGTGGGATCGACACGCCTCAGTGTCATCGTGCCACGGGCCACTGCAGCTGCCGGCCGGGGGTGTCTGGCGTGCGCTGTGACCAGTGTGCCCGGGGCTTCTCGGGGGTCTTTCCTGCCTGCCACCCCTGCCACGCATGCTTTGGGGACTGGGACCGCGTGGTGCAGGACCTGGTTGCCCGTACCCGGCGCCTGGAGCAGAGGGCGAAGGAGCTGCAGCAGACGGGTGTGCTGGGCGCCTTTGAGGGCAGCTTCCGGCACATACAGGAGAAGCTGGCCACCGTGCAGGGCATCGTGCTTGCCCGCAACACCTCGGCCGCCTCCACTGCACGGCTCCTGGAGGCCACGGAGGAGCTGCGGTGCGGATGGGCCCAGATAGGTGGTGGGAGGGGCAGCGGCCCAGGGGACCGGGCCTGAAGCCTCCGCAAACCCCTCCTTCCCCTCTGGCACAGGCGTCAGATCGGGGAGGCCACCGAGCAACTGACCCAGCTGGAGACACAGCTGACAGATGTGCAGGATGAGAACTTCAATGCCAACCACGCGCTAAGCAGTCTGGAGCGAGACAGTCTGGCACTTAACCTCACGCTGCGGCAGCTCGACCAGCACCTGGACCTGCTGAAGCACTCCAACTTCCTGGGTGAGTGTGGGCCAGCCGTGCGGGGGCCAGGGCTGACCTTCAGCTGACTCCCGCCTCTGCCCACGTAGGTGCCTATGACAGCATCCGCCGTGCCCACAGCCTGTCCGCAGAGGCAGGGCGCCGTGCCAACGCATCGGCCCTGGCCGTGCCGAGCCCCGTGAGCCACTCCGCCGGCACCCGGCACCGGACGGAGGTGCTGATGGGTGCCCAGAGGGAGGACTTCAACCGCAAGCACATGGCCAACCAGCAGGCACTGGGGGAGCTCTCTGCCCGCGCCCGCGGCCTGAGCCTGACGGGCATAAATGAACTGGTGAGGCGCGAGTGTGAGGTGGGACACGGGCGGCTGCTCCTTCCACGGGCCCTGATTGTCCTGTGCCCGGCAGGTGTGCGGGGCTCCTGGCGATGCTCCCTGTGCTACGAGCCCCTGCGGGGGTGCCGGGTGTCGGGACGAGGACGGGCAGCCCCGCTGTGGGGGCCTCAGCTGCAACGGGGCGGTGGCCATGGCGGATCTGGCGCTGGGCCGGGCCCGGCACACACAGACAGAGCTGCAGCGGGCCCTGGCGGAAGGTGGCGGCATCCTCAGCCAGGTGGCAGAGACCCGTCGGCAGGCAGGCGAGGCCCAGCAGCAGGCCCGGGCGGCCCTGGACAAGGCCAACGCCTCCAGGGGCCAGGTGGAGCAGGCCAACCAGGAGCTGCGCGAGCTCATCCAGAGCGTGAAGGACTTCCTGAGCCGTGAGCCTCCCACGCGGCCCGGCCACGTGGTCGTTTCCCCGTGTCTGTGTTTATACGTGCGTCCCTGGGTTCGTACTTGGGTCGGGGCCTGTGTTCATGATCCTGTGTCTGGCCCCTGAGCCCTTGCCCTTTGTGGCCCTCAAGTCCGTGGCCCCGAGTTGGGGCCCACGTATAGCCCCATGGCCTGCTGGTTGGCCATGTCCTTGTGGTCCCATCCTTCTGCCCATTAGCAAACCCGCAGCCCTCGCGCAGTCCCGAGTCCATCCCCAACACTGGTCCCGTACCCATGCTGGGAAGGTGTCCCTGAGTCCCTGCCTGTGTCTCACAGAGGAGGGGGCCGACCCTGACAGCATCGAGATGGTGGCCACCCGGGTGCTGGAGCTCTCCATCCCAGCGTCACCTGAGCAGATCCAGCACCTGGCTGCCGAGATCGCTGAGCGGGTCCGGAGCCTGGCCGACGTGGACACGATCCTGGAGCGCACTGTGGGAGATGTGCATCGGGCAGAACGGCTGCTGCAGGAGGCGCAGCGGGCACGGTCTGACCCCAACCTTGACCCCCATCCTTGGCACCTGGTCCTGATCCTGCAGGCCCTGATGCCCTCTGTTCCGCAGGAGCCGGGCTGAAGGTGAGAAGCAGAAGGCAGAGACAGTGCAGGCGGCACTGGAGGAGGCCCAGCGGGCACAGGGGGCCGCTCAGGGGGCGATCCAGGGGGCAGTGGTTGATACGCAAGACACGGAACAGACCCTGCACCAGGTGTGGCCCCTGGGGCATCCGCAGGGCGTGGGGCCAGGTGACAGACACGCCTCTGAGATCTGGTTAACCCGAGCCCCCCCACGGCAGGTGCAGGAGAGGATGGCGGGAGCAGAGCAGGCGCTGAGCTCTGCAGGGCAACGGGCTCAGCAACTGAACGGCCTCCTGGAGGCTCTGAAATTGAAACGAGCAGGGAACAGCCTGGCGGCCTCCAGGGCCGAAGAAACAGCAAGCAATGCCCAGGGTCGTGCCAGGGAGGCTGAGCAGGTAGGCTGAGGCAGAGCCCGCCGGGGGGAGGGCAGAGGCTGGGTCTCCACGGGGCCACCACCCTGCCCCTGCCCTCCACACCCCCAGCTGCTGCAGGGCCCACTGGGCGACCAATACCAGACAGTGAAGGCCCTGGCGGAGCGCAAGGCCCAGGGCGTGCTGGCTGCGCAGATGCGCGCAGAGCAGCTGCGGGATGAGGCTCGCGGCTTGTTGCAAGCGGCTCAGGACAAGCTGCAGCGGCTGCAGGGTGAGGACCGACCGGGCGGGCACCGAGCCGGGGTGGGGGCGCGTGGGCGCGGACCTGCGGCTGAGGCCCGCCTCTCTCAGAGCTGGAGGGCACCTACGAGGAGAACGAGCGCGCGCTGGAGGGCAAGGCGGCGCAGCTGGACGGGCTGGAGGCCAGGATGCGCAGCGTGCTCCGCGACATCAACCTGCAGGTCCAGATCTACAACACCTGCCAGTGACCGCCGGTCGGCCAGCCCCCCAATAAACCCTGTGAACCCCCTCGGCCTGGTCTGGACTGATTTGGGGAGGGCGGGGCCTCTGGGCGGGACCTCGGGGCTGCCCCCGGCGGGGCGGGGCGGGGCGGGGCGGGGCGGGGCCAGGGCACCGGAGCCCCGCCCTCTCCGGGCCGCCGGGAGCTGCCCGCGTGCCCGCGCCGCCGGAAGTGCGTCACGGGCTCCGCGCTCGGCCCCAGGTGGCCGCCGCTCGAAGTAGAAACAAAACAAGCAGCCGAGGCGGTGGCGGGGGAGCCGGGGCGGGGGAGGAGCGCGCCGGAACCGGAACCGACCTGACGCCGGAACCGGAACCGAGAGCGGGTTGCCAGGGCCCGAGGAGGGCTGGCGGCAGCGGCCTCGCCCGGTGAGTGGTTCGGGCCGCTCCCCGCCGGTCCGGCCGTAGCGGAGAGGGCGCGACGGGCCCGGGGCGGCCTGGTCAAGGTCACGGGTCGCGCCAGCCCCGCCCTCGCGCCCGGGCGCGCCGGGCCCCCGACGCCGGGGCAGTTACGCTGCGCCCGCGGCGGCCTCCTGCCCCCGAAAGGGCTGGGCGAGCGGGCGACTTCCTGGAGGCGGCGGCGGGCGCCGGTGCGGCCGGCGGGGAGGGCCGCGACCTTCGGCTGCGGCCGGGGCGCAGAGGCGGGGGTGCCCGCACCCGGTGGTCACTGCAGGTCCGACCGGCCGCCCAGCCTCACCTCGGACCCATCGGGTGAGGTCGCCCCCACGTGCGCGGGGACGGCTGCTGCTCAGCCCCGGTGGGGGCAGCCAGGGGCCTGGACGCCGTCCCCGCACCCCTTCCTCCGCCTGGAGAACTTTGTTTTGGGGGGAGGCACAGCCCAGAGCTCCCGGGTGCGTCCGCGGGGAACTGGACAGACGATCTCTGGCTCGGCTGACGGGGGATGGACCGGAGACCGGGGCGGGGGGGGAGGCGATCCGTGTCCATCTCGCCCTGCGCGCCCGGGCCTTTGCTGCTGACGTCTGGATACCGCGCACCCCGTGCGGGCCCCTCGGATGGAGAGAGAGGCCCTAGCAGGGCCGGGAGGGGTGCAGAGGAGGGAGCTGGCGCGGTGGGGCATCGGAGCGCAGGCCCTGGCTGGGCAGCGGCGGCACCCGGGCTGGGTCCATTTTCAGCCGCGGAGCCGGTGCTCCCGCTGCCGGGTTGTCTTTCGGTCCTGCCTCCCTCCTCCTCCTCCTCCTCCTTCCCGGGGGTGACTAAGCAGCCGTGAGAAGGAAGGGAAAGTGAGGCCTGTGGGCTGGACCTTGGCTCCCCTCCAGGTCGGTGGAGGCGCCGGGTCCCAGGCCACAGCTGCCTCGGCCTGGCAGCTCCTCGTGCTGCCGGAGGGTCTGGGTAGCAGGCCCCCTGGGGCTCGGCCAGAAGCGGGCGCCCTGCTCGCCTGCCTTCTTCCCCCTTCAGAGCCGCCGGGAGGGTCCGGGCTGCCAGGTGGTGGGATAGCTCTGGGGTTAGGGAGAGCCAGGTGGCCAAGCCCTGGCTGCCACCAGGAGCAGCCTGCTGGGCCTTGGTGCCGAGACCTGGTCCCTTCCGTAGGGTGGTCACTTCCTTGCTGGAGAATTTGGCCGCAAATAGTTGCCAAGATAGCTGGGCCAGGAAGAAAGCGCCGTAGCCCTGACCCCGTCGCCGTCGCTGACCCCGGGGCGCTCTGGCTGTCGAGCAAGCGCCTCAAGATGTCTGGTGGGGCCAGTGCCATGGGCCCCAGGAGAGGGCCCCCCGGGCTGGAGGAGGCCGCCAGCAAGAAGAAGCAGAAGGACCGAGCAAACCAGGAGAGCAAGGATGGAGACCCTCGGAGAGGAGGTAATGCCCTGCCCGTGCCCAGGCGCCTCCCTGCCTGGTGAGCATGCGTCCTGCCCCTTCAGTCCTGCTCTGATGCTGAGAGGACGACTCGGGACCAGCTGGGGTCTGGGTCCTGGGCCGAGACCCTAACAGTGGTGCTTGGTGGGGTGGCGGGGCCGTGGGGCTGCCTCTTCCTCCTCATTTTTTCTTTTTTTAAATTTTTTTATTGTTTATGTTTTTCTCCTCCTTTTCCTCTTTCTTTTGTCTTCAGGGTCCATGTCCACTCCCCAGGAGGAGCAGACCAAAGAGGGTGAGTCACGGGCTGCCTTGGGTGCTAGAGCGCTAGGGGCAAGGGGGGGCGGAGGGTGCAGCCCTCATCTGTCGACCCTCACAGTCTTTTGTCTTGTCTCTGTTTTAAATATGTTTTTACTCATTTAAGAGGGAGGAAAGGAGAGGGAGAGAGAGAGAGAGGAAACATCAGTGATGAGAGAATCATTGATGGCTGCCTCCTGCAGCCCCGTGCTGGGGATCCAGCCCGCAGTGCAGGCGTGTGCTGTGACCAGAACGAAACCACAACCTCCTGGTCCAGGGGTTGGCACTCAACCCCTGAGCCTGCCGCCAGCCGCAGGCTGACTGCCCTCTCCCCGCAGAGGTGCTGCTCGACTGGCAGCAGGACGCGGACGAGGTGACGGTCAAGCTGCGCGCAGGAGCGGGCCCCCTGCGTCTGGAGGAGGTGGACGCCGCTTTCACAGACACAGACTGCTTGGTGCGGTTTCCAGGTGCGTCCGGGTCTGAGCCCGGCCCTCTGTGTGACCCCTGCGCCCACCCCCCACCCCTCACCGCCGCGCTCTCTGCAGGTGGTCAGCAGTGGGGCGGTGTTTTCTATGCCGAGATCGAAAATTCTCGCGCCAAAGTGCAGGCTCGAAAAGGTGGCCTCCTCCAGCTGGCGCTGCCCAAGAAGGTGCCTCTGCTCACCTGGCCTTCTCTCCTGGTAAGTCCAGGGCAGGGCCGGGTGGGCCGGGGGCACCCAGGGTGTGGACGGGGCCTGACTGCTGTATCTTTGACAGAAGAAACCTCTAGGGATGCAGGAGTCGGGGCCAGGGCTGCGGTGCCAGGAGAACGGGCAGGAGTCCTCTCCCATTGCCCTGGAGCCAGCCCCTGAGCCCCGCCGGGCAAAGCAGGAGGCCCGGAACCAGAAGCGGGCCCAGGGCCGTGGTGAGGTGGGGGCGGGGGCTGGCCCCGGGGCCCAGGCAGGGCCCAGTGCCAAGAGGGCTGTGCATCTCCGAAGAGGGCCAGAGGGGGAAGGATGCAGAGAAGGCCCTGGGCCCCAGGGCGAGGCCCCCCCCTTCCTGGCTGAGGCAGCCACGCAGGTGAGCGTGGAGTGCCCTGTGGGAGTTGGGAGCTGGGGGAAGGGTGTGGACTGCAGTGGGAGGAGGGGCGCCTGCCTGGCCCAGGGCTGATCTTGCCCACAAACGCCATGCACAGGCGGGGGCTGAGGAGCCGCTCCGGGTCCCACCGCTGGAGCCCCAGCCCTGCCTCCTGGGCTCGGAGGAGAAGCCAGCGCTTCTGGCAGGAGAGAAGGCAGCGTCCCCCCGGAGTGACCCAGTCTCTCCAGCCCTGACCCGGAGCAGAGCCCCCGAGAAAGGTGACCGTTCCAGAGAGGAGATGGCAGTGGCAGCAGACGCTGCATCCTTGGTGGATGGTAAAGGTGGGGCTGGGGGCGCAGGCAGAGCCCTGGGGGGCTGCCAGGTTGGCAGGCAGGTAGGGATCGAACAGTGGCGGGTGGGCCGGTCGCGGCGCTGAGCCGTGGTCTCGCTGTAGAGCCGGAACCCATGGTGAGCCTGGCGTTTGTCAAGAACGACTCGTACGAGAAGGGGCCTGACGCGGTGGTGGTGCACGTGTACGTGAAGGAGATCCGCAGGGAGGCCTCGCGAGTGCTCTTCCGCGAGCAGGACTTCACGCTCGTCTTCCAGACCAGGTGGGCGGGCGGGCGGCCGCGGGCAGCCGGGGGCTTCGGGCGGGACCGTGTCTCACGCTTTCCCCCGCGCGGGGCTCCGCAGGGACGCGAACTTCCTGAGGCTGCACCCGGGCTGCGGGCCCCACACCGTCTTCCGCTGGCAGGTGAAGCTCAGGTGGGTGGTGCCCGGCCCTGCCCTGTGCTGTCCCTCCCTGGGCTCCGGCTCCCGGCCTGAGCTCACCCTCTCCCGCAGGAACCTGATCGAGCCCGAGCAGTGCACCTTCTGCTTCACGGCCGCGCGCATCGACATCTGCCTCCGCAAGCGGCAGAGTCAGCGCTGGGGGGGCCTGGAGGCCCCAGCTGCACGAGGTCTGCCCACGGGCTCCCTTCACTGCCCGCGCCCACGGGACCGCCCGCCCCGTGCTGCTAACCACCAGCCCTCTCGTTCCCCCTTTTTAAGGTGCAGTGGGTGGTGCAAAGGTCGCCGTGCCGACAGGCCCAACCCCTCTGGACTCGACCCCCCCGGGGGGTGCTCCGCACCCCCTGACAGGCCAGGAGGAAGCCCGGGCTGTGGAGAAGGAGAAGCCCAAGGCTCGCGCTGAGGACACCGGGCTGGATGGCGTGGCGGCCCGCACCCCCATGGAGCATGGAGCCCCCAAGCCGGAGCCACACTTGGCCTCAGTGAGATCCCGGGTGGGAGGGCGAGGAGGAGGCCGGGAGCCTCTAGGGCTGCGCTCACGCCCCACTGTGCCCCCTCAGCCCAAGCCCACGTGCATGGTGCCTCCCATGCCGCACAGCCCCGTGAGTGGGGACAGCGTGGAGGAGGAGGAGGAGGAGGAGAAGAAGGTGTGCCTGCCGGGCTTCACCGGGCTGGTCAACCTGGGCAACACCTGCTTCATGAACAGCGTCATCCAGTCTCTGTCCAACACCCGCGAGCTGCGGGACTTCTTCCACGGTGAGG
The DNA here is from genome assembly GCF_963259705.1 of Myotis daubentonii. Lineage (NCBI taxonomy): Eukaryota > Metazoa > Chordata > Mammalia > Chiroptera > Vespertilionidae > Myotis > Myotis daubentonii. Next base: position 58,297,256 of record NC_081853.1, read on the forward strand.
GCAGGCCCGGCCCGCGCAGACCTGGCTCCCCCTCCCCCTGCCCCCCTCCCCCGGCTCCCCCTCCCCCGGGCCCCCCTCCCCGGCTCCCCCTCCCCCGGGCCCCCCTCCCCGGCTCCCCCTCCCCCGGCTCCCCCTCCCCCGGGCCCCCCTCCCCCGGGCCCCCCTCCCCGGCCCCTCCTCCCCCGGCTCCCCCTCCCCCGGCTCACACTCGCCGCTGTCCCTAGACCGCTCCTTCGAGGCCGAAATCAACTACAACAACCCGCTGGGGACCGGTGGGCGCCTCGCCATCGGCTTCGCCGTGCTGCTCCGGGCGCTGTGGAAGGGCACCCACCACGCCTTCCAGCCTTCCAAGTTGAAGGTGATCTGTGGCCGAGGGAGGGTGGGAAGGCCAGCCAGCTGGGCGCATGGCCGGGCCCGGGGCTCTGTGCTCAGCCCTCACCCTGCTTCCAGGCCATTGTCGCCAGCAAGGCCAGCCAGTTCACAGGCTACGCCCAGCACGACGCCCAGGAGTTCATGGCTTTCCTGCTGGATGGGCTGCACGAGGACCTGAACCGCATTCAGAACAAGCCCTACACGGAGACCGTGGACTCGGATGGGCGGCCCGATGAGGTCAGGGCTGGGAGCCGAGGGGGTTGGGAGCCGCGGGGGTGTGGCCCCGGCACATCCCCGCCCGGCCCGGCCCCACGGCCTCACCACTCTGCTCTCAGGTGGTGGCTGAGGAGGCGTGGCAGCGGCACAAGATGAGGAACGACTCCTTCATCGTGGACCTGTTCCAGGGCCAGTACAAGTCGAAGCTGGTGTGCCCCGTGTGCGCCAAGGTGCGGTGCTCTCCCGGACCCCTCGCCCGGCCGCGCTAGTCCGGTCACGCTGAGGTCAGAGGCCGTGCGGCGTAGGTGCTGCAGGCGAGGTTGGGGCAGGAAGCTGACGGGAGGCCGTGGGCTCCGGGGTGGGCTGCAGAGGCTGGCAGGGTGGGCTTCCTGGCCGCCGTAAGGTGATGTTTGGGCTCAGAGACAGCCGTGAGGAGGGCAGGGTGTGGGAGGCCTGCAAGGGAGCCAGGGAGGGGCCCCTTGATGGCGTGACCGGGCCGGGCAGGGGCTCGAGTGCCAGGAGGGACTGTTGTCTCCCGGTGGCCCTCCTGGTCTGTCCAGTGCTCAGGGTTTGCTGGCTGTGCGGCCCCGAGAGCCCCTGAGGGCTGCCTCCGCTCCCGGTGGGCCACCCAGTGCCACCTGTGCCTCCCCAGGTCTCCATCACCTTTGACCCCTTCCTCTACCTGCCGGTGCCCTTGCCCCAGAAGCAGAAGGTCCTCCCCGTCTTCTTTTTTGCCCGGGAGCCGCACAGCAAGCCCATCAAGGTGAGGCGTAGGCTCCTCTTTCGGGCCGCCCCAGGCCCGGGCCAGCGACCCACAGACTCTGCTCTGCCCCGCAGTTCCTGGTGAGCGTCAGCAAAGAGAACTCGAGTGCGAGCGAAGTGCTGGACGCCCTCTCGCAGAGGGTCCACGTGCCGCCCGAGAACCTGCGTCTGACCGAGGTGTGTCCGTCCTTCCCAGGCTCTGAGCGGTGCACACGTGTGTGCTCACAGTCAGTGGCCTCCGGACGTGGACGTGAAATGTGTGTCACGCGGCTGCCTGGGAACGGGTGGTGGCGCTGGTTGAGGCTGCTTGAACAGAGGCGTTCAGGCTGCGCCACGGGGCGCCCAGGCCCAGCCATCGGCGGGGTTCACCCCCTGTGGGTGGTGGCCCAGCAGCTTTTCCCTTGGCAGACGAGGAGCTGGGCGGCCAACGTTACCCCAGATCCGTGCTGGTGCTCCCCCAGCGCCTTGGCCTCCAGCCTGGCGGCGCTCTTGTCCTCTCTTCAAATGCAGGCCCCCCCCCCCCCCCCCCCCGTGATAACCACGTTGCAGCCCCGCAGGGCCCCGCTAGTGAAGAGCCGGGTAGAGCCGTGGTGCGGAGCGCAGGGTGCTGGCGCCTGCCCTGGGCCGGATCTCGCCGGCCCTCTGAAGCACAGGCTCCCTTTTGATTTCGTGCCTGCAACCGAGCATGTGCCCTGGACGGGGAGGAACCCGAGATCCTTCTGTTCGAGGGCCAACGCTCTATCCACTGAGCCGCCCCGGCCAGGGCACCAGGCCCCTTGCTCCATGGCACTAAGGCTGGGGCCAGCAGAAGCCTATGCTACTTTCGGGCCACATGCCTCCTCCCCCGTACACCCAGAACCAGAGCCCGGCCTCCTCCCTGTGTCTGGGGTGGGGCTAGGGGAGGCGTCCTCACCCAGGACTGTTCCTGTGCCAGGTGATGAAGAGCCGCTTCCACCGCATGTTCCTGCCCTCCCACTCACTGGACACCGTGTCCCCCTCGGACCTGCTCCTCTGCTTCGAGCTGTTGTCCCCAGAGCTTGCTAAGGAGCAGGTGGTGGTGCTGGAGGTGCAGCAGGTGAGCGGAGGCCGGGCTGCTGGCACAGGGCCGTGGGGGGGGGCATTCCCGCCTGGCCTGGCCTGGCTGAGCCGGATGACCCACCCCAGCGCCCCCAGGTGCCCAGCATCCCCATCTCCAAGTGCGCAGCCTGCCAGCGGAAGCAGCAGCCCGAGGACGAGAAGCTGAAACGCTGTACCCGGTGCTACCGCGTGGGCTACTGCAACCAGTGAGGACCCTCGGCCTGCCCAGCCCTCCTCCCACCTGCCTCCTGCCACCCCCCCCCCCCGCCCGGCCCTGGGAGGCGGGCTGGCATTTCCCAGGGCCAGAGGCTAGCCCCCAGGGCAGGGTCAGTGGAGGCCTCTGGGGCTCAGACCCTCTCCCCCTCCCCTGCCCCCCACCCTCCAGGCTCTGCCAGAAAACCCACTGGCCTGACCACAAGGGCCTCTGCCGCCCTGAGAACATCGGCTACCCCTTCCTGGTCAGCGTACCTGCCTCCCGCCTCACTTACGCCCGTCTTGCCCAGTTGCTGGAGGGCTATGCCCGGTGAGTGCCCAGTGGCTGAATTGGGGGTGCGGGGGTGCGGATGGGCTGATCAGGGTTCCTACTCGCCTTGCTGCCTGTTGCAGGTATTCTGTGAGCGTCTTCCAGCCGCCCTTCCAGCCTCCCTTCCAGCCTGGCCGCATGGCCTTGGAGCCCCCTGGCTACCCCACGCTGCACCCCACTAGCCTCCCGGAGGCTGGGGACAGCGAGAGGGACTCCATGCCGCCGCCGGAGCTCCAGGTGGTGACTCCCGTGGCTGAGGGGGACGCGGTGCCCCGGGCATGGGCAGCCCCGGATCGGGGACCTGTGCCCAGCACCAGTGGCATTTCTTCTGAGATGCTGGCCAGCGGGCCCGTTGAAGGGGGCTCCTTGCCTGCTGGTGAGAAGGTGCCCCGGCCCGAAGGTACGAGTCTGGTGCGAGGCTCTGCAGCCGGGGCGGGGAGGGGAGTGGGGGACGCTTGCTTGGGCTCTGATGGTCGTGTTCTCACAGCTGCTGTGCCCGGGTACCAACACCCAAGCGAAGCCATGAGTTCCCACACGTCCCAGTTCCTGATCTATAAAATCGACGCATCCAGCCGAGAGCAGCGGCTAGAGGATAAAGGTGCCTGAGACGGGGGAGCGGGGCGGGGCTGCTGGCTGCGCTCCACCGCTGACCCTGCCCCCCGCCCCAGGAGACACCCCGCTGGAGCTGGAAGAGGACTGCAGCCTGGCTCTCGTCTGGCGCAACAACGATCGCCAGCAGGAGTTCGTGTTGGTGGCCTCCAAGGAGCTGGAATGCGCGGAGGACCCCGGCTCCGCCGGCGAGGCGGCGCGCGCCGGCCACTTCACCCTGGACCAGTGCCTCACCCTCTTCACGCGGCCGGAAGTGCTGGCCCCGGAGGAGGCTTGGTGCGGCGGGCACAGGCGGGGCTGGGCAGGGCGGAGGGGAGGTGGGACCTGCAGTCTGACCTCTCCCCGTTCCCCGTGCCGCCAGGTACTGCCCGCAGTGCAAGCAGCACCGCGAGGCCTCCAAGCAGCTGCTGCTGTGGCGCCTGCCCAACGTGCTCATCGTGCAGCTCAAGCGCTTCTCCTTCCGCAGCTTCATCTGGCGCGACAAGATCAATGACCTGGTGGAGTTCCCCGTCCGGTGAGCCAAGGGCCCTGGTGACGGTCGGCAGGGCCTGGGCCAAGGTGGGCATCCAGGCACCGGAGGCCTCGCTCACCTCTCTGGTTGGACCACAGGAACCTGGATCTGAGCAAGTTCTGCATCGGCCAGAAGGAGGAGCAGCTGCCCAGCTATGACCTGTATGCTGTCATCAACCACTACGGCGGCATGATCGGCGGCCACTACACCGCCTGTGCACGCCTGCCCAACGACCGCAGCAGCCAGCGCAGCGACGTGGGTGAGGGCACGCGGCCAGCAGGACCGGTGGGGGTGCGGGGGGGCAGGACTGCTCACACCCTCCCCACCTTGCCGCAGGCTGGCGCTTGTTTGATGACAGCACAGTGACAACGGTGGACGAGAGCCAGGTCGTGACGCGTTACGCCTACGTCCTCTTCTACCGCCGGCGGAACTCTCCTGTGGAGAGACCCCCCCGGGCAGGCCACGCCGAGCGCCACCCAGACCTCGGCCCTGCAGCTGAGGCTGCTGCCAGCCAGGTGAGGCCTGGGGAGGCTCGCAAGCTAGTGGGGCCCGATGCACGGTGGGAGGGCCGGGGCACGGCTTCCTCTCTCCAGCCATAGGGCCCTGCAGCCTTGGGACTGGTGAGAGGGAGACGGGTTCCCTCACATGAAGCCTCAGCCAGAGGGTCTCCATGGTGTGGGGACACAGGTGCACAGACCAAGTGGCCATTGGCAGTGGGCACCACGGGCACAGGCCAGTGTCTGCTCCAGCTCCCGGGCGTGGTGCCGTGAACTGACTGTACTGCTGGCCTCCCCGCCTTCCCTGCACACCCCTCCATGCAGCCCCTCGCCCTCACAGACTGCCGTGCCCTCAGGACACGGCCTGCCCTGGCTGCCATGGCCGGGGGGGCTGTTGCCCTCTCTGAAGTGAGCGTCTGTCTCTGCTGAGCCTTCAGGGTCTTCTGTCTCTTACGTCCCTGGGTGCCCAGGGCCTGGCTTGTGGCACAGCCACCTCTCTCCTGTGCTAGCCGCCTCCTTGCTGCCCTCTCCTGCCCTGAGCCCTCTACACTCACTCGGAGAAGCCCTCGAAGACAGCGGTCAGGCTCTGGATGTGGGAGGAGCCAGGAGGTCCCTGGGCTGCAGCTCTGTCCTCCAAGAGCCAGTGCCCTCTGTGGGCGGCCAGCCCAGCCTCAGGCCGCCACGCAAGTGTCACTTTGATTGGAAATCTTCTCGAGGCCAGAATGCTGTCAGGAGTCGCCCTCGCACCCTCAGTCTAGACAACCTGCGAGTGGCCCCCTGGCTCCTGCCCGCTCACCTTCCTGCGGCCTCGCCGGGGACGTCGGGGTTCAGCACCAGTCACCTTGGGTGGGAGTGTCGTGGCCAGGGGCCTCGGGGACACCGGGTCACCCCCACCTCCCTTTCCGCACACTGTAGGCTTCCCGGATTTGGCAGGAGCTGGAGGCCGCGGAGGAGCCGGTGCCCGAGGGGCCTGCGCCCCGGGGTCCCTGGGGGCCCCAGGACTGGGTGGGCCCCCCGCCATGCGGCCCCCCCACCCCAGATGAGGGCTGCCTCCGGTACTTTGTTCTGGGCACCGTGGCAGCCTTGGTGGCCCTCGTGCTCAACGTGTTCTATCCTCTGGTGTCCCAGAGTCGCTGGAGATGAGCTGGCCCCCGGCAGCTGCTGTGAGCCGCCCACCTGCCTGCTCACCGGGCACGCCCGCCTCTGGGCGCCCGTCTGGGCTCGGGCCTCGGAGTGTGTGTCGGGAGGGAGAGGGGTCTGTGGTTCCTGCAGGGGCAGACAAACGCGGGTGGGTGTCCATTCAGCTGTCGTCCATCCTGCTGCTCTGACCTTGGCCTGGCTTGGCCCCACCCCGAGCTTCCTGTACTGAAAGCGTTAATAAAGCGAGACTGTCCAGGCTCATCTTGTCTCTGTGTCAATGCGCTGCCGTCTGCGCCTGCCCTGGGCCCTCCCGTGGGTGCCGGAGCTCCGAGCCAGCACCCAGGGACGCCAGGCAGCACTGGGCAGCCCCCAACCCTGTCCTCATATTCTGTTGCAGGGACTAGGCCCTGGCCAGGCCCCCGAGGTGGCCCCCACGCGGACAGCCCCTGAACGCTTCGCCCCCCCTGTGGACCGCCCAGCCCCCACCTACAGCAACATGGAGGAGGTCGATTAGCAGGTCCCTGGCTGGTGGGGGCACGGTTTGGGAATCCTCCATAAAAGGCCAGCTCTTTGCCGCTTCTCCTCTAACCCAGAGGACACTGGCTTCATCAGTGGGGAGTTGGGGGGTGACAAGGGTGGAACCTCACAGGTTGGGACCTCTTGTCAGCCCGAACCCCAAACCAGTGAGCCTGGGCTCTCCAGCCACCCTCAGTGCTGTGGGATTTGATTCTCAGTTGTACCTTCAGTTCTTTCTGATTCGCATTATAAACATCATAATTTTATTCTAAAATTGTAATTTTTTTTTTTGCATTTTGGAAGTGATTGCTGCTGTTTAAATATATTTTAAAAATAAATGCTAAATAAGCGACTTAGTGACTGATGTGCCAGGTGCTGCGGCCCCTCCCTTCCCACCGTTTGGGGTGTGTGTGTGTGTGTGTGTGTGTGTGTCCTTGTGTTGAAGACCCTGGAAGTGCTCTTCGTCCGAGGAGAGGGTGGGCCCCCATCTCAGGCCCCGGGGGTCTGGAGCCCCGTGCCGTCCGCTCTCTGGGAGCTGCCTGCTGCCCTTTGACCCACTGGTCCTGGTTCTCGCAGGGAGGCGGCTGTGGTTGGCACCGGTCAGTGCCTTACACCCGGGGTGGAGGCCCCCATGAGGCTCCAGAAGCGGACAGGTGGGGGTCTTCCTCCTCCTCTCCCATTCTCAGGCTTTGCTCGTTTGAGTACCAACCGGATCGCTCAAGGAGAACACAGCAGGGACAGTCTGGGGAAGGAGACCTTCCTCCTAAAGGTCAGGGGAAAGGGTCAAAGGCCATTTCTGCGGACTTCCCGTGGGAGGGAGAGGGAGGCCATTTCTTCCCTGAGTCCGTGAGACCGTGGCTCCTGGCACGTGCCCCAGGCTGTTCACCCACAGTAGGTCTGCAGGCTTGTCCCAGCCTGGCCTTGGTGACCTTGGACACACATAGAGCAAGGGCCGATCTTGTGAGAAGCCTCCTTGCATCACTTCGGGGTTAAGACTGCCCCCTCCTCTCTCCAATTCTTGGGGGTATGGTGGGCGTCTCCAGCTGGAGGGAGATGGGGAGCAAGGTACTCGAGGCTGGTGCTCATAAATGCCAGGAAAAGGCAGGCAGGCAGAGGCGGCACAGGACCTGGCAGTCCTGTTAGCCGTCCCCACCCCCATGCCCACAAGCAGCTCATCGGCTGGAGTTGAAGGGTGATGTGAGCAGGAGCGCCCCGAGAAAGCCAGCCTGTGACCAATGGTGGCTTTTTCCTGTGGGGACAACACAAGAGCCATGGGGGTCGACGGCCTTAGAGAGGGACCTGGAGAGCTGGGTGAGGCCGTGCAGAGGGTAGGATTGCCAAGCTGGGGCTGGTGCTGGCATGCTGCTGGAGGGATGGCGTGCAACAGGATAGTGCCGGCCCTACACTGGGCGCGGCCCCGTGTCTGTCCACCAGTGGGCTACCTGTGCTGGGTGACCAATCAAGGGGTGCTGTCTGCCCCTCACCGCAGCCCTTCTGTGGCGTCAGCAGACGGCTGCTGTGGCCTCTGCTGCCTTTAAGCTCATGGTTCGCCTGCCCGCAGGGACCTGTCCATAGGCCTGGCTGCTGGACCCTGCCTCTTCCATGCCACCGTGGGCCTCACTGGCTGCCGCCTGGCTTTTCTCCTCGATCACCTTTCAGTGGATTTTCCTCAAAGCAGTTCCAGGGGCTCACGCAAGCAGGCCGGCCACCCTGCCCCAGGCTGGGCCCATTCGCCTTCGTGTTCTGCTCCGTGCAAGTCACAGGGCTCCAGAGGGCTGGCTGGCGTGCACTGCCACTTTGGCATTCTTGGTAGCGCGACTGCCTCACTGTGTGACATGGAGTCACAGGGTCCACAGGGCAGCTAGCTGAGGCCAGGGGCGGGTGCAGGCCCTAACCCCATGGAGGGGGACGTCACCAGGCCTGCAGGATTAATGATGGTGCTGCAGTAAGTCCTCACAGGTACCTTTGTCCGGGGGTAAGCAGCTGCAGCTGTGAACTCAGCATAGGGCTGGTGTGGCTGTTCCTGCTTCTTGGTGCCCAGGTGGCACCACTGCGCTGTGGTATCCCCTGCTCAAGGCGTGCACTTAGCCTCGGCTGGGCATCAGGCTGGGGTGAAGGGGCCTGGGGAGGTGGGAAGCCCAAGACACAGACTGGACCTGGGTCCTGATGCAGTGTGTGGCCCTGGGCAGAGCCGGCATTTGGTCATCATGTGGGACCCAGATGTAGACCCAGAAATGGACCCCAGTCACTACTGGGGTATGGCCACAAAGCAGAACACAGAATATGGGTACAGGCTGTACCCAGGATCCTGCCCAGTCCTTGAAGGTCCAGGAGTATTAGCATCCCCAAGGCCTCCAAACACCTGAATTCCAGTTCTTTGTTTTTTAAAGTTCCAGTTTCAATGATGGAGATGTCCTCACCGTCCCACCCCAGCCCAACAGCCACCTCCATGGAGGCCCCGTGTCTTCTGTCCCGCAGTACCCCGGCTCCAGGCAGAGCCTGTCAAATGCGGCAGATGGATTTCAAGGTCCGATTTGCCTGTGATTGTCACGGCATTTGCACGTGTGGGCGGGGCGGTCAGTGTGCCAAGAGACTAGACGAAATCATCGCAGGACTTCTGCGAGGTCCCTCCTGGCCAGGTGGGGCCTGGTGAGCGTCCTAAAAGTGCCCGTCTCCATGGGGCGCCTTGGTCACCCTCCAGCGCGGGCTCGGCCCTGGAGTCTTGGCCGGATTTCCAGGGCTTTGTTTTGCTCAGCAATTTCCGTGACTCCAAGGCTGAGGTTCAAGAAGCGCGTTGGCGACGCACAGTGGCTCCCGAGAACGGACTGGGCCGATCCCAAGGTTCCCCGGGCGGAAGGCCGCCCCTGCCTCCGGGCCAAGGCCCGCCGCCTCCAGCCCCTCCCGACGACCCGCGGCGCCGGGCGGAGACGCAGCGCCCGGAAGGGCCGGTGGGGGCGCACCCGGCCTTTTACGCGGCGCCGGGCACCTCGGAGAGCCCCGCCCCCTCTCGCCCAGGAAGGACGTCATTGGCTCGCCCCGGCGGCTGCGACCTCCTATTGGCCAGCGGGCTAACGTCCACCGGCAGCTGAGCCCGGCGTTTCCTTCCGGTTTCCGATTCCTGCCATGGCGACCGCGGACTCCCTGTCGCTCTTCACCGGCCTCGGCCTGAGCGAGCACAAGGCGCGCGAGACGCTCAAGAACGCGGCCCTGAGCGCGCAGCTGCGCGAGGCGGCGACCCAGGTGCGAGCGCGCCCTCGGCCGGGGCCCACTGTGCCCCCCGCGGCGCCGGGGCCCGAGCCCCGCCACCCCGGCCGCGCGAACGCCCGTCTCAGGGGCTCCCTCCCTCCCGCAGGCACAGCGGACCCTGGGCTCCGCCATCGACAAGGCGACCGGCACCCTGCTCTACGGCTTGGCCTCGCGACTGCGGGACCCCCGGCGCCTCTCCTTCCTCGTGAGCTACGTGGCCGACAAGAAGATCCACACCGAGCCCCAGCTGAGCGGTGAGACCCGCCTCCGCCACGCCGGGCCCGGCCGGGACCCCTGTCTGCCGAGCCCCCCAGTACCTCGATGCCGAGTTCCGGCCGAGCGCACAGGGGAGCCGTGCAGGTCTGGGGGGACCGCCCGCCCCAGGCTCCCTGCCCGTGGCCCCGGGGCTGCTGGGGGCGGGGGTGGGGTACAGGCTTAACCTCCCGGAGGCCAAGCCGTCGCCGGGATTTCTGGGATTCGGGCCCCACTTACCTGTCGGAGCTGAGATGCCACAGCTCGTTGCTCTCCTTTGCCAGCTGCCCTTGAGTACGTGCGGAGTCACCCGCTGGACCCCATCGACACCGCGGACTTTGAGCGGGAATGCGGCGTGGGCATCGTGGTGACGCCCGAGCAGATCGAGGAGGCGGTGAGTCCTTCCCCAGGCACCCCGCCGCCCGCTCCCCGGGAGGGGGTGGCTCCCGAGGACACTCTCCTGAACCCGACGACCTGGCTGCCTGCAGGTGGAGGTCACCATAAATCGCCACCGGCCGCAGCTCTTGGAGGAGCGCTACCATTTCAACATGGGACTGCTGATGGGTGAGCGGGCCTGCGAGGGGGCCGCTCTCCTCTCCAGTCATGCCTTCTCGTCTGGAGTGATAAGGGGAGGCGGCAGAGGGGTCGGAGCCCCTTAAAAAGGGGTCTGGCTCTGGCCGGCTTGGCTCAGTGAATAGAGCGTCAGCCTGCGGACTGAAGGGTCCCAGGTTCAATTCTGGCCAAGGGCACGTGCGGGGGTTGTGGGCTCGATCCCCAGTAGGGAGTGTGCAGGAAGCAGCCATCAATGATTCTCTCTCATCATTGATGTTTCTCTCTCTCTCTCCTTCTCCCTTCCACTCTGAAATCAATAAAGAAATTTTTTTTTTTAAAGGGGGGAAAGGGTCCGGTTCCTGAGGTCAGCCTGGACCCTCTCCTGGGAAGGAGGGTGGGAAGTGCCTGCCTTTGCCTTCCTGCAGCTCCTTGTGCCCACTCTTCTAGGAGAGGCTCGGGCTGCGCTCAAGTGGGCAGATGGCAAAATGATCAAGCATGAAGTGGACATGCAGGTGGGCGCTCCGTGAGCTGAAGCAGGCAAAGACCTGCTATGCGCAGGGTCTAGTCCACTGAGGGGTAAACAGAAGCCAGGGCCGGGGAGACCCTGTCCCTGTTCTGATGAATGGGGAGCCTGGTGTGGAGGAGGCAGTGAGAGGCTTGGCCTCTGGGTTGAGCCTCATTTGGTCCGAGTCACTGCCCTGAACCTCCATTTCCTCGCCTTGTAAGTAGGGGTAGCTCTCACCTCATTTTGAAGTCGAGATCTTCAGTTAGGATGCTGGCAGAGTGACAAGAGGTGCTGCTGAGATCGGTCGCCTATCTTGATGCTGGGCCCGTAGTTTCTCCCTAAATGGCAGTTTCAGTTACCTGAAACAGTATGGACTCTCAGGAGGCAAAGAGCGTTTGAGGCCAGAGAACTATGTGAGGAGCAGAGGTGGGCGGGCCAGGAAGGGCTTAGGAGTGTGGGTGGGTCAGCCAGGGGCTCCTGGAAAGGAGACTCCGGTCCCAGGCCAGCTGTGGTCTCTGCTCAGGTCCTGCACCTTCTGGGTCCCAAGAGGGAGACTGATCTGGAGAGGAAGCCAAAGGTAGCTCACGGTCCCGGGTCCCTGGGGGTGAGGCGGTGGAGGGTGAGACTTCAGGCCGGGAAAGGGATGGCTCACCCCAGTGACCCCAAGTCACCTCCCGAGAGAGCCCTGACCCAGCTTTTCTCAGGTGGCAAAGGCTCGGCTGGAAGAAACAGACGGGAGGCCAGCCAAGGACGTGGTGGAGAACGGTGAGGGGCGTGGGCCCGGCGCATGCAGCTCCCTGACTTGGGGCTGTCCACCTGATGGGCTTTGTCCCCTCAGGCAGCCCCGCACACCTTGCTTTGTCGAAGTCTTGGCGTTTCCTTTGTCCCCTTCACCCAGAGACGGGCCTCAGGAGGCCCAAGCAGCCTGGCTCTGGCTCTGGGTTTGGGGAAGAGGGGCCGTAGGGTCTGTTCTGGTTGCAGGATGTGAGTCATACTGGCCGGGCCACCCTGTGCTGGACATGGGAGCTGTGTCCCGAGGGTAAGTTTTCCTGTCTCCGCAGGTGAGGTTGCTGGCCAGACCCTGTCTCTGATGGAGCAGCTCCGAGGGGAGGCGCTGAAGTTCCACAAACCTGGTGAGCTGGTGGGGCAGAGCTGGGGGGGCTGGTCTCTAGCAACGCTTGCAGCCGGCCCCTGGGGTGGGAGCCGTGGTCTGCAGCCTGGTCCTCAGGCTCGTTCTGGTCCTGGCAGGCGAAAACTACAAGACCCCGGGCTACGTGACCACTGCACACACCATGGACCTCCTGAAGCAGCACCTGGACATCACTGGGGGGCAGGTGTGTCATGTGGCCAGCAAGCCAGGGACATCAGCATTTGCCCGTGGCCTGAGCTGCCTCCATGTTGCCCATTCCATCTGTCCCCAGGGCCTCCCTGGGAAAGGGCGCCTGTTCCTTCAGGGTCTGCGAGTGCTCTGGCCTAGCCCCTCTGCTCCCATCCCTCCCCGCAGGTGCGCACCCGGTTCCCGCCAGAACCCAACGGAATCCTGCACATAGGACACGCCAAGGCCATCAATTTCAACTTTGGCTACGCCAAGGTGTGTGTGCGGGACCTGGTGGGCAGGGCACCGTCTGCTGCTCCCACGGTGATAGAGAGGCGCCCGCCTGCCCTGCCTTGCTGTGCCTGGAGCAGGCAGAGGCCACGGAGGGACCACGTGTGTCAGACACGAGGAATCCACTGGCTCCCGGGGAACAGCTCTGAGCTGGGGCTATGAGTTCAGATTTGAGGGAATTCCTAGTGCCACCTCCCTCTACCGCGTTGGTGGGAGGCACCTTGTTTAGGGTGTTTAGAGACAGGAAGACGAGAGAAACTCAGACGTTTCCAGTTTTGACGTGGGAGGGCGCCAAGGACACGCCAGTGTGAGGAGCTGTGCTGTGGCGGGCGTGGCGCTCACGGACACTCGCCTCTTCTAGGCCAACAACGGGATCTGCTTTCTGCGCTTTGACGACACCAACCCTGAGAAGGAGGAGGCCAGGTTCTTCACCGGCATCTGCGACATGGTGGCTTGGCTGGGTATGGCCGAGCAGGGCCGGGCAGAGCTGGTGGTCAGCGGGCCTCTGTGTGGACATGGCCTGCCACTGGGTGTCCCTGCCTGGCTGCTCATACTGTGTGGCCTTCCGCCCAGGTTACACACCGTACAAGGTGACCTATGCCTCGGACTATTTCGACCAGCTGTATGCCTGGGCTGTGGAGCTCATCCACAGGTGAGGCCAGGGCCACGGGAGGCCGGCAGGTGCGGACACAGCCCCGTGGGGCACTCACACCCCTTCCCATAGGGGCCAGGCCTACGTGTGCCACCAGCGAGGAGAGGAGCTCAAAGGCCACAACCCTCCGCCCTCGCCCTGGAGAGACCGGCCCGTAGAGGAGTCGCTGCTGCTCTTCGAGGTGGGGTCCGGGGCAGGTGGGCCTGGGTGGCGGGACATCAAGGCTGAGACGCGCTGTGCTAGGCGGCCTGAGCCCTTGCTCCCCTCAGGCGATGCGCAAGGGCAAGTTTGCAGAAGGTGAGGCCACTCTGCGGATGAAGCTGGTGATGGAGGATGGCAAGATGGACCCCGTGGCCTATCGCGTCAAGTATACGCCACACCACCGCACGGGGGACACCTGGTGGGTAGGAGCTGGGGGCGGCTGATGGGCCACGGGGGCCGAGGGGGCTGGACGGTGGGGCCCACTGCCTATGCCCCGCAGGTGCATCTACCCCACCTATGACTACACGCACTGCCTCTGTGACTCCATCGAGCACATCACCCACTCACTCTGCACCAAGGAATTCCAGGCCCGGTGAGGGAGCTGGGCCCGTGGGATGGGCAGGGCCAAGGGGGTTCCAGCAGCCCTCCCTGTGGGCGCTCCTTGTCTGAGGTGCTGACTGTACCCTCTACCCCAGACGCTCTTCCTACTTCTGGTTGTGCAACGCGCTGGACGTCTACTGCCCCGTGCAGTGGGAGTACGGCCGCCTCAACCTGCACTACGCGGTCGTCTCCAAGAGGAAGATCCTCCAGCTGGTGGCGCACGGCGCTGTACGGTCGGTGTGCTTGTTTGGCTCTCCGAGGTCTGGCGGGACCGGTGCTCTGTGCTGCCAGAGGTCTCACAGCCTCCTTGCCACAGGGACTGGGACGACCCGCGGCTCTTCACGCTCACAGCCCTGCGTCGGCGGGGCTTCCCTCCCGAGGCGATCAACAACTTCTGTGCGCGGGTACGACCCGTGGACGGGGGCGGGCCGAGCACCGCGGTCTGTGCTTGTGGCTGGGACTGAGGCTGCCCTTCCTTAGGTGGGGGTGACAGTGGCACAGACCACAATGGAGCCACATCTGCTAGAGTCCTGCGTGCGTGATGTATTGAATGACACAGCCCCGCGGGCCATGGCTGTGCTGGAGCCATTACAGGTCATCATCACCAACTTTCCTGCTGCGAAGGTAGGGGTGTGTGCGTGCGTGTGCGTGTGTCGGTGTGGGGGTGCTCCGGCACTCAGTGACCCTGACACCCATTTCTTGGCTGTAGTCTTTGGACATCCAGGTGCCCAACTTCCCAGCTGATGAGACCAAGGGCTTCCATCAGGTTCCCTTTGGGTTCACCGTCTTCATCGAGAGGACGGACTTCAAGGAGGTGAATAGGAGGGTGGAGGGTCCTGTTCACTGCTGAGCCGCCCTGAAGGCCATCTACTTCCTGCTTCAGTGAACCAACCCCTGCCCAACACAGGGGTGGGGAGAAGCCTCTGGTACCTTTGCGACCATTGCAGCCTCTTGTGGCCACCCTACTTCCTCCCTCTAGGAACCAGAGCCCGGCTATAAGCGCCTGGCGCGGGGCCAGCCTGTGGGCCTGAGGCATACAGGCTACGTCATCGAGCTGCAGCGAGTCATCAAGGTGAGAGCCAGCTGCAGCCTTCCCATCACAGTGCCTGCAGGGTGAGGACCTGGGGTGCAGCCTGCAGACCTGGTCCCCAGGCCTCATTGCAGGCCTCTCCCCCTGATGACAGGGCCCCGGTGGCTGTGTGGAAAGTCTGGAGGTGACCTGCAGAAAGGCAGATGCTGGAGAAAAGCCCAAGGCCTTTATTCACTGGGTGTCACAGCCTCTGACGTGTGAGGTTCGCCTCTACGAGCGACTGTGAGTGAACAGCAGGGGTGGGACAAAGAGAAGACGGGCATCGCCGGCTGTGGCTGCCCAGCCAGAGTCTGACCTTCCCTCTGGCTACAGATTTCAGCACAAGAACCCAGAGGACCCTGTGGAGGTGCCTGGTGGCTTCCTAAGTGACCTGAACCCGGTAGGCTGGTGGGGCGTGGGGGAGTCGGGCAGGCCTCCCTGACTGGATGGCCACCTGAGTTTCCTGCCCGCAGGCATCGCTGCACGTGGTGGAGGCAGCATTAGTGGATTGTTCGGTGGCCCTGGCGAAGCCCTTCGACAAGTTCCAGTTTGAACGCCTTGGCTACTTCTCCGTGGATCCAGACAGCCACGAGGGACAGGTGACTGGACTCACGCCGGCCTTTCCTCCGTGATAGTGGTGGCTTCCATTCACTGCGAGCACTGCCTACATCCCTTGGTTATTAATCCTCCACCTGAATTGGGGGTCATGTTCTACTGATGGGGAAACAGGTGCAGAGGTTAAGTCCATGCACAAAATTCTGTATGGATCCTGCCCTTCTTACTCCTGAAGGGAGGGGCCGGCATAGGGGTTGTTCTAACCCTGATGAACGGAGGCCCGGTGCCCTCGAGTCCCTTACCCAAAGCCCTCAAGTTACTGAGGACCTGAGGCTCCTGGCCCTCAGCACCCCTGGGTGGAGGTGTGGGGCATCTGTAGCGGGTTTGGTGATCACTCTTTCCCTCTGCCCTCCAGCTCGTCTTCAACCGGACCGTCACCCTGAAGGAGGACCCAGGCAAGGTGTGAGCTGGAAGCCCGACTTACCTCGTCCTCCGGAAGCTGGGGGCACCTGGACTCCATGTCAATAAAGAACGGCTGAACCTCCCCGGGCGTCTGTGTGACCTGTCTGCCCTCCCGGCACCTGCGGGCCTTAGAGACACGCTGGGGGGGAGGGGGGGCCTGATGTGACAGTCCTCTGCATCCAGTCGGAGGGCGTGCGGCAGAGCCCTGTGCCAGCCCAGGTAGATGGAGAGCGCCCAGGCTCCCTGCCCGGCGCCCAGGCTCCCTGCCCGGCGATCCAGCACCTGATGGAGTGCCTACCAGGTGCCGGGCACAGTGAGAAGAGGAAGAAATGACCAGGCACTGTGCCGGGGAGGCTCCCTGCGCCCGGAGGTGGGAGGGGGTTCCTGGCCCAGCCTGGCTGCAGACTACTTCCAGGAAGCGACTCCAGGGCGGAACCCCAGGGACAGGGAGTTTGCCGGTGGGAGGCACAAGTGCAAAGGTCCAGAGGTCTCAGAGGGAAGGGTGGCGCTGACTGCCCTTCCCGCGTGCGCCTGCAGCTTTAACACCCTCCACATTTTCCCTGTATACAAACACCGGCTACCAGAGGCCCCCTTTAAGGTGGACTGGACTGCGGGCGGCCGAGTCACAAAAGCAGAATATGGTGGGGGGAAGGAGGGGCCCAGGAACGAGGGGTATTTAGAGGACAGTATCCAGGGGGCGTCCCAAGTGGGACGCGGCTGGAACGCCAGGCCTAGGTCAGCAGCTGTGGGGGCCACCTTAACCGAGGCCGGCCCCGCGTGGGGCAGGTGGCAGAAGGTGGGCATGGAGAGCAAGCTTTGAGCCCCCATACTGCCTCGGCTCCAGGGCAAGGCCGACCTCCGGGGCGGGCTCCGCCCCTCATGAAGGGGCGTTTGGGGCGGGGCGCTCCGCCCTATACCCCTATTTTTGTCGCTACCGCCGCCAAAGGCCGGGCCTACCTCCTCGCCAGAAGCGTTCCCTTTAAGTCAGGCCAGGAGGCAGCCTCAACTCTCGCGGGATCCAACGCTCAGAATATCGCGAGAGGGGCATTCGGCACCCATTGGCTGTGAGGGTTGAATGTAAGATGGCGCCCAGGGAGCTGTGAGGGGAAAATCCTGTCGGTCTTGGAGCGGCGACGGCAGAACCGGACCCCCGAGCGGTGCGGCGGGGCCGGCGGGTAGAGCGGCGGCGGCGGCGGCGGCGGCGACGTCGCCGGGTGAGGGCTGCAGTGGGGGAAGGGGCGAGGCGAGGCTGTGGGCCTGAGGCAGCGGGCCCACCCCACACAACGGCGGGCGGGCGGGCGGGGGCGGGTGGGCCGCTGCCGCTGGGCCCTGGAGACCTTGGGGCGGCTCCGGAGCGGAGAATGTCCCTGGGTTCGCGCGCCTTCGCCCCTCGGGTGGGGGAGGAGTGGGTCGGGGATCGGGTGGGCGCGGCGCGCGAACGCGCGCTGGTGCTCGCGCGCGGCGGGCCTGTTTATACGCGCGGGGGCGCGCGCGCTGTGCGGCCCTCCAGGTGCGCGTGGCCGCCGACGTGCGCGTCCTCGGCCCGGATAGCTCGGTTCCTGGAGCCGCGGCCCGCGGGCTGGAGTGGCTTTCCGGGGCGCGCACTCGCCCGCGAACCCGGGCTTCGGGGCGCGCGCCCTGCTGTTGGGTGGCGGCGCCTCCGCGAGGGCGCGCAGGACACCCCTGCTGCGCGGAGCGGTGGCGGGCGGGAGGCTGGCTGTGCGCGGAAGGTTGCGGGTTGGGCCCTTCCTGCTCGGGTGACGTCCCGGGCCGTTCGGGGGAAACCAGCCGGCTTTGCGGTCTGGCGAGCGGCCCCGCTCCGCCGCGAGGCGGGCGAGAGCGCTGGCTCTGGAAGAAGGCGGCGCCCCGAGGCCCCGGTGCGGGTGGGTGCCGCCCGGCGTCTGAGGGCTGCGAGCCCCCTCGAGCCGCTTCCCTTCGCTCGGCTGCCTGTGCGCGAGGGGAGGCTGCTCCTGGGGGCCCTCCCTTCCGCGGTGCTTGCTTTCACGTCCTCGGAAAGGAATTCTTCCACGAGCGCCATTCATACACGTCACCTCTGTGCGCTCCGGAAGGGAACGGCGAGCGGGTGGACAAAGTGGAACTGCCCGGGCTCCGCAGTGCCGCTTATTAAACCCGTACATGCAGCCTCCGTGAGTCCCAGGGCCCGCTATGGCGCAGCTCTGCACCAAGCTGCCCAGAAGAAGATTGAACAGCCCGAGGCTCGGTGCTCTCCCTTTTTGTAGTTCACACAGTCCCGCCGGAAGAAATCCCTGGAATCGGCCCGTGGATCAGCGCAGGAGTCACCTGTGATACAGATTTCAATCCCCCTTAAGCCCCAGCACTGTGTTCTGGCAGCAGGGGAGGCAAAGCACCCTCTAGTGCAGCGGTTCTCAACCTGTGGGTCGCGACCCCTTTGGGGTCGAACGACCCTTTCACAGGGGTCGCCTAAGACCATCGGGAAACATTTATAATTACATATTGTTTTTGTGATTAATCACTAGGCTTTAATTATGTTCAATTTGTAACAATGAAAATATATCCTGCATATCAGGTATTTACATGACGATTCATAACAGCAGCAAAATTACAGTTATGAAGTAGCAACGAAAATAACTTTATGGTTGGGGGTCACCACATGAGGAACTGCATTAAAGGGTCTTGGCATTCGGAAGGTTGAGAACCACTGTTCTAGTGTATGTTCTACGGTCTTGCTTCGTTAAGTTTAAGGAAAAAGAAGCGAAGAGGAAGAACAATTAGATCGGATAGTGATGGCAGTAGTGCTTTCTAACACCGTGTTATTTTAAGAACAAAGTGAAACTTAGAAAGAGGATGGAAGGAGCTTCTTTGTTCTGTCTTCTTCAGAATGTTACAAGTCTTAAGGACTCAAGACAAGCAGCAGAAATACATGCAGCATGGTGACTGGTGAGTTAAAACCGTTCATGTGCTGGAACTATGTGTGCAGTTTAATCGAAACGTTACCAATCCTGCCCATGGTTCTGGTGCTGCCTGCCAGAGTCACTAGGCAGGGGCCTGAGCTGGGGGAGAACCCAGTTACAGTCTGATGCTTTCCTCCCCGTGAAATGTAAGTCAGCGCAAGTTGTGAACTTGAGTCACTCCACAGACTGTGGCTCTGGGTGGGGTTGTCCTCCGTGTGGCAGCTTGAGAAGCTGGGATTCCTTCCTTCAAGCTGGCATGCCATCTTTGATCAGTGTGCGTGGTCCTGGATGCGCTCTGCTTCTGCGTGTCTACTTTCTAAGTGGTCACCCTTCCTCCGCAGGTGGAGGTGTGCCTGGACACACCTGTTCCTTCCTGTCACTCTGTCTTTAGCTGTCCCACATTCTGTTCCAGACGTCTTGTCCTCTCCAGCCTTCACCTAAAGGTTCCATTTATTTTTCCCTGAGTGGCAGACTGGGATTTCTGACTGTGGTTGCATGAAGACACAATAGTTAATCCTCTTACTTTGCTGAAAGAATTGTCCTTTGATTTCACATTTAGGCAAGGGCAAAACTGTAGATAGAGCTGGTGCACTGTGTCAGAAAGCTCTTTTTTCTTTCTAGGAATCTGTGAGATACCTTTATATAAATTCAGGTGCTCTGCATACAGTGTAGTGAGTTATGAAGTGAGCCGTTGTATCACTGCTACCTGCTCAGGAAGTGGAGCGCGCTGGCGCTCCTGAGCTCAGCCTCTCCTGTGTCCCTTTCTCACGGCTCCATTCCTGCAGACAGCTACTTTTCTGACTTCTGGGATAATCATATTCTTTGTTTTCCTTTTAATTTTACCACCTTGTATTCCTCAACTGACACAGTTTTACTTGCTTTTGGATTCTATATAAATGGAGTCATGCTGGATTTTATGTCTTCATTGTGTTTCATTCTTTCGTGTTGTTTGCAGCTGTGGTTCATTACTTACCCACTTAACTATTGATAGACATCTGGACTCCTCCCAGTTTGGGAATCTTGTTAATACTGCGTCATATATACCTAATAATAGAATTGCTGGATCATATGGGATGGATATTTTCAACTTTACTAGATATTGCAAATGGTTGTACCAATTTATAGCCCATCAGTTAAGTTCCTGGTTGAAGCGTGTTGTCCAAATGTGCAACTCGAATGCAGATAGAACTATGTCAGGAACTCCCCTCGCAAAGGCGTGGGGTCGATGAATAGCTTGCTGGGGCGTCAGGAAAAGGCTTTACATTGGAGGGACCCAAGAAAGGATAATCCCGGTGAGTACTTGGGTCCTCCCTTAGTATCTAAGTAGAAAAAGAAAGAAGAGAACAGACCAATAGGAATGGAATCGATTACTGCCTTGGAGTAACCTTTGTCCTTGGTACAATCTTGTGTTCTAGTGATAAGGTAATAAAATAATGATAATGTTCGTATATGAGGGCCTGCTGTGTCAGGCACTATGCTAAGCTCTGATGGAAGTACAGGGGAAATACTAGTGATCAAAGTGTGCATACAAAAACAAATTTCTTGGATCTTTTGTTGTGGGGTTGGTTGTCTGTTTATTGTTTTGCAAAGCAGCTATTCTTAAAGTATTCAGAAGCAAATGCTTGTTTACAGACTCCCCCCACTCCATTAAGCCCCAGAGTGGCAAGTTTTTTTTGTTTTGTTTTGTTTTTTAATTTTTATCATCACTCTGAGGATATGTTTATTGACTTGAGAGAGAGAGAGAGAGAGAGAAACACCTTTGTAAGATCCATTGCCTCCCATACGCGTGTCCCTACCAAGGATTGAACCCGAAACCTAGCCATGTGCCCTGACGGGAATTGAACCCACAACCTTTTGGTGTACAGGACCACGCTCCAACCAACTGAGCCACTCGGCCAGAACTTTTTGTAAGTATTTTAATTAATATTTACTGCCCCTCACCAAGTCCTTAACTTGGAGCTAATTTAGAATCTTGTTTCTTTTGGGGTTATAGAGAGTAGATTCGTTGAGTTTATTCATTTCTCCTCCTCTATCTCAAGACTCAACTTTGTGTCTTGTGAACACATCTTGAAGTATTTAACAATCTGTTATTATGCAAGCATCTGGTGCTTGACGGGTTTATCTTTAAGTTTGAGATTTTGAGGCGGAAAATCATACTATAATCAACCAGAGT
Organism: Myotis daubentonii; assembly: GCF_963259705.1. Classification (NCBI taxonomy): domain Eukaryota; kingdom Metazoa; phylum Chordata; class Mammalia; order Chiroptera; family Vespertilionidae; genus Myotis; species Myotis daubentonii. Next base: position 58,318,066 of record NC_081853.1, read on the forward strand.
TGTTTGTGTGTCTGTTATTGTTACTGCTACGTAACTACTCTGCAAAAAATTTCACTTCTTGTTTTTTTTGTTTGTTTAATACAAATTATGGAAAATACAGGAGAGTACTAAACAAGAAGAAATTTAAGTCCTCTGTGATTCCACCCCTCCAGTAAAACTGCTGTTAAAATTTAGATGCATTTTTGCCAGCTCTTTTTCTTATGTATAAAATTAAAGAATACTGGAATCCTATATAATAAAGGGCTAATATGCAAATCGACCGAACGGCAGAACAACTGGTGCTATGATGCGCACTGACCACCAGGGGGCAGATGCTTTAACACAGGAGTTGCCCCTGGTGGTCAGTGCGCAGCAGTGCTAAGGATGTGTGACTGCAGGGAGTGGCCCCTGAGGGCTCCTGGACTGTGAGAGGGCACAGGCCAGGCTGAGGGACACCTCCACTCCCCCCCACCCCATGTATTTCATGTACCAGGCCTCTAGTAAATAAATACAATTGTGTGTGTGGTTGTTTTTTTAAAAAAAATATTGATTTTTTACAGAGAGGAAGGGAGAGGGATAGAGAGTTAGAAAAATGGACGAGAGAGAAACATTGATCAGCTGCCTCTTGCACACCCCCTCCTGGGGATGTGCCCGCAACCAAGGTACATGCCTTTGACCGGAATTGAACCCGGGACCCTTCAGTCCAAAGGCCAACGCTCTTTCCACCGAGCCAAACCAGCTAGGGCTAAATACAATTGTGTTTGCTCCCTTTCCACACATAGCTTGTTTATGTGTCAACCTTGTGTTGGGGTGGTGAGGGGTCAGCAAGAATCTTCTAGGTACCAATAGCTTTTTTTAAAGCTACTGTGTTATAGAAAGATCTATGGAGTCACAGCTTATAAGCCAGACCTTCTTTATATTTTAAGTCAGTGGGCAAAGGAATTTCAGTCTTTCAATAAATGATAAAGGGACAAGTTGTTTGATGTTGGGAAAAACATTAGACATTTACCTTACATTTTGCAAAATACTGAATGGATCAAAGCACATAAACTACACTGTAAATTTAAAAAATTGTAGATGGAAAAATGGCCTGATCTTATGGTAGGGAGGACAATTTCTGAACATAAAAGCAAAGGAAGAAACCATCACCACTGTTGAGAATTTAATTTTTCTGTGTTTTTCTTTTACTGACTGGTGTGAAAAATTTCAATATATTTCTAAAGCTTTTTCCCCCCTACACAGCCCTTTCGTGTCAGGTCAGATGCTGACTTCGGGCGCTTTCATTACTGGGATGTGTTAGTCTGATGGATATTGTCAAGTGAGCAGGTGAAAAGGACAAGAAATAAAGCCGTGTGTTTCAGTCTGTGTAAACGGACAGTTTGAAATGTTCTTTGAAGTTGGCCTTTTTCATTAATTTTTTTGTTTTCCATTGAATACAATATTTGTTCCTATTTTTTAGCTTGCTCTGATTCCGTGGTTTTCAAAAGATTTTGTGGACTTGGGTAACGTCAGTGAAGACCCCCCCGCCCCCGGTGCTAGTGAGAAAAGGCATTTGGAAGCAATGGCTTCTGCTTGCAGCCCCACCAGCAGTAGGCGCTGTGCTTGGAGCACTGCATATGTGTTTTTTTCCATGTTTTGAATAAATTTACTTCCCAGAACAATAATTTTACATGCTTTCGTTTTATACTGGCACGCTTCAATGCAACCTTGTCATTAACAAGTTCTAAAACAAAATTGATTTGTTTTATTTATTTTTCTTTGTTTTTTTTTCTTTATTAAGGTATTACATATGTGTCTTTATCCCCCCACTAGAGGCCCGGTGCACAAAAATTTGTGCACTCGGGGGGGAGGGGGCGTCCCTCAGCCTGGCCTGTGCCCTCTAGCAGTCTGGGACCCCTCAGGAGATAACGACCTGCTGGCTTAGGACTGCTCCCGGGTGGCAGACGGCAGGCCCAATCCCTAGGTGCAGCCCCTGGTCGGGCTCAGAGCAGGGCCGATTGGGGAGTTGGGGCGCTGCCCCCTGTCACACTCAAGGTAGGGTCGATGGGGAGGTTGTGGCGCAACCCCCTGTCACGCACAGAGCGGGGCCCATCAGGGGGTTGAGGAGCTCCCCCCTGTCACACACAGAGCAGGGCGCATCAGGGGGTTGGGGCACCACACCCTGTCACACTCAGGGCAGGGCTGATGGGGAGGTTATGGCTCTACCCCGTCACACACAGAGCAGGGCCCGTGGGGGGGGCGGGGGGGTTGGGGCACCGCCCTCTATCACCCACAGAGCAGGGCCGATCAGGGGGTTGGGGCGCTGCCACTCTCACACTCAGGGCAGGGCTGATGGGGAAGTTATGGCTCTACCCCATCACACACAGAGCAGGGCCGGGGGGGGGAGGGGGTTGGGGCGCCGCACCCTGTCACACACAGAGCCGCAGGGCGATCAGGGGGTTTGGGCACTGCCCCCTGTCACGCTGATCCCGGTGCCGGGAGGCATATTACCCTTTTACTATATAGGGTAGAGGCCTGGTGCATGGGTGGGGCCAGCTGGTTTGCCCTGAAGGGTGTCCTGGATCAGGGTGGGGGTCCCCACTGGGGTGCCTGGCCAGTCTGGGTGAGGGGCTGAGGGCTGTTTTCAGGCTGGGAGTGACTGAAGTTCCCAACCGCTCCTTTTTTCCTTTTTTTTTTTTTTAATTCTGGGCCAGCTTTACCTTGAGGCTTGGCTCCAGCTCTTAGGCCTCCGCTGCTGAAAGAAGGTTTCTGGCCTTTGCTTACAATGTTGCGAATCTGCTGGCTGAAGTTGGGCGGTATTTGTTACAATGTTTCTTAAACTGCCTGCTCAGAGGCCTGCAGCCGCAGGCGGGGAACGCTGGTTTCCTCCAACGATCCTCCTCAGTCACTGAAGCAAGCAAGCCTCATGTTAGTTTCAAGCTGCCTGGCTGCCAGCAGCCATCTTGGCTGACAGTTAATTTGCATATCTTGCTGATTAGCCAATGAAAAGGGTATCGGTCGTATGCCAATTACCATGTTTCTGTTTTATTAGTGTAGATTGCCGCCGCCCCCCTCCCCCCAATGCCCTCACCTCCCTGGTGTCTGTGTCCATTGGTTAGGTGTATATGCATGGATACAAGTCCTTTGGTTGATCCCTTACCTCCACCCTCCCCTACCTTCCCTCTGAGGTTTGACAATCTGATCGATGCTTCTCTGTCTCTGGATCTGTTTTTGTTCATCAGTTTATTTTGTTCATTATATTCCACAAATGAGTGAGATCATATGATATTTATCTTTCTCTGACTGGCTTATTTCACTTAGCATAAGGCTCTCCAGTTCCATCCGTGCTGTTGCAAATGGTAAGAACTCCTTTTTTACCGCAGCATAGTATTCCATTGTGTAGATGTACCTGCATATGGTTTTATACTTTTGGCTCTAAACTACTTAAAACACATTGCTAGCTACTTACCAAAAGGTGTTTTTACCATTGAATATTTCAAATATTTTCACAAGTATAGAGAAGATTATAATGAGCACGTGTGTATGAACCGTTATCAACTTTTCTAAGTTTTATAGATTTTTCCCCTTTTTTTTGATGAAAGCTTAAAGAATAAACCTTGAGATTTCATAGCAGATACCTTTTTCCAAGCTTTTTTCCATTCTTTTTGAGACATGACCATCCATCTTACTTGCCATTCTGCCCAGGGAATAAATTGATATTTAGAGTTTCTTGTAGTGACATTTTTGAAGGTTGCATTCTGGGTATACTGACAGGATTTGTTTGGAGTAGAATAGTTTTTATCATCTTTGAAACCTTGATTTAGAAAAAAACTCCCAAGTTTGATTTGGTAGAAATGCTGTATTCTAAAACTAAAAGATGGATTAAACAGAAATTATACTCACCTAGCTAGATGTTTGTCAGAAATAGAGGGCATGGGACTTCAATTTCTTTGTTACATAGTGGGAAGTCTAGAGATACTCTAAAGTAATGAGTCCACAAATAGAGGCTTAAAGCTATCAAGGGGATTGTGACAAAAAATAAAATGTAATTGGCAGAAGTTGGTGAGAGGAAGATGATTTAAATGCCCAAAACTCACCATTCCTAAAGGACAGATCAGCGTTTATTCAAAATGGGAAGATCAGGAGTCCCTGGCCGGGGAGCTCAGTTGGTTAGAGTGTTGCCCGGAGATGTCAGGATTGCAGGTTCAGTCCCCTGTCAGGACACATACAAGACAACCAGTGGCCCTGGCCAGTGGCTCAGGTGGTTAGAGCATCATCCTGTGCACCGAAAGGTTGTGGGTGCCATTTCCGGTCAGGACACTTGCCTAGGTTGTGGGTTCGATCCCTGGTCCAGGCGACGACAGGAGACAACCAATCAATGTTTCTCTTTTTCTCTTTATCTCCTTCCCTCGCTCCCTCCCTGCCTTCCTCTCTCTTTAAAAAACACACATATCTTTGAGTGAGGATTTTTTAAAAAAAGAATCGACCAATGAATGAATAAATAAGTGGAACAAATTGAGGTTTCTCCCCCCCCTTTTCTCTCTCTCTCTCTCTCTTTTTGAAAATATATTTTATTGATTTTTTACAGAGAGGAAGGGAGAGGGATAGAGAGTTAGAAACATCGATGAGAGAGGAACATCGATCAGCTGCCTCCTGCACACCTTCTACCGGGAATGTGCCCACAACCAAGGTAAATGCCCTTGACCGGAATCGAACCTGGGACCTTTCAGTCCGCAGGCCGACGCTCTATCCACTGAGCCAAACTGGTTAGGGCTCTCTCTCTTTCTCTAAAATCAAAAACTAAAATTGCTAGTTCAAGAACCAGAAGTCAAAGTGTTCTTAGTGATTTCTTCATTTTATATCTTCGTATAGTATCTGAACATTTCTTCTTAGAAAATGGATGTATTGCCCTAACCGGTTTGGCTCAGTGGATAGAGCGTCGGCCTGTGGACTGAAGGGTCCCGGGTTTGATTCCAGTCAAGGGCATGTACCTTGGTTGCGAGCACATCCCCAGTGGGGGGCGTGCAGGAGGCAGCTGATCGATGTTTCTCTCTCATCGATGTTTCTAACTCTCTATCCCTCTCCCTTCCTCTCTATAAAAAATCAATAAAATATATTTTTTTAAAAAAGAAAAGAAAATGGGTGTATTACTTTTACCCCCCCCCCCCAAAAAAAAAGAAAAACAAAAAACACAGAAAATCCAAGTGGAAAATACACTGAAAAGTGAAGAGAGCTTGTTTCTAGGAAGAAAGTTGGTGCCTTTCTCCTTTATACTTAATATCAGACTTGCGATGAGTCCCTGGAAGTAGGGAAACTTTAAAAGGTGAGAGGAAATAAGGCCACTAGGAAGACTCCAGGGACTGCCTTGACCAAGCAGTATTTGTATGAAGGTTTCCTAGTTCTATAAATTTAATTTGCAATGTTTCTTTGTACTTACTGTGTGCTCATATTTATCTTCTCTCAGATTTGAGACAAAGTTTGTGATTCATGATTCCTTATATTTTATTTTTTATTGCTTTGACATATAGCTGTGCTTCCTGCACAGGCAATCTTCAAAATTCAAGCAGTCTCTCAATATTTTACAGGAATGCAACTAACTGATGAAGGAAATAAATTAGGAAATACGAATGTCAGTTGACCTCTGCTGTTTTATAATGGAGGTAAAAAAAACACACAACACACCAAAAACCTGAACTCTGCACCGGCACGGGAGAGAACCAGTTACCTGCTGCTTGTACCGTCTCTCCCCGGCCCCTTCTGAGCCGAGAGCACTAGTGTGTGTCCTGAGGCAGTAGGATCACATGTTGTGACGTGTGCTGTGGCGTCTGTGATGAGAGTTGTCTTCTGAAGAAGGGCATTCCGGTTGTGGTGTTCTCGTCCAAAGGAGGCCGTGGCGCTCTGTGCCCAGTGAGTTGGCGGGTCACCTGCGCTGAGTGGCCTGCCCTGACGGACGGACGGATGGGTGCGTGGCCTTGACCGTCTCCCTCCTGGACAGCACTGATAGCTTAATTTTGAAGTCGCATAGAAGATCGCTATGCCCCTGCCCTGGAGAAGGAGGAGCTGGGAGGGGGGGGGGGAGAGGTGAGAAGGACGGACGGTGAACGTTCAGAAGGCGAGGCCTGCGCCAGCGCTCGCTGTGCTCTGCCCTCGCTGTGCTTGTGGTTTCCTGGGAGCCTGGTTCAGACAGGACGAGGCCGGTGCTGTCTCATTGGTGGAGACGCACGTTTACAGTGTGTTACGTACGTCGTCACGGAAGAGTCATTGCTGGGACTCTTCTGCGTGAAACAGCCGACTGGAGTCTGTGCTGTGCCTACAGCACTCCCCAGAAATAGTGCCAGTGCCCGTCAGTGAATCGCAGGAGGAGTCGTGTCTTGTCTTTGGTCTCACTCTGGCTGTGGGTTTTTCCCCAAGGTACATACTAACCATTTACTAGGGAAAAGCATAACATTTATGGTTGTAAGTTATAGATATTATGGAACCAAGAGTCATAATGCTTCTTGTTCCAGATTGAATTCCAAATGCAATGAAGCACCTACTGTGTGTCAGCCATTCAGAGAGGACCAGGACACAGTTTTGTCTGCCAGTTGGAAGAGATGATATAGACACCTTATATCTATAACATAAGGCAAAACGTGCAGGCAGTGAGAGACTGATGTTTCCAGCCTGATGGCTCAAGAAGCAGGTCATTTTTCCAGACATTTGAGATGGACTGAGAGTCCTTTTGGCAAAAAGGGTCACTGGGCTGGCGTGGCTCTCGCATCCTGCTGCTGCTCTAGCTGTTCCGGAGGTGCTGCTGACCAGGAAAGGAGGGGTGGCAGCAGGGCAGCAGGGCAGGCGGCCGCCCGTCACAGGGGCGCATGGCTGTCCTTCAGGAGCTGGGTGCCCCTCCCCACTCCTGCAGGGTAACTCTCCGGGTAAGGACCCTGGTGGGAAGCGTGGAGAATTGGTTTCTGAATCGTGGTAGTGACCTAGTCATTGAAGACACCATTCAGTTCCCTCCTCCGCTTATGTTAACAGTGAATACCTATGTAGCCCTCTCTGTGTCAGGTTCTTTCCTAGGTGCCTTACATATATTTAATCCTCATGTCAATTTTGTGAGGTAAATACTATTTTATCCCCATTTTATAGACAAGGAAACTAAGGTCAACTGACTTGTCCGGGATTGCCCAGCTAAGGAGAAATGGGGGTAGGATTTGAACCTAGATGGTCTGGCTCCAAAATCCATGCTCGTATTCAGTCAGCTGTGTCACAAAAGAATGAGCAATATGTGGCAACATGGAATTTGGGTGCTCCTGATGAGAGGTGGGAGGTCAAGAACACATCCCCTATCTCTTGGGTCTTGCCATAGCTGGGTGGTATGCTGTCCCTTCACTGTAGCACGGAGCTGGCAGTGGAAATAGGACAGGTCAGTAGGATCCCTGTTCTTAGCTTCCCTGGTAGTCCTCTCTGTGATGGTCACAGAGCCGTTTTGCATGTGACTCATTGTCCAGTGCTTGGCTCTGCAGAAAAGATGGGATTGGCCTAGTGCTGGGTGGAGAGCGTGTTTTTAGCCCGTTTCATCCAGTACTGTGACGCATGCTTTTGTTTTTTTGTCTTCAGTGTGATAGTTTGATTAAGAAATGTTTATGGAAACAATTTTCAGGTACCATTAATTGGAAAAAATAAGGTGGTATAATAAAATTTTACTTTGGATTCCAGATGTATACAGCTGCCCTGATTATTCTATTCTGATGCAAGAGTGTTTGCCCTGTGCATTTCAAGATATAAAAATAATAGCATAATTTTGACTTATGGCCACTTATTTTTATTACTAGGAACCCTGAGGCCTCTGCAATATGAATAATTCTCTGGAGAACACCATCTCCTTTGAAGAGTACATCCGCGTGAAGGCGCGGTCAGTCCCACAGCACAGGATGAAGGAATTTCTGGACTCACTGGCCTCGAAGGGGCCAGAAGCCCTTCAGGAGTTCCAGCAGACGACTACCACGACCATGGTGTACCAGCAGGGCGGGAACTGCATTTACACCGACAGCACCGAAGTGGCCGGGTCTTTGCTTGAACTGGCCTGTCCAGTCACCACCAGTGTTCAGCCACAAACCCAGCAAGAGCAGCAGATCCAGGTTCAGCAGTCACAGCAAGTCCAGGTAAAGGGCAGTGCTGAGGTGCTCCTCCTTCCTGGGCTGTACTTGCCATCATGGTTGTGTTCAGTCAGAGTATCACAGCTGCAGTCTCAGAGGTTACTTTCACCAAGGGGAATATTGTTTTTTAAGCATTTTCTTTAATACAAAGTTTCATAGTTCATGCAGACCAAAAATATTTGCAACCACTGTCAATGACCACCGATGCTTGCCTTTGCTTTGGAGAATTGAATAGTCTAGAAATCAGAGGTCTTCTGGGGCTGTTTGATGTGACACACTGATGTAACTGAAGTTCCCTTCCATCTTACCTCCCTAAGCAGATCAGGAACACGGGAGGGTTAGTCTTGGCTCCTTACTAAAAGCATGACATTTAGAGCTCATTTGAAAATGGAAAAACTGATGGATTCTAGTGATCTTCATCTCGCTGTATGGTTCCATGAATCAGGGTACCTGCAGATTTCTAGCTCTGCATTTGCTGTTTATAGTTCATAAGCCTCAAGAAACAGTGCTAATCAATCACGCGCTTTCCGAAAGAGGAGGAACTAATAAATTGGCTGGGATGGTAAACGTTTTCTTCTCTAGGGTTCTTTATATAAGTGAAACTAAATCTCTAGTTACAAATGCTGCTTTCTTGCTACTGAATTGTGGTTACATTTCATTTTGCCCTTGATGCTTTTTTCCCACCAACAAAATAGAAAAGGGAGTGGAAGAGGCAGGAGTGTGGTGAGGTGTGTTCTGGTGAAATAGAAGGTTAGCCCTTTGCCTCTTGGGACTGCAAGTGGCTATATTCCTCTGTTTAAAATTAAACATTCCCACCAGTAGTGGCGTATGAAGATTCCAATTTTTTTACATCCCCACCAACACGTGCTATTTGTCTTTTTATTTTTTTTTGTAGCCACCCTAGTGGGTTTGAGGTGGTATCTCATGGTTTTGATTTGCATTTCCCTGATAGCTAACAATGTCGAACAACTCTTCATGTGCTTGTTAGCCATTTGCATGTCTCCTTTGGATGAATGTCTATTCAGGTGCCCTCCCATTTGTTTGTGTGTGGTACGAGGAAGCGGTCCAACTTCGTTCTTTTCATGCGGACAGCCGGTGGTTCTGGCACCATCCTTGGCTGTCTTTTGTGCTGTCTCCTTCTGCTGTTAGATAGAGGCACTCCCTCATCTGCCTTTTTGTTTTCTTCTTTTCTAATTTCTAGCTGTGTTTAAAGTAATTTAGATATGTGTGTCTGATGGGAAAAATCTTTCCCTTCTTTTGAAATTTTATAAGTTTATTTGAGCCAAACTGATGACATATGCCATAAAGGAAGATCTCAAATGCTCCCAAATCTTTCCCTTTTTAATATATGCATATTTTCATTGATTTCAGAGAGGGAGAAGGAGAGAAAAACAATAATGAGAGAGAATCATTCATCGGCTGCCTCCTGCACGCCCCCTACTGGGGATTAAGCCTGCAACCCAGGCATGTGTCCTTGACCTGAATCAAACCCGGGATCCTTCAGTCCACAGGCCAACGCTCTATCCACTGAGCAACACCAGCTAGGGCAAATCTTTCCCTTTTGTAAATTACACATTATGCATAGCATCTCTTCATGCTGCTTTGTATACGAAATAACAACAATAAGATGAGTTGCATTATCAGAAATGTGTGATCCAGGATAGAGTAACCTTCCTCAAATTAAATTTTCAGAAATCTTATGGGTTTTTTAATGGCTTCTCTATTAAGGACAAGCATGTCTTAAATAAGCACTCTAACAAAACAAGCAAATAAACAACAACAAACTCATATATACAGAGAGCAGATTGGTGGTTACCAGCGGGGAAAGGGCAAAGTGGGTGAAGGGGTCAATTGTATAGTGAAAGGTGCTGACTAGACTTTGGTATTGATCACTTTGTAGTGTGTACAGATATCGAATTACAGTGTTACTCATTATATAATGTTATATACCAATTTTGCCTCTTTTTTTTAAAGGTACTCCAAGGAATTGTTAAATAGTGCCTGTATTTTATTTATTTTTTATTTTAAAAAATATTTTTTATTAATTTCAGAGAGGGAGAGCGAGATAGAAATATCAATCATGAGAGAGAATCATTGATTGACTGCCTCCTGCATGCTCCCCACTGGGGATTGAGCCCACAACCCAGGCATGTGCCCTTGATCGGTATCGAACCCGGGACCCTTTAGTCCGCAGGCTGACACTCTGTCCACTGAGCTAAACCGGTTAGGGTAGTGCCTGCATTTTAGCAGCAAAGCTGGAGATATTTCCAAAAGACATTTCAAAAGTTTTCTCTCTACTGTGTTTTCCACTAGTTGTTTGGTGGGAGTAGATTTGATACTGAGTTGGGAATTGAGTGCCTGTGGAAAGAACATACTTGTCTTTCTGACCTTTTAAAATAGTGATCCGCACACTTTTTATCATTCACCCCATGGATAAACTATTTTTTTAACATGCAAGGAAATATATATTTATAAATTATATACTTGTACTACTATATCAATAAGCAAAACCAAAAGTAGTCACATTTTAATCCTCACCCAAGGATATTTTTCCATTGAGTTTTAGAGAGAGATAGAAACATTGATGTAAGAGATTCATTGATTGGTTACCTCCTGCACGCTCCCCGACTGGGGCTGGGGATAGAGTCTGCAGCCGAGGTATGTGTCCTTGACTGGAATCGGACCTGGTACCCTTTAGTCCGCCGATGCTCTATCTACTGAGCCAAACTGGTCGGGGCAAAGGGGGGTCACATACTTAAAAAAGAGTAAAAAGTGAGCAAAAGTTCAGATATTTCCTTTGTAGGGCCCAGTTGATAGCCTAGTTGCTCTCACGTGGATTATGTTGCTCTGAATGCAATGTGATGCTGGAGAATTTTGCAGATGGTTTTGGGAGTGGTGGCCTCCCCAGAAGCCTTGGTCCGGCAGCCCTTCCTCCTCACGTGCCTGGGCCTCCGCCTGACGTCTTTCCTCCCCTGCGGGGCTGGGCCTCGGTGTTGTCTCATTGACTCACTGTGACTCTTGTTGCTGCAGGTACAAGTGCAGGTACAGCCGTCTCCGCAGCAGGTTTCAGCACAGCAGCTCTCCCCGCAGCTCACCGTGCACCAACCTCCTGAGCAGCCCTTCCAGGTCCAGGTGCAGATCCAAGGCCAAGCACCACAGCCGGCAGCCCCTTCCATCCAGACCCCAACGTTGCAGAGTCCCAGCCCCTCACAGCTACAGGCAGCCCAGATCCAGGTGCAGCACGTGCAGGCAGCGCAGCAGATCCAAGCTGCAGAGATCCCAGAGGAGCACATCCCACATCAGCAGATCCAGGCTCAGCTGGTGGCTGGCCAGTCTCTGGCTGGGGGTCAGCAGATCCAAATCCAGACCGTGGGTGCCCTTTCCCCACCACCGTCCCAGCAGGGCTCACCGCGGGAAGGGGAGCGACGGGTTGGCACAGCCAGTGTTCTCCAGCCGGTGAAGAAGCGCAAAGTGGACATGCCCATCACTGTGTCCTACGCCATCTCAGGGCAGCCGGTGGCCACCGTGCTGGCCATTCCGCAGGGCCAGCAGCAGAGCTACGTATCTTTGAGGCCAGACTTACTGACAGTGGACAGTGCCCACCTGTACAGTGCCACGGGGACCATTACCAGCCCCACCGGAGAGACCTGGACCATCCCTGTTTACTCTGCCCAGCCCCGGGGGGACCCTCAGCAGCAGAGCATTACCCACATTGCCATTCCCCAGGAGGCCTACAACGCAGTACACGTCAGTGGCTCACCCACGGCCCTGACGGCTGTAAAGCTGGAGGACGACAAGGAGAAGATGGTGGGCACGTCAGTAGTGAAAAACTCCCATGAAGAGGTAGTGCAGACCCTGGCAAACTCTCTCTTTCCAGCACAGTTCATGAATGGCAACATCCACATTCCAGTGGCTGTGCAGGCTGTGGCAGGCACATACCAGAATACAGCTCAGACTGTCCATATATGGGACCCTCAGCAGCAGCCACAGCCACAGACGCCCCAGGAACAGACGCCACCGCCACCGCCGCCGCAGCAGCAGCAGCAGCTCCAGGTGACTTGTTCAGTAAGTGAGACTCACCTGTGCGTAGCCTGCGCCCTCAGGACCCACTCAAACCCAGAACTTGCCTGGCAACCTCTGACCCTTCTGGTTGTTTATGCAATGATGTTAGTCTCGAAGTAGTAAAGTGTTTAATATTCTAGATGGGGGAGGGGAGGGGACAGAAGCAGTAAGTGAAGCTATGAAACAGGAGTTCTGTCCTGGTACCTGGAGGTAAATGAAATGATCAGTAACTGCTTTAGGGTTACCTGGGGTGCTTCATTGTTACTATCTCTTTGGAAGAGTAAAGTTCTAAGTAGAGACCAGTGGTACCCCTAAGTGGTATCCTCATCCCAGGAGCTACTTTCTGTATCATAAATGAAAGGATCTGGTGGAACCTTAGTAGTTTAGCACAGACTTTAAACTAGCTCAGTGGAGCGGACATGTAATTGTTCTTTTTTTCGTTGTCATCTGTGGACTCAGTGTAGGTGAATTAGAAGATCTAAAATACCTCCTAGTTGGCCTATCACCTTTGGGAGCCTTGAACAAGCCATTTATGCAGTGGGATTTCCCAAAGGTGTTTTTATGGTCCTTAAAAATCCTCCTATATAATAAAAGGCTAATATGCAAATTGACCAAACAGCAAAATGACCACAGTCGCTGTGATGCCCACTGACCACCAGGAGGCAGATGCTCAATGCAGGAGCTGCCCCCTGGTGGTCAGTGCGCTCCCACAGGCAGAGTGCCGCTCAGCCGGAAGCCAGGCTCATGGCTGGTGAGTGCAGAGGCAGTGGCGGGAGCTTTCCTGCCTCCACAGCTGCACTAAGGATTTCTGACTGCCGGCTTAGGCCTAAGCCGTCAGTGTGACAGCCCCTGAGGGCTCCCAAACTGCGAGAGGGCGCAGGCTGGGCTGAGGAACACACACACACACACACACACACACACACCACACCAGTGCATGAATTTTGTGCGCTGGGCCTCTAGTAGTTAAGATAAGCCTTGGTTACTTGAATTTTCTTTTATGACAGCTATGTTAAATTTTTTTTTTTAATATATTTTATTGATTTTTTACAGAGAGGAAGGGAGAGGGATAGAGAGTTAGAAACATTGATGAGAGAGAAACACCGATCAGCTGCCTCCTGCACACTCCCCACTGGGGATGTGCCCGCAACCAAGGTACATGCCCTTGACCGGAATCGAACCTGGGACCCTTGAGTCCGCAGGCCGACGCTCTATCCGCTGAGCCAAACCGATTAGGGCTTGAATATTTTTTTTAAGTTTTTCATTTTGAAATCATTTAGATTTATATAAAAGTTGCAAAAATATAATTCTGTTGAAATTTTAACTTTAAAATTGTTTTGCTCTTTTATCATTTCTAATTGTTAACTTCTCAAGACTATAGTGCACTTCCCAGCCCTTGTCTAGCAGAGCTTTAGGGTGGATCGGGGCCTCTGGCCTTGTGGATCTGCTGAAGACACTGTGCCTCGCAGGGCAAGGCTCCTGGGCTGCATGGGAGGGAGCTGACACCATGGAGCACAGGCGGACCAGGGACCACACTCAGAAACTTGGGCAGTAAATGATTTTGATGAGGCAAAAGCTGACCAGGCAACAGTGTATGATCTTAGGTGACTTTATTAAAGAACTACTGAATAATCAGCTGCCAGGCCTAGAAGCAGCACAAGACAGTCATTGTTTCAGGTAGCTTATAGTCCGTTGTAGGAGTAAGAACATATAATTTCTGTTTCTTTGAATTATTTATAAGGCAGCATAATGAAGTGTGACATTGTGTGCCACACACACAAAGAAAAACTGGGACTTCAGAAACCATTGCAGGCTAACAAGTCAGCAGAGGCATCTTTGTGGGAGAAGGGGTGTGGGCTCTGTGGTTTCTAGCTCACTGACAGAATGGAGCAGCACGAGCAGAGTCAGGGCGGGGAGGAGGGACATGGCCTTGGGCAGCATGAGGGGCTGTGGGAGAGACGGTAGTATGGGAGCAAAGGAGTCACTTTCCCAGAGTGAAGAGTGGAACTGGATGATGATTTCGGGTGGGCAGTTTTTCAGATTCCTACGAGTGTGATTAGAAGAATCAGCCTGGTGGTGTGGCTCAGTGGTTGAGCATTGACCTAGGAACCAGAAGGTCACGGTTCAATTCCCGGTCAGGGCACATGCCCAGGTTGTGGGCTTGATCCCCAGTAGGGGGTGTGCAGGAGGCAGCCAGTCAGTGGTTCTCTCTCATCATTGATGTTTCTTTTTTTTTTTTTTCTTTATTGATGTTTCTTTCTCTCTCTCTCCCTCTCTGAAACCAATAAAAATATATTTTAAAGGAAGAAGAATCAAGTGTGGGGGTGGAGAGTTGGTTGCCTCCAGGAGAGACCAGCCAGGAGACTTGTGATAGGGCTTGTACTGAGCTTTGCTTGCAGGCTTGGAACTCATCATGCCTCTTCGCAGCTCTCTTGGGCCTGATGGTCCAATTTTCAGGTCAGGGCTCTTGGTACTCATTCGTCTCTTAATAATTTGTACACTCGGGCCTGGCTGGTTTGGCTCAGTGGCTAGAGCGTCAGCCTGTGGACTGAAGGGTCCCGGGTTGCGGGCTCGATCCCCAGCGGGGGGCCTGCAGGAGGCAGCCAATCAATGATTCTCATCATGGATGTTTCTGTCTCTCTCTCCCTCTCCCTTCGTCTCTGAAATCAATAATAAAAATATATTTTAAAAATAATAATAGTTTGTATATTCGGGCCCTTCAGCAGAAGATCTTTCCTGGAGTTCATTTAGTGGGCCCCTGTTCTTTGGTGCTGTGTCTCCGTTGGGAAAGTCTTCTGGGGACTTATATCAAGCATTATTACCAGAAAAAGAAAAATTGGGAAGAATACTCCTCATGCAGGAAAGATGAGTTTGTCCGCTCACACCACAAACATCCCTGGCCTCCCCCTCAGGTGCTGTGCTGAGGCGCAGTGACTCCGTCTCTGCCGGGGGGCTCTCGCAGCCTGTGGGCAGGCAGCTGTGCTGTGGAGTGAGCTGGACTCTAAGGAGCGTGTTGTGCTCCTCCACCTGCCACCCTGTATGACAGCTCATCACCATGTTTCTGGCAGAACCTCCCGCCCTTGGCCTCTCATCCCCCTCCGTCGCTTGCCTGACTTCTCCGCTCTACATTATTCCCAGAATCCTCAAAAGGATTGTGTGTACAAGCCGACCCCACTTGCTAGCCAGTTTTCAGCTCCACAGTGTGCTCTGGGCCGCAGGGTCAGCGTGGCCAGAGCCAATAGGCACATCTGTTCCTAATCTTCGCAGCACACAACCCAGCCTTCTTGAAACTCGCCCGGGCTCTCATTTGTACCTGGCTTCTTCCCGTGCCATTGATGCTTTCCCTTCTTAGGATCTGGTGTCTGACCCTCTGTCCGAACCGTACGCGTTGATGTTCCTCCGCGAGCAGGACTCGCCCTTTCTTCTCCCCCAGGAATTTCTGTCCTTTGGTACGGTTTTCACACAATCTAGATCAGGGGTGGGGAATGCCTGGCCCCAGGGCCCTGTCCTTTGATCAGGCCCTGCCAAGGCAACCCCAGACAGAACTTGAAATTCAAGGAATCTGGGAGCTTCTTCCATGGCAGCATCATTTTAAGTTGCTCATGTTGTATGGCCCACGAGTGATGACACAAATGTGTAAATGGCCCTTGGCAGGGAAAGGCCCCGCCCTGCCCCAGACGGTGCTGCTGCTAAAGACGTCCGCCGACACTGCCAGCATTGTTCTTCGGTTCCATATTTTAACTCATTTAACTCTCCCACCAACCTGACGAGATACGTACCACTATCTCCATGTTACATATGAAGAAACTGAGGCACAGAGAGAGTCAACAGCAAGGCCACCATTTAGTAAGTAGCTGACTTGGGATTCAACCCTGGACAGGCAGGCACTGCAGTCCATGGTAACCCCTGTGCTGCACTGACACACACCTCTTAGACTCTCCATGCCTTTCCCATTAGGTCCCTCCCCACAAGTTCAGCAGTCATTGTTTACTTGGACTTAAGAAGATCCCTCAGCTCTTCATTAGCATCAACTCTGCCGCTGTCGAAAACCTCCCAGTCCGAGAAGGTGGCAGCATTAGCCAGTCACCCGTTTCCTTAAGCCGGAAACCCAGGAGTCGTCCCGGAGTCTGCTTTCCCTTCCTCCTCACCGCAAGTTCATCAATAAGCCACATTGGTTCTACCACCAAACTTCGCAGACTCTTAAATCATTCCACTGCCACTGAGTTGAGGCGACCAACACCTGCTTCCACTTTTGCTCTTCATTTCATTCTCCGTAGATCACCATGAGCAATATTTGTTTTTTGTTAATCCTCACCCGAGGATATTTTTTTCATTGATTTTTTAGAGAGAATGGAAGAGGGAGGGGGGAGAGAGGGAGACAGACAGACAGATGGACATCGATGTGCCCGGTCTGGTTTGGCTCAGTAGATAGAGCATCAGCCTGTGGACTAAAGGGTCCCAGGTTTGATTCCCGTCAAGGACACATGCCCGGGTGTCAGCTCAATACTCAGGGGGGCGTGCAGGAGGCAGCCAGTCAGTAATTCTCTCTCATCATTGATGCTTCTCTCTCTCTCCCTCTCCCTTCCGCTCTGAAATCAATAAAAATATATTGTTTTTAAAAAAGAGAGAAGCGTTGGTGTGTGGGAGACCCATCAATTCGTTGCCTCCCACACACCCCGACCAGGGCTGGGGATCAAGCCTGCAACCCAGGTATGTGCCCTGACTGGGAACCGAACTTGTGACCCTCCGATGCATAGGCAGGTGTGGTCTAACCATTTAGCCACACAGACCAGGGCTAATTATTATTATTATTATTGTTGTTTTTAATCCTCACTCTAGGACAGTGATGACGGACCTTTTGAGCTCGGCGTGTCAGCATTTTGAAAAACCCTAACTTAACTCTGGTGCCGTGTCACATATAGAAATTTTTTGATATTTGCAACCATAGTAAAACAAAGACTTATATTTTTGATATTTATTTTATATATTTAAATGCCATTTAACAAAGAAAAATCAACCAAAAAAATGAGTTTGCGTGTCACCTCTGACACGTGTGTCATAGGTTCGCCATCACTGCCCTAGGATATGCTCATTGGTTTTAGAGAGGGGGGAAGGGAAAAGGAGAGAGAAAAGATTATCAATTGGTTGCCTTCCATACTTACCCCAACCGGGGATCAAACCTGCAACCTAGGTATGTGCCCTGACTGGGAATTGCACTCGCAACCTTTTAGTATATGGGAATATGTTCCAACCAACTGAGCCATACTGGCCAGGTCAAGAATAACTTTTTTTTTTTTTAATGTAACATTATGTCACTTCCCAGCTTAAAACTATCCAAGGGACTCCATTATAAATAGGAAAAAATCCTCTAACCAGTGTACAAGGTCTTACTTACATCAGTACTTTTCAACCTGGGTACTACCCATGTTCACCGATAGACATCTGGACCCGTGTGGAAGAATCGTGGTTGTCAAGATGCTTGGGAATGTTACATGAAGTGGGTAGAGGCACACAAAGGAGGGGCCTCGCAAAAAGCCAGTAGAGAAGCAGTTCCCCACCTACTTACGCAGTCAGGTTCCCAGGTTTCCAGCTTGGGTAGGTGGTGTTGCCATTGAAAAGGGAGGGGGATCTCAGGAGTGCCGTCGGGTGGACGGGGATGAGTTCTCGGTCGAGGTCAGTGTGAGGTCGCTAGCAGGTGTCCAGGTGGAGGTGCACAGTCCCACGGGAGATTGCGGGAGGTCTACTTACAATTGGCATCGCTTCGAGCTGCCAAGTCAGCCGTCATTTCCACCCACGTGGAAACCTATCTGGGAACAGGCGAGACTCAGCGGGAGGCTGGCAGCTGAGCTAAGGGGTGCGGAGCGGAGCTCCGGGGCTGGCGCTGGGATGGCTTTGCCTCCTCAAGGCGCCTCGTCAGCGCTGATGCGGTGGTGTTTATCTTTATTTGATGACAGCGTATTTACGTGTCCTGGATTAATGACTGTGCTTTTGATTTGAATGGTGGGACATTCCTCAGGAAAGTTGCTCAAGGAAGTTTGTTCAGTGTGGACAGGTGCGGGAGCCCCGAGCCTGTGCGTGGTGCCTGTCCCGCGGGGGGGGGGGGGGGGCGGACTGTGGCTCAGACTCCTGGGTAGTCGCTGCCGCTTGTCTGCATGGCTGCGCCGTCAGCTCACTGAGGGTGGGAACACTCTTCCCTTGGAGGCAGGAAGCTAGGGCAGTGCCTCCTGTCTCCGGAACAGTCCTTACGGGCCAGAGCAGCATTGCTGAGGTGGGCCTGGGAAATGGAGCCTGTGTGTAGCTGGAGAAGGCCGACCCTCCTGGCTTGCAGTGGCAGGGATAGGGACATGGCCTGTCTGTTGGACTTTCCTTTCTCTAAAGCAGTGGCTCTCAACCGTGGCTGCACATTAGAATCACCTGGGAAGCTTTTTAAAATCCTGGTTTCTAGGCCTCATCCTCCGGAAATTCTGTTTCTTTGTTACTAATGTGGTGGCCCCACCCCATCACAAAGAAACAGAATTTCCGGAGGATGAGGCCCAGAAACCAGGATTTTAAAAAGCTTCCCAGGTGAGTCTAATGTGCAGCCCAGGTTGAGAGCCACTGGTATAGAGGATGATTCTTCACGTGGTTGGGCATTGGAATCACCTGGGAAGATTTGAAAATACTGATAGCAGCAGGAGCTCCATTTAGACAAATTAAATCAAAATCTCTGGAGATTAAGGCTTGGGCATGAGTCACTGCTCTGGACACTTGGTACTCAAAGTGTAGTCAGCAGACCAGCTTCCACACCTGGAAGCGTATTAGAAATGCAGTCCTGGCTGGTGTGGCTCAGTGGTTGGAACATCGTGCCATAAACCAAAAGATGACAGGTGGGATTCCCAGTCAGGCACATGCCCAAGTTTCGGGTTTGGTCCCCAGTTAGGGTGCACCCAGGAGGCAACCAGTTGATGTTTCTCTTTCCCTCTCTCTAAAATCAATAAAAACGTGTTTTTTTAAAAAGTACAGCCAGGGCGGAGAATCACGGTACTAGGCTTTGCTATCCCTGGGGTAAGGAGTAGAATTTCAAAGATTCCTGAAAATAGGACAGCATGGAGAAGAGAATTTTTTTATTGAAAGAACTACAAGTAACATTTTCCTGGCAGTTTTGCTGAACTAAAGGCCTGATGCGAAAGAGTATTGACGCATTTTGATGGTTTCTCTCTCATAGGCTCAAACTGTCCAGGTTGCTGAAGTTGAACCACAGTCACAGCCACAGCCTTCCCCGGAACTTCTGCTTCCGAATTCCCTGAAGCCCGAAGAAGGGCTTGAAGTATGGAAAAACTGGGCCCAGACCAAGAACGCTGAGCTAGAGAAGGACGCTCAGAACAGACTGGCACCCATTGGGAGTGAGTGTTTGAGGGGAAAGGGGTGGACTCTGTCTAAAATACAGTGGCACTGAGGCAGCAGGAGGGAGGGGGCAGGAAAGTGGTCCCCTGGCTCTGGGAACCAGGAAGCTCCATCTGAAATAGGATGCTGAGTTCAAGGCAAGCAGCAAGCAGGCCTGAGCAAGGGTTGCGGGGTTTGTGCAGGACTAGGCATTTCTGTATACATGGATTTCTGGAGTTGATCTAGATCTGGGCAGGGCAGTTTCTGGGAGAAGATAGAAACCAGTGAGTGTGTTCAAAGCCCTTCTTCCTTGGCCTCATGCTTATCTACATCCTAGCATTGTGAGGGGGCTCTCTCCTCTCATGGCCCTAATAAAAATGTTCAGGAGACGTGAAATGGGAAGGGAACCCTTGGTCCAGTAGAACATAGAGGTTGTTGCCTTAGGCCAGACACAGTGACCGTTTCCCTGCCAGCACTGATGGGGCGGCATTCGCTCTGAGCTGACTTCAGGGACGTGAGTGACCAATAAGAGATGACTGTTGCCAGGACTCCCATTCACCTTTGGGGTTTGTGTTGTAGGGCGCCAGCTTCTTCGATTCCAGGAAGATCTCATCTCTTCTGCGGTGGCCGAGCTGAATTACGGGCTCTGTCTCATGACCCGGGAAGCTCGGAATGGAGAAGGTGAACCCTATGATCCAGATGTGCTCTACTATATCTTCCTGTGCATCCAGAAGGTAGGAAACGGCTTCCCAGGGACGCGTCTGAGCTGTGTTCCCGTCAGCTATTTACTGGATATTCAAATTAGTAAAATGACAAGCGAGGAGTTACAATTAGGACTTTCTCTTTTAATGAGTTTTTAAGTAGTTTCTTTTTTCAGTTGCAAAAGATCTACATGTTCACTTTAGAAAATAAACATCGTTCATAACCCTGCCTGCCAGCTAGAGAAGCTCCTGTTGGAATATTTTGTGTAGTGGCTCTCCCTTCAGGGGGCGTGCCTGTGCCTTTCCTTCCCCTCCCTCACTCCCTCCCCCCCCAGCCCCAGCTCCCGAGCTCTTCATTCATCTCTAGAACTTGTTTGCTAAGCCCATCTTCTAGGAATTACTTTTTCTACCTCTATAATTTACCCTAAAATGTTCTCTTACCAAATAAATAAATAAATGTACTCATATTATATTTATTATATAGAAACAAACAGCCCAGCTAGTGTTGCTCAGTGGTTGAGAGCCGACCTATGAACCAGGAGGTCATGGTTTGATTCCGGGTCAGGGCCCATGCCCAGGTTGTAGGCGCAAACCCTGGTGGTGGGGCAGTGGGCGACAGCCAAATGATGATTCTCTCTCATCATTGATGTTTCTATTTCTCTCTCTCCCCCTCTCCCTTCCTCTCTCTGAGATCATTTTTTTAAGGCATATTTAAAAAAAAAAAAAAAAGAAAGAACAAAGAAAACTACACATAAATATTTGGAATATTACCTAAGCTTTTTTAGTTTAGGTATTTGTTTTTTAATGTTTTATTGATTCTAGGTTTCAGGACATCTGAGGTGAAGCGTGGCAGAGATGTAGCACAGGCTGGCAGTTGGGAGGCTGAGGAGGGTGTCGTAGTGTCCGAATGCTCTTGTGGAAACCCCGTGCTGGTGGCACTCACCTGTTGCCGGGCCTGAGAGGAGTCTGCCTCTAAGTGGTTCTCTTTCTTCCTGGCCACTCAGGGTACTGGGGGAATTGCTGCCCCCGCTTTCTCATGCCCAGTGCTCCCCAGCCCTGGAAGACTGGCTCAGTCATCTCCGTTTACAGACAAGGAAACTGAGCCCCCACAGTTAGAAGACTCACATGAGCTATTTGACTGACACCGTAGCCAATAGGAGGCTGGCCCCAGAGCCTGCACCATGTTTTTGCTGCCATAAGAGCCTTGCCTGGGTGAAATCGCATTCACAGAGTGTGCCCAAGTGCGTGAGACCTGGTTCACATGATCCAGCGTGTCCTGTGGCTGAGTCACGTTGTGGCCGGTTTTGACCGGGTATGGAGGTTTATTAAGGGGGGTGGGTAGGCAGAGGTGAGAGTACCTGGTAAAGGAACGTGTGTTTCCCCTGCAAGTCTTACTCAAGAGACTACCAACAACTTTTCTTGATTGTTTTTCTTTTAGTATCTTTTTGAAAATGGACGGGTTGATGACATTTTCTCAGATCTTTATTACGTTCGATTCACGGAATGGCTACATGAAGTTCTGAAGGACGTTCAGCCCCGAGTCACTCCACTGGGTAAGCTCTTCCTAGTACTTGGGTGTCTTTCCCACCTGGTTTAAGAAGGATCGGCTGCTTGTGTGCCTGGCTCTACAGCACGGGGGTGAGGGGGCTGTCCACCCTGGGCATCAGCATCGGCCTTTGCTGATTGCCCTGCTGTGGCAGGGGCACTGCTCACCAGGCACAGGACCAGCTGGTCCCAGTGTGGCAAGAACAGGGCCAAGCGGAGTGTGGGGTACTCTTTTTTTTCCTATTAAAATTAGAATCATTGCAAAAAATAAGAATTATTAACTGTTTTATCTGTAGGTTGCTCATGTTACATATGTTTTATGTATACAGAGTGGGACCAAAGAAGGTTTACACTTGTTTATGTGGAAAATAATTCAATAATCCTAGCTAATGAAGAGGGAATATGCTAACTGACCCTCACGCTGTCGCAAAGATGGCAGCGCCCACAGCCAATAAGGAGGGAATATGCTAATTGACTGCCATGCACTCAAAGATGGTGGCGCCCACAGCCAATAAGGAGGGAATATGCTAATTGACTGCCATGCACTCAGAGATGGCAGCGCCCACAGCCACAAGATGGCGGTGCCCAGTCCCCTCGGCCCTGCTGGGGTGGCAGGCGCACAGCAAGGCCGGGCCCACCCCTGCTGTGCGCTCATCTCCGGAGACCCCCAGTCCCCTGAGCCCCCCAGCCGCCCATGGCCACCGGAGGCTCAGGTAACCAGGGCCGGCCGAGGCTGCTGCCGGCAGTGGGAGCAGCAGCGGTGTGATGGGGGCATTGCCTTCCCCTGATCGCCGGGTCATCTCCCGCCCTTGAGGGCTCCCGGACTGTGAGAGGGCGCAGGCCAGGCTAAGGGACTCCCCCTCCAGTGCACGAATTTTATTATTATTTATTTATTTATTTTACAGTGCACGGATTTTAATGCACTGGACCTCTAGTTAATAAATAGAATAATACAAGAAAAGACTGTTTCAAGTCCTCAAAACGATAAACCTACTTTTGCTCCGCCCTGTATAGAACACAATTGTTGATTTACCTACAGGTAACTTCCTGGGTAGTGTGTCATAGCGGAAAGAACATGAGTTTTGCAGTAGAATGTCTGAGGTGGTTTGGTTTTGTTTTGTTTTAAGAAACTTTATTTTTATTTATTTTTTGTTAATCCTTACCCGAGGGTATTTTTCCATTGATTTTTTAGTGAGAATGGAAGGTAGAGGGGGAAATAGAGAGGGAAACATCAATGTGAGAGAGACACATGGATTGGTTGCCCCCAGCATGGGCTCGACCAGGGCCAGGAATCAAGCCTGCAACCGAGGGACGTGCCCTTGACTGGAATCAAATCCGAGACCCTTCTGTCCATGGGCTGATGCGCTACCCACTGAGCAAAACCAGCTCGAGCTAATAAAATTTATTTTTTAGAGCAGTTTTAGGTTTACAGAAAAATTAAGCAGGAGGTACAGAGAATTCCCATATATCCCCCATACAGTGTTTCCCCAATTATTATCTTGTATTAGTGTGGTATACTTGTTAAAATTGATGAACCAGTATTGATACATTATTAATTAAATGCCTGTAGTTTACATTAGGGTTCACTCCTTGTGTTGTGCATACTGTGGGTTTTGAGAAATGTATAATGGCATGTGTCTGCAGTTACTGTATCATACAGAAGTTTCACTGCCTTAAAATCCCCATGTTCCACCTAGTTATCCCTCCCTGCCTCCCGTAGAATTTCTGGCAACCAGTGGTCTTTCTACTATCTCCATAGTTTTTGCCATTTTCAGAATGTCATATAGTTGGAATAATTTATTTTGTGGCCTTTTCAGATTTTTTTTTCACTTAGCAGTATGCGTTAATGTCTGTGTGTGTCTTTGTGGCTTGATAGCTCATTTCCTTTTATTGCTGATAATATTCTATTGCATGGATGTACCACAGTTTGTTTATCCATTCACCTATGGAATAACTTCCAATTTTGGCAATTATGAATAAAGCTGCTATAAACATTTTGTGCAGGTTTTTGATGAAAGAACAGGCAGGCAGATCAATGAAACAGAACAGAGAGCCCAGAAATAGAGCCACAAAAATATAACCAACTTACCTTTGTCAAGGGAACAAAGGGAGTTTAGTGAAGAAAGGATAGATAGTCTTTTCAACAGGCTCTAGAACTGGACATCCACATGCAAAACATCAGTCTAGACACAGACCTTACACCGTTCACAAAACTAACTCCAGATGGATCACAGACCAAAATGTAGAATGCAAAATTATTAAAGTCCTCCTAGAGATAACATAGAAAATCTAGGTGACCTTGGGTTTGATGATGACTTTTTATATACACCTAGAGGCCCGGTGCACGGATTTGTGCACTGGTGGGGTCCCTTGGCCTGGCCTGCGGGGATCAGCCGAAACCAGCAGTCTGACATCCCCAGAGGGGCCCCACTGGTGCACAGATTCGTTAACCAGGCCTCTAGGATGCATATAAGATCTTTGGTTAATCTCTTCCTGCCCTCCCCCCTTCCCTCTGAGATTCATCAGTCTATTCCATGTTTCCATGCCTGTGGTATCCGCTCCTGCGTTGAGCATCTGGCCCCTGGTCGTCGATCAGCTGGTCACTTAGGCTTTTATATATAGAGAAGATACCAAAAGCTCTATAATCCATGAAAGAAAAAATTGATATGTTGTATTTTATTCAAATTAAAAACTTCTGCTCTGTGAAACAGTTAAGAGAATGAAAAAAAAACGAGCCACAAACTGGAAGAAAATCTTTGAAAAACACATATCCAATGAAGGACTGGTATCCAAAATATACAAAGAACTCTTAACACTCAACGATGTATAATGTGGCTTGATAGCTCATTTCCTTTTATTGCTGATAATATCCCATTGTATGGATGTACCACAGTTTGTCTATCCATTCACCTATGGAATAACTTCCAACAAACACCCTGAGTAACAAATGGGCAAAAGATCTGAACAGATGCCTCCCTAGAGAAGGCACACAGGTGGTAGACACGTGCACGAAAGGATGCTTATTACATGTCACCAGGAAGTTGCAATTTTATAAAAGAACGAGAGGCCACTCTATCACTGTGACGAAGGCTGAAACCCTCACTGGCAGCACCAGATGGCGCCAGGGAGCACCCACTTTGGTTTGGAAGACAGTTTGGCATTTTCATAAAAAAGTAAACATTTTTTGCCTTATGATCCAGCAGGCACGCTCCTTGGGGTTTGCGTTGAAAACAGTCTGGTTAACCTCGATCACCACTACGAGTTCGTTACATGCTTAACCTTAAAAAAATTACTGGTTATATATTTTTGAGTCTGTGCCAGGCAGTATTCCAGTTACGTAGATAATAATATTGCAGTGAACAAAATGGACCTTCCAGTCTAACGGCGAGACAGTAAGTCACCAAATTATTTGTGAAGAACAAAGCACAAGGGAATGGAAGTGTTGGGGCGTTAGGAGGGAGGCCTCTCTGTCGTTAGAACAGAGACCGGTAAGTGAATCCATGACTCACGCTTCATGATTTGCAGATTTTTAAGGCAAGTGTAGCTGTGTAGAATCCGCTTTTTAAGGCTTTTTATTGTGGAATTTCCAGCACATATAAAAGTAAACAAGAGATTAATGACACTCCCATGTACCTACTGTCTGTTCATGGCAAGTCTCATTTCATGTATACACTACTTATTCCCCCTCCCATATTATTTTGAAGTAAGTCCCAGACACTTTATTCATAAATATTTTAGTATGTATTATTGACCTACCACAATGCCGTTATCATACCTTTTAGAAAAAAAGATAATTCCGTAATGTCATGAAAATCTACCCTCTTTGAATTTCTAATGTCATAATTTTGTTTAAGTCAAGGTATAAATTCCACACATTGAAATTTCTGGGTATACCTTTTAATGGTTAGTTTTAATGTTTAATTTCCCCCTTGTTTTTTTTCTTGCACTTTATGGAAGAAATTAGCCTTTTAAATTGTCACATCGTTTACTTTTTGCTGATTACACCCCCGTGGTGTGGTTTGACTTATTCTTCTCTTCCCAGTATTTACAGTTAATAGGTAGTTGCATGTAAAGACTTAACTGATCAGGCTTTGTTCTTCTGTGTGTGTTTTCCTTTTTGGCAAGGTCACATCATAGATGAGTTATTTATTTTCATCAGATGCCCTTAATGTCTGTATCCATTCATTAGTTGCAAAAGGTGGTATTATAATGTTATTACTTCTTCATTATTAGCTGAAAAACAGAGAAACTTTTCCTTGCCAACCTCTTGAAGTCCTGGCGATGTAAACTATAGAAAAGGGAGGATCAGGGCTTGTTTGTTCTCCTGTTGAGCAGTTTTCACAGGACGGACTTGGTTCACCAGCTTCCCTCAAGTGAAACCAAGTAGCTGTGTGGTTTTTTGTTTGTTTCTAAGTATCATCATGAACTAGTGACTGTGAGCATGTTTTATGATTCAGTCCATTGCAGTTACCTTTCCGCCCCCTCCCAGTCGTGCAAACTGACCCATCTTTGATCACTTGGAGTTTCTTTAAATTAGCCCTTAAGTTCTTCTGACACAATCCTGCTTCCATGATTTCTGGTGTGCCAACATGCTTCGGGCTCATCTCGGAATTCCTGTCCCAGTGTGGCATCAGTCTGTTCTCCGGGGACCCTGATGTGTTCAGTGGTAAATGGTATTTCAGCACCAAACCAAGATCTGATGCCAGGTGTGCTCATTGCTCCCGGGCTGGTCATTGTTTCTAGGTCTGTGAAGTGGGCAGAACCAAAAATATTAAAGACAAAATCGATCATTTTGATCCTTGTAGTTCAGAATCGGGACTCGGAGGCTTTTCTGTGATGGCTCTGCCTGTCACCCTTCTCCCACGCCAGGAGTCTCCCTAAGGCTCAGGCGTCGTTGTGTTGCTAAAGAAGCAGTTAAAGCTGGGGACGTGACACCAGGTGGCACAGTGAACCCCGAGAAAACAGTGTGTGCAGGTGTGCCCGGGACCGCCTAGGGCCGGCCTTCTCTGGGGACGACTGTCTTCTGCCACCCACCCTGCGCCAGACACGTCTGAGAGCAGGGAAGGTGAGGTCATTGTCACTAGACCACAGCATACAAGAGTGGAGGCAGCGCCCTGCAGAGACGGACGTGCACTGGTGGAGTCAGGGCCAGCCAGCTGTGGCGAGAGCAGAGGAGAGAAATGTATTGGGCAGAATATTTCTCCCCTCTTCTGCGAAGTGGCACTGGCCCACAGACACTTGCACACTGACTACGGAATGAACATATGAAGGGGTTTGGTGATCAAACTCCTGGCCTCGGTCCCTGCCCAGCTCTCAACTTGCTTATGACCAGGGTCTTACAGGAACGCCTGCCCTGTGGGGGACGCCTGCACTGAATGGCAGTCTCCCCTTTACCTGAGAGGGGTTGCAAATGGCTTCTTTTCTAAGGTGTAGCAAGGGCAAGCAGGCCTGCATACCTGTGCTTTGGGCCCTGAGCACATTTGAAATTGTGGTGAAAGCTCTGCCTTCTTTCTGGAGAAGTGGAGAAGTACGCCCGTATGCAGAGTAGGTCACAGTTTGGCGTTTCACTTTCCCCGAGGCCTATCTTTTTGTTTCATGGTGAAAGGAAAAACTGACATCCAGTAAGAGCACTCAAGAGGAGGGCAGTGGTTCTCAACGTGTGGTCTTAGGAAATGGTTAGAAACGCACGTTATCAGGCCCCACCCCAGAAATCTGTGTTGGGCCCAAACCGTTTGTGTTTTAAAAGCTTCCAAGGTGACTGTGCCTCCCAGGAAGGGTCCTCCTGCTAACCGTCCGTCCTGCCAGCCCTGGTTGCAGCAGCGCTCTGTTCCTCCTAGGCTATGTGCTGCCCAGCCACGTGACCGAGGAGATGCTGTGGGAGTGCAAACAGCTCGGGGCTCACTCCCCTTCCACCCTGCTGACCACCCTCATGTTCTTTAACACCAAGTAAGTGTTCTAGAGGCTCCGTACTTAGCCACTGCCAGCAGCTGCCCAGCGAAGAGGGTGCAAACTCTCCAGGCCGACTTTGAGTTCTTTGACACACATTTGAGAGCCTTTGGGCTACTGAAAGCAGGCAGCCTCGCCAGACCCCAGCACCAGTCCTGATGTGACTTCTCCACGGACAGTGTGTGTGGGTGGGGCTTGCCCATGTCCTGGGAGTGGGGGTCCTGGCTCTTCTAAAGCACTGATGGCAGAGGGTAAGTCACGGTCTCCTCCTGGCACCCTCCCTTCTGCCTGGCTTTCACTTGCGGTGTAGGTACTTCCTGTTGAAGACGGTGGACCAGCACATGAAGCTGGCCTTCTCCAAGGTCTTGCGACAGACAAAGAAGAACCCCTCCAACCCTAAGGACAAAAGCACGAGTATTCGGTACCTGAAGGCACTTGGGATACACCAGACGGGCCAGAAAGGTAGGGAAGGGGGCAAGGCCTGCAGAAACGGTGCTCCTCGTCCTGCCATGCTCTGTGCCAAGGGGCTAGTGATGAGTTGGGGCTGGGACTTGCTGGATAGCGATTCTCCATTCCTTTCTCCTCAGCCAGAAACGTCAGACTCTTGAAGAAGCAGAGATGACCCAGAAAAGATAGCTGTCTTTTCCTTTCATAGTCACCGCCCATTCCTCACACCCTTTCTCCTTCCAATATGTCCTAGTTGGGATGCTGGGCCTGAGCTAACATAGTCTGATGCCATGTCTGTGGTTGGTGTCTTTTGTAGTTACAGATGACATGTATGCAGAACAGACGGAAAATCCTGAGAATCCACTGAGATGTCCCATCAAGCTGTACGATTTCTACCTCTTTAAATGGTGAGGGGGTTTCCTTCTAAGCAGGTGCCTGTGTGCAGAGGCATTCTCTAGTCCCCAGCTAGAAGAGAAACACACTGCAGGAAAGCTGGGCACAGAAGCAGACTGACTGCTTTCCCCACAGCACATGATGTGCTGAGCACTGGGCTCCTAAAGGGGTCCCTGCCCCTGAGGACCCCTTTCCTGGAGAGGAGAGGAAGGGAAAGGGAGGCGGTACAGACAGGCTGCCTCCATCGCACGGTGAGCATCTCTGGGGCTTGACCTTTGGTCATTGCGGCCATCCATCTAAGGGGGACTCCTTTCCCTGGCTTTGTGCTCTGCTGCGCCTGGCGTTGGGCTGTCATACTCCCAGCAATGTCAGAATGATCTTTCTACGTTGAAGGTCTTGTGTGATTTAAACCTGCCGTGGTTTTCTTCGCTTTACAAAGACAGGATCCTAACGTGGCCAAGAGGCCCTTCATTCCCTCCCCTTTGCTGACCTTTGATCCAGCCAGCTCTGGCTTTCTGGCCACACTGGCTCCTCTCCACTGTGGACACCGTGCTTTCCCTTTCTCGAGGCCTCGGCCCAGGTTTTTTCCCTGTTGGGCAACCCCACGCCGCCCCACCCCACCCAGTTAGCAGTCAGCTCCTGCCCACCTATTCTCAAGCACCTGATGGGGGAAGCATTTCACACCCTACCTGTGCCCTCAGGTGCTCCATCTGTCGCACTGTGTGTCCTGGGTGTGTCTGAGTGTTTAACTTCTGTCTGCCTCTCCCCGTATCTGTCAGCCCCAGAAGGGAGGCCCTGTTGGGTCTTACTCATTTCCTTACCATCAGCACCTAAGGCAGGACTGACAAACAGGAGCCCTTGGTAACCCTGAGTGGGTGGATGAAGAGCTGAGGGGATGGTGTGTGCTACGCACTTGAGAGAGGCACAGCACAGCACTGAGGGTGGGGGGCCCAGGTTGAGTTCCTCAGAGCAGGAATTCTCAGGACTGGGTGCAGGAAGCAACCTGAGCAAAGACTTGGAAGACAGCCCTGGGCGGTAAAGCTCACTCCAAGTCGGACATGATTGGACTGGAGTAGGTGAGCCCGGGAGCCCCAGGTCCGCGGAATCAGCTGGCATCTGAGGGCGGCACAGCAGAAGCAGCTGCCCTGGCACCCGAGGCTGTGTGTGTGGCTGTGCCACCATCCCTCCAGAGCAGCTGCCTTCCCAACTTTTGCAGATGTCTGTCTGGGAGTTTCAGGCGGGAGGGTTGAGATTGTGGTTTTAACCAGCTTTTACTGACATATTCTTCAGTCCCCAGAGTGTGAAAGGCCGGAATGACACCTTTTACCTGACGCCGGAGCCAGTGGTGGCCCCCAACAGCCCAATCTGGTACTCGGTTCAGCCTATCAGCAGAGAGCAGATGGGACAGATGCTGACTCGGATCCTGGTGATACGGGAAATTCAGGAGGCCATTGCAGTGGCCAACGCAAGCACCATGCACTGAACTCCCTTAGCCATGGTGCTAGGGAGAGCAGCCAGGAAGAAACGGACAGACTTTCACACTAAAGAAGAGGCCTCCCTTTTTTCTTTCTTTTTTTATTGGTGTAGCTACGAAGCCTTTCCGACTGCTTCTGTTTAAAATGTAAAAGGAAACTGCCCCTTGTGCATCTTCATAAACCTGCTGCAGCAGATGCTCAGCCACGGGCTCCGGCCCCGAGAGCCAGGTGTCCTGCAACGTTGCTGGCTGCTTTCTCTCGTCTGGGGCCGGGGAAAGGGCTTGGACTGTTGGAGAAATGTGGCCCCTTCCCTTCCTCCAGGAAGACGGGATTCATGGCGGGTGGACCCTGCAGGCACTCGCCCCAGCTGGCTCCGCTCTGCCGGCCACTTCGCTGGCCACAGGGGACCGGTCTTTTCTTTTATGCTCAGACATAAACTTAGCATCTTAATGGAAAGAGAATGGGGGGAACTTCAATTATGATTTATTAAAGACAGTTTATATTACACCCTCCTTTATGACAAGTGACATTTTAGATGTTAAAATAAACTCTACCATGCCCTTTTTTTTTTTTTTTTGGCCCAACATTGAGGCCTTAAACCTGAGGCCACTGTGCCTGATGGAATTCTTGTAACATACACTTGTGTATCATATAAAGATACCACTCTGTTTCTCTTATGTATTCTTAATCTAGCTGTTTATTAAGAATGACAAGCACGTCTTTTCAACACGCTGGTGCACAATGCCTCTTTATTTGGGCGGAGACGGGCGGAGCAGCGGAAGCAAAGCCGCGCCTGCTCGCTGAACGGCCGGGGCTGTGCGGGGGGAGGGGGCGGGACAGGGACGCCACAGCCCAATGGCTGTGCGCGAGTCCGTGCTCTGCGCATGCGCTGTCCCGCCCAGGGGGCGTGCCGGCTCCACCCGCGCGCCGCGTCCTGACGTCACGACGCACAGGGCGCACTGACGTCAGCCGCGGGTGTATATTGGCGCGGCCCTGACGCCAGCAGGCTCTGCGGCGTGCTTCTCGGGCACTCGCGCGTTCCCCCGCCATGGCCGACTACCTGATCAGCGGGGGCACGTCCTACGTGCCTGACGACGGGCTCACGGCGCAGCAGCTGTTCAACTGCGGGGACGGCCTCACCTACAAGTGCGGGCCTCGCGGGCTCTGGGCGAGGGGAGGGCTGGGGGCCTGCTGGCTGCATGGGGCCGCCTGTGGGGGCAGGTTCCGGGAATCCCCACCCGGCCCTGGGGCTCCGTTGACAGTGAAGCGGGTGGATGGGGCGGCACTGGCAGTGCTGGGGTTTCAGACTGGGAACGCCGTTCTCCGGGCACGTGGAGTGGCCGGGGCCGGGGCCGGGGCCGGGGCCGGTGACAGCCAGCGGCAGAGAAGGCCCCGTCGCGCTCCACCTGCGCTCTGCCCCGCCCGGGGCGCCTGGGCCCGGGCGGTGCCCTCCGCCCCAGTGCCTTTGAGATGGTCTGTGGGATGGAGCCTCCGGTTGCACCGAGCCTGAGCCTCACTCCCGATTCGCTCCCGCTCTCCTAGTGACTTTCTCATTCTCCCCGGATACATCGACTTCACCGCAGACCAGGTGGTGAGTACGGCCAGGAACTGGGTCCTTCGCGTTCAGGCCGCGTGAGGGGCCGCCGTGCCTTGTCTGCCTCCCCAGGTCGGGCTCTGGGGCTTCTGGGGAGGGCCTTAGCATGCAGGTCGTGCCGGTCCTGTTTTGTGGGAGACGGGGCACCGTCGTGAGCTGTGTGGACTGTTTTCTCACATCCGCTGGCCTTGTGTCCTCAGGACCTGACCTCTGCTCTGACCAAAAAGATCACCCTGAAGACCCCCCTGGTGTCCTCCCCCATGGACACGGTCACGGAAGCGGGGATGGCCATCGCAATGGCGGTGAGCACCGTGGGGCGGAAGGGCGGAAGCAGGGGCTCTTCCCCAAAGGCATGGTCATGCCGCTCCTATTGTCAATTTTCCTGTCATTTTCTAATTCTACAGCTGACAGGTGGCATTGGCTTCATCCACCACAACTGCACACCTGAATTCCAGGCCAACGAAGTTCGGAAAGTGAAGGTCAGAAGGACAAGGATCATGGGCAAGAGCCCCTGGGAATTGCGCTGAGGTGGGGGGGTCTGTTTGGGTCCTAAGGACCCTTTTCCCACCGTGGAGCTGAGTTCCTGAGCATAGGAGCCGGGGGTGGGTCTTAAGGCAGCAGAAGAGGACCAAGTGAACAGCACCTACACCCCCGCCCCCGTCTCCTGTCCCTGGGGGTGAGGTGTCGCTTTGGTTTGGTCCCGTGGCACTGCCAAAGGGAGAGTTGGCACAAACTTTTCTTCAGACCAAGAGCCGATGAAGGTGATTCAGAAATGCCCATTCTCGTCTCTTCCAGAAATACGAGCAGGGCTTCATCACAGACCCCGTGGTGCTCAGCCCCAAGGACCGAGTGCGGGATGTGTTTGAAGCCAAGGCCCGCCACGGCTTCTGCGGCATCCCCATCACCGACACGGGCCGGATGGGCAGCCGCCTGGTGGGCATCATCTCCTCGCGGGACATTGACTTCCTCAAGGAGGAGGAGCACGACCGGTTTTTGGAAGAGGTGGGCGCGCCGGCCACGCCACGTTCCGGCAGCCAGACTAGGACAGGAGCCTCTTTGCTTCGTGGCATCTCTGATGGTCTCTACGGTCCAGGAAAGACGAGTGCCTGGCCAAGTTTCTGATCCTTCCATAGAGTTCCACCACCCCCACCCCCTACACACACACACTGGAGGCCTCGGTCTGCCCAGATGTTTGCCAGCATGCATCTGTGTTCTTCCAACCCCAGGGGGAAGCAGTGCTCAGGGACCAACTCAGCCTCCTCTTCTAATTTTCTTGTCATTGGTCTGGTGTGGCCCTTCTTTCTCCTAACAGTGTAACAGGCTACTCTACATACCATAGTGCCATGTGTGTGTGTATATATATATATGTATATGTACATATATATATATAAAATAAATATATATATTTTATTAATTTCAGAGAAGGGAGGGAGAGAAAGATAGAAACATCAATGAGAGCCCATCATTGGTCGCCTGCCTCCTGAACGCTCCCTACTGGGAATCAAGCCTGCAACCTGGGCAGTGCCCTTAAGTGGAATTGAACCTGGGACCCTTCAGTCTGCAGGCCGACGCCCTATCTACTGAGCCAAACTGGCTAGGGCCATAGTGTCCTTCCTACTCAGTTCTCATGCTCCCCACTAGACTGCTGCAGACCTGCTGGGTTCGCTGGAGGGGGTGGTTTGGGTAGTGAGTGAACGTGGTGGTCTGAGTCAAGGGCAGGCCCTGTGGGGGGTCTGGCCTTCAGCTGGCCTACCTCACAGCTCCCCTCCCTTTCAGATCATGACGAAGAGGGAGGACCTGGTGGTCGCCCCTGCAGGCATCACGCTGAAGGAAGCAAATGAAATCTTGCAGCGCAGCAAGAAGGGTGAGTCCGGAGGCAGGAGGGCCCTGTCCCGCAGCACCAGGGTCCTGACGCGCGTCCTGTGCCCTCAGGGAAGCTGCCCATCGTCAATGAAGACGACGAGCTGGTGGCCATCATTGCCCGGACCGACCTGAAGAAGAACCGCGACTACCCACTCGCCTCCAAAGACGCCAAGAAGCAGCTGCTGTGTGGGGCGGCCATTGGCACCCATGAAGACGACAAGTACCGGCTGGACTTGCTGGCCCAGGCCGGCGTGGACGTGGTCGTTTTGGTGAGCTGCCGGCCCGGCAGGATGGGGCGGGAGGGGCTGCCGTTGCGCGGTCTCACGGGCCCTTCCTCCGTTCCAGGACTCCTCGCAGGGGAACTCCATCTTCCAGATGAACATGATCAAGTACATCAAAGAGAAATACGCGAGCCTCCAGGTCATCGGAGGCAATGGTGAGGCCCATGGCGCTGAGGACGCGGGCGAGCAGGGGAGCGAGGCTCCCACCTAGACCTCCCCTGAGCCCCCGTTCCCCATTGCAGTGGTCACCGCGGCTCAGGCCAAGAATCTCATCGATGCGGGTGTGGACGCCCTGCGGGTGGGCATGGGCAGTGGCTCCATCTGCATCACCCAGGAAGGTAAGATGCTCTGGCCGGACCCTCAGCTCCACAGGCCTGGAGCCAAGTGCTCTCAAGGGCACTAGTGAGTCCTTGGTAGGGGCAGCCCCAGGGCCAGCAGGCCCCTTGGAGGGGTGACATGCTGGCAGCCAGACGAGCTCTCGTCTTTCGTTCCCATTCCCCCGCCTAGCCTGGCCTCCTTGCTCCTGCTCTGCGCCCTCTCTAAACTCTGGTCTGTTTGTTTCATTTAGCAGCTCCCAAGATCCCTCCAGACATAAAGTCCCACAGCCCCAAATGCCCTTCTACTGTCACGGGCTGCTATAGTAAGTCCGGCCCGGCCCACTGGCCCGGCCCAGCTGCCCACTGCCCGGCTGCTTGGTTGACTGTAGCTGTAGCTCCCGGGGTTTGTGATGCTGACGGGGTGGGCTGGGCAGACTGAATGACAGACCATGGTTTTGGGGGGCTACTCAAAACCCAGCCCCTCATTCCCAGGGTGCTTACAGGACAGGCCCTCTCCCCAGCAGGCCGTTCTGCCCACAGGTGCAGTCGGGCACAGCTCAGGGACCAGCTCGAGCACCCCCTTTCCACGCGACCGCCCCTCTCTTGCCTGAGCTGCCCACTGTAGGGAGGGAGGGCGGCCTCGGTACTAACTGCACAGTGACCCTGCCCACCGGGTGCCAGGTGGGCGGGGCTTTCCCGGCTGCTGACTGCATGTACCTGAGGCCGCCCTGGCCATGCACAGTGCACGTGCACACGGGTGAGTGGTGGCCACCACAGCTGTTTGTATTGTTTGAAACAGGTGCAGCCGCCCCAGACGTGACTTGTCCTCACCCAGGCTGCAGTCCTGGTGCAGGTGTAGCCGAAAGCTGCTGGCCGCTGCTGTGGCCACAGGACCCCTTGCCTGTCCCCACCAACTCCACCTGCCCATCTGTTCCTCCATCTTTTCACAGTGCTGGCCTGTGGGCGGCCCCAAGCCACGGCAGTGTACAAGGTGTCCGAGTACGCGCGGCGCTTCGGCGTTCCCGTCATCGCTGATGGAGGAATCCAGAATGTGGGCCACATCGCCAAAGCCTTGGCCCTCGGGGCCTCCACAGGTGAGGCCCAGCACCTCAGAAAGCCTGATGGGACCCCTTGCCCAGGGCCAGGCAGGGCTGCCCCCAACACTCCCTCTCTCCCTAGTGATGATGGGCTCCCTCCTGGCCGCTACCACCGAGGCCCCTGGTGAGTACTTCTTCTCCGATGGGATCCGGCTAAAGAAGTACCGCGGTATGGGCTCTCTCGACGCCATGGACAAGCATCTCAGCAGCCAGAACCGCTATTTCAGGTGGGACAGGAAGGTCAGTTACCTTCTGCCACCCCTGCACTGGCAGCTTCATCTGTGCTTTGACCTTGACCCTGTCTCTTGCCTCTCACTGCAGTGAAGCTGACAAAATCAAGGTGGCCCAGGGGGTGTCTGGGGCGGTGCAGGACAAAGGGTCCATCCACAAGTTTGTCCCCTACCTGATCGCCGGCATCCAACACTCCTGCCAGGACATTGGTGCCAAGAGTTTGACCCAAGTCAGGTGAGCTGGGGAGCTTGTACGTGGGCAGAGAGGCTGCCCCAAGGCCGGCTGCCCACAGCTGCCCCCTGCCCTTCCAGAGCCATGATGTACTCTGGGGAGCTCAAGTTCGAGAAGAGAACGTCCTCCGCTCAGGTGGAAGGTGGTGTCCACAGCCTCCATTCGTAAGTGACCCACCCGTTCCCACCCACCCTAGGGGTGGAGGTCCCTGCTCTGCCTGCCGCCCTCACCTCACAGCTGGTCCTCTGTCTACAGGTATGAGAAGCGGCTTTTCTGAAAAGGGATTCCAGCATAGTTCCTTGGTTTTTCAATAAAAAATTGAAAAAAGTGATGCCTGGTCTTTGAGGTCAGCAGGCAGGTGGGGCTCCGCCGCTGCGAGCGTTGCACAAGCACGAAACACAGCACCCGGGTCCCAGGGGGAGCCTCAGCCCTGGGGTCGGGGTGGCTCCAGGGACGCGGAGGGGGCAGATCAAAACGTCCCTCCTGAGGCAGCTCACA
The DNA here is from genome assembly GCF_963259705.1 of Myotis daubentonii. Taxonomy (NCBI): domain Eukaryota; kingdom Metazoa; phylum Chordata; class Mammalia; order Chiroptera; family Vespertilionidae; genus Myotis; species Myotis daubentonii. The sequence continues at coordinate 58,354,202 of NC_081853.1, forward strand.
AGCCAGCCCTGAGCAGCCACGGCTCCGGAGGGTCCAGGGTTCGAGTTCAGAGAGACTCGCTGCTTCGGGGTCAGGTCCACGGGCTTGGGACCAGCACCACAGAGCCTTCTGGCCCAAAGCTTGGCCACACGGGTCCAGGTGAGACCCTCATGCGTGTTGTCAGGACTGAACCTGTAAACCTTGTGGGGAAATCGAGATCACTTCCAACCTGCTCTGAGCAAGCGGACAGATCTGTGCTTTGGGGGGTGTGCACTGCCTCGGCCTCAGTGGGCCTGTAGCTTAGATGAAAGGACCCCTTGGTTCCTCACGGGCCCACTGAGCGGCAGCCCCTGGCCAGAACGCACCCAGTACAACATGACGCCAGTGGATTAAGTTATTAATTGGGGGTAAGCAGACATGCGACACAGGCTGCAGGGAGGGGCTCCTCGCTCCGGGTGCCAGGCGCTACTGGGAAGGTCAGGTGGGTCCCTGGAGCTTCACTCGGCATCCTGGGCCAGAGGTTCGAGCACAGTCCCGCCAGGTGGGGGGATGAGAGCAGCTCCTGTCACTCGGCCTTCATGACACAGGAAGTTGAAAGTGGCACAAGCATTGGGCTGCAGAGAGAGCCAGCATCAGCTGGGCCTGGCCGGGCCCTGCTCCCCTCCCCGCTGCACCCCCACGCCCCCTCCCCGCAGCCTCCCGACTGACCGTGTCCTGCACCTCCACGGCGATGCCCCGCTGCCTCATGGCGCGCAGCACCCGCGGCGGCAGCCTCTCGGCGCGGTCTCCGGTGCCCACCACCACAATCTCTAGGGCAGGACGGACAGGGCAGGTCTACAACTAGGCCGCTGGCGGGCCGGGCGCACCCCAGCCCTGCCCTCCTCCGATACCTATCGGGGGCTCCAGCATCCAGAAGAGAGAAAGGCTTTCTTCCGTGATGTCCACGTGGGACCCGACCTGTGCAGGGAGGGGACAGGTTACAGGCAGCAAACCCACGCAGGTTCCCCGAGCCCGGCCTCGGCGTCCCGCGGCGGGAGGGCTCACGTTCCACTGCAGCACCGAGTGCGGGAGCAGCGCGCAGGGCCCGAACACGCGGTTCCCGTTGACCACGAAGCCGCGGGGGCTGTAGCTGTCGATGTAGGCGGCGTGCGGGCCCTCGCGCTGCAGCACGGTGATGTGCGTCCGCTGGTACAGCTCGTCGTCGGCTGGCGTGAGCCGGTGCCCGCGCCGCGGGGCCCTGCGGGGGACACGGTTAGGGTCTCCGGCGCGTGAGGGGCCGCAGGGCGGGCTTCTCGGGACGGGGCGGGGCAGAACGCGGGCCCGGACTCACCACAGCAGCTCCGCGGGCGGCGGGCGGAGCGCGGGCCGTGCTCGGCACAGGCCGCGAAGCAGGAGCGCGGCCGCCATGGGGAGCCGGCGAGCGGGGTCAGCGAGGGCGCGGCGGCGCCCAGCCCCGCGCGGCCACAGCGCCCCCTGCGGTCGGAGGACGCCGCGCAGCTCGGCCGGCCCCGCGCGGGGCGCTAGGGAGCCGCCGGGCCTCCGGTCCCAGGAGGCGGCGCCCGGGTCCGCACCTGCCGCTGCCGCGCCCCGGGCCCCGCAGGCCGCCCTGGGGGCGCCGGACCCCTGGGGGCGGGACCGGCCTTGGGGCACCGCCTGGGTCCCAGCCGCGGCCCGGCGCCCGGCTCAGCCATCCGCGGGGCCCCCGGGCCGGGCGGGGCGCACCTGGCCGAGCCGCGCACCTGGCCGGGGCGTGGCGCCGGCCCCCGGGCCCCTAATCCCGGCTTCGGGGCGTCAGGTTTCGGGGGCGGCAGGAGGCTCGGGTTTCCCCTCTGCCCTCGGAGTCACGCCCCTTCCCAACCGTCACCCGCGCGACCGTTGGCGTCGCCTCCGCGCGTCGCTCGGGGCGTGGCCGCGCGTGGATTGGCTCCTTGGGAGCGCGAGGGGGCGTGGCCTGGCGGTTTCTTCTTAAAGTGGCCGGGTCCGCGGCCGGCGCGAGCGGAAGGGGACGTCGTGGTCCGGCAGCTGTGGCTCTTGTGGCGGCAGCTGCCGGGCCGAACCGGACCGGACCAGACGCTGCACGAGGCGGCGGCTGGCGCGGCTTCGTCCTCGCTCGCTCTGTCCGCGTCCCGGGAGCTGCCCCGCCCTCGGCCGGAGCGGGACCCCAGGGCCTTGGGCGCCCTCGCGGGCCCGGGCATCTCCGCGCTCAGTGCCGTGGCCTCGGGGGGATGTTGCCGCGTCTGCTCTCCGCGGGGCCCGGCGGGCGGCAGGCTCGGTACCGACGAGACGGTCTCAGTCGGTTCCTGGGGGTCTTGTCGCCGTCGTGGGAACCCGTGGGAGCCCCTCGAGCTCGAGCTGGGAGCGTCCCCGGACAAAGGGCCCGGGCGCGGGGGTGTCTTTACGGCCGGCGCGCGGCATACTTCCTCCCCGGCCCGCGGGAGCGCTTCCTTCCTGGCTGATCCTGCAGCCGCCCCGACACGGTCACCTCACCGGTGCCCACAGCCACATGCAACCCGCCTGCGCGGACACCCCCCCCCCGCGGGTGTAATCCGGTTCGGGACTCGGTCCCCGGGGAGTCCCCCACCGCCCTCCTATTGTTGGGGGCCAGGTGAGCAGCTCATTCCCACTAGATTGGGTTTCACCGCCTACTCCTAGTGCGCCTCCCGGGACTGGAAATCGGGGGGGGGGGTTCTATCCTGGCCCCAAGGCAACCCCCCCATGGCTGGACAGCGGGCAACGGAATCCCAAAAGCAGCTGTTGTCTCCAGAGCATTCCAGCTGCGCTTGGATTTCGTTCCCTGCTCTCCTGCCTGAGCAGCGTCCTGGGCCAGAAGCGGGGGCGATCCCGACCCCAGACACACCTCCCTGGGCCGCGCCTTCTCCCAGGTGCGCCCTCGGGCTGGAAGGCACGGGAGCCGCCGGAGAGCCTGGGCGGGGGCCACCTCCGGAGCCGGGGCAGCCTGGGTGAAGGCGGGAGAGCAGACCCACGGCCTCCGGACAGGGCCGCCCCAGCCCGCAGCTCGCTCAAGGCCGCCCTTCACGTCCTGGGGACAAACCGCTCCACGTGCCCAGAGGAGCTGAAGCCCCCAGCTGGTCCCCAGCGCCGACCCTGCCGACAGCTGCCCGGAGGCACGCGCCGCTGCCTGGAAAGAGCGTCGGAATGACACGACCCAAGCAGCCGTCGGGCGGGTGGGGGGCTGAGGCCCGCGCCGCCGAGGGACGGGCTCGGCCAGGCTTTGCCGCCCCTGGGCCCTCCGGAGTCCGGCACTCGCCGCTGCGAGCAGAGCGCGCGGTTCTCGGGCGCCCTGTGCTGCGTCGGTTTCAGTTTCATTCGGGGAAAAGGGGGGAAGTTCCTCTGAAGCGGAGACAGGCAGGTGCCATCGCGGAAAGAGAAAGACGACGGCGGGAGCGGAGGCCCCGGCAACGGCCACCGGGTTCAAGGAAAACGCCTCCCGACCCGGATCCCACGCCGTCCCCGTGGCCGACTCCTCCGGGCCCACGCGGGGAAGTGGGCAATCCTACCCGCGGGCGTTTGTCGGGAAGAAAGGTCCCGTGGCCCACAGGAGGAGACGCCTGCAAACAGCCTGAAGCCGCAGCACAAATGCCTGTCACGGGGCGGCTGCGGGCGGGTGGTGACGGCGGCGCTGGGAGCTGCCCGGCTGGGGACGCTCGTTTGGAACTTGTGTTCGTGCGCACAGCGAGGGGCGAGGCTCAGGGCGCAGAGCCCGACACCAGGGTCCTCCCGGGCGCTGGGATGGGGGTGGCACCAGAGGCCCAGGCCCAGGGGGACCCCGAGATGTCGGTCGCAGGACAGGCGGGCCACGACGGTCCCGTCCACTGAGAGCAGCCGCTCGAGTTCCCCTCCGGTGCACCTGCCACTCGGGGCCGGATCCCGCCCCCTCAGTCTCTCTCCCGGAAGCTCGGCCTCCATCATCTTGCTTCCGGTTCCGCTCGCGCCTTCCGGTCCCTATGGCGACGGGGCGCCTCGGGTTGGAGGAGACTCTGGGGGCCCTCAACGCGGCCCTGGGCCCGGGCGGCCCCGTATGGTTCAAGGAGACGCGCGCCCGCCACCTGCGCGTCCGCGACTTCCTGGCGCCGCGGCGGGCGCTGCAGGCGCGCTTCGGGGACGGGCAGGTGCGCGCGGGCCGGCGGGGACGGGCGGCGGGGAGCGCCGCGACCCGCTCACCGGCCTGTCGTCCCGCAGGTGCCTGAGCGCGTGCTCCGTGCTGTGGTCGACCTGCAGGGCCCCGGCGTGGCCCCGGTGCTGCGCTGCGAGCCGACCCCCGCGGGGCTGGCGCTCCGGCTGCAGCGCGCGGCCGTCTTCGAACGGGTGCTCGGGGCCGGGACCGCGCCCGCCGCCCCCGCCGCCCGAGGCCCGCGCGTCCTCCTGCACTGCCCCGCGCTGCGCGCCGCCCTCCGCGCGCTCCGCCTGAGCCAGCTGCGGGCCGTGCTCGTGGCCGACCACCTGGCGCGGGCTCTGCGTGCTCGCGGGTGAGCGGGGCCGGAGAGGAGGAGGAGCGCCCGTGGGCACCGGCTGCGGCGGGTGGGAGGCGGGGCCGGGCCGGGCCAGGCGCTCGGGCTGAAGCGGCGCCCTTGCTTTGCAGGGTCCGTGTGCGCCTCGTGCCCGCCGTGCGGGACCCGCACTGGGCCGCCTTCCTGCAGCAGCTGCGGGTGGAATGGCCCGCTGCCCCGGAGCGAGCCGGAGCCTCAGCCGAGGCCCTGAGGAGGCGCGCGCTGGCGGAGGTCACCCCGGCGGGAGACCCGGGAGCTCTGCCCGCCGGCGCCCTGGGCAGCGTGAGCCTGAAGGAGCTGGCGGGAGGACGGGGACGCGCGGCCGGCTCTGACCCCCACCTGGACCGCTGTCTGGGTAGGACCTGCGGCCGGGCGGGGCCGGGAGAGGGGGACCCGTGGCGCCCGCTAGCCCCGTGCCTGTCTCCGCGCAGTGACCGAGGACCTGCTCTCCGTGCTGGCTGAACTGCAGGCGGCCGCGCAGCTCGGGCCTGAGGACGGCTCCCCGGGCCTGGTCAGTAGCTGGGCCCCGCCCGTGGGCCTCGGCGAAGGCGGAGCCCTGCGCCCGGTAGTGACTGTCCTCCCCACAGGCCCCCGCCCCCGGGGCTGGTGCGGACAGCTGCGTGGTGGTGCACGTGGTGAGCCCCGAGGAGGAGTCCCAGCAGCAAAAGCTGGACCTGCTTTGGTGGAAGCTGGATGAGCAGGCTCCTCTCGCACAGGTAGGGGAGGCATGGTGGGGCCTGCAAGCTGACTGGCTCAGAGGGGACGCGACTTCGGGGGAGACACTAGGCTTGGTGAATGGGGACGTGCAGCAGGTGCAGTCCTGGGAGAAGGCGGGGTCTGGAGAACCGAGGGGAGCAGGTGTCCCGAGGGGTTGGGCCCGAGAGGGAGCACTAGGCCTGATGGGAAAAGGCTGGGAGCCCGGCCGGAATTCAGTTCCTTGCGGGTTTATTGCTGGAGAATCGCCAGCTGGCTCAGCCCCTGCTGCCCTCCTGACAGAAGCACCTGGTGTGTGGCCCAGTGAGAGCAGCCGGTGCGCCCAGCACCCTGACGGCGCCCGAGTACTACGAGTGAGTGAGGGGGGAGGCCTCCGGGGACATGGAAGTGGGGGCTCTGCCCTGGCCCTCCTCTCACTCTTTTCAAAATGCAGGCTCCGGCTCGCACAGGTGCACACGGCCTCAGCTCTGAAGCACAGCAGGGACCTGGCACAAGGTGCGCCTGGGAGGCTCCGGCTGCCTCCTGCCCGCCCCTGGCTCCTGCCTGCAGCCTGACTGCCGCCCTCTACCCCCCAGACCCGGCCTGGACAGAAACCTTCAGGGTTCTCTCGGCGGCGACCATCAAGTTTGAGATGCTCAGCAAGGCCCCGCAGAGCCAGGTGAGCCGGGTGCCCACAGGACCGGGCAGGGGCAGGCTTGGTGGTCGCCCTCGCTCTGCAGCTGTGCCTTCCTCAGCTCCTCCTCGACCTGGCCGACAGCATTTCCACCAAGGGCACCAAGAGTGGCACCTTTGTCATGTACAACTGTGCTCGCCTCGCCACACTCTTTGAGGGTTACCAGCGCGGCGTGCAACAAGGTCTGTACCCCACTTTCCCGCCTGTGAGCAGCCTGGATTTCTCTCTGCTCCGTGAAGAGGTGAGTGCCCCTCCCGGCAGTGGCTCCCTGGGGTGGCCTGGACTCGCCATCCAGCGGCTTTCATCCCACAGGGTGAGTGGCTGCTGCTCTTCAACAGTGTCCTCCCCTTCCGAGACCTCCTGAGCCAGAGCACAGCCCTGGACGGGGCCCACCACGCCCCGGGGCTCCGCGTCACTGCTCGCACAGAGATGGTGAGGCAGAGACCAGCAGACACACACTCTTTATTCGGGTCTGGGGTACAAGGGCACAGGCAGGCCAGTGACTCCGCCTGTCTCTAGGTGTGCAAGTTCCTGGTGCAGCTCAGCATGGACTTCAGCGCTTACTATAACCGGGTACACATCCTGGGGGTAAGCACACAGCAAGGGGGTGTGGGCGGTGCGGGGGAGGGAGCCAAGGACGAGACCAGCAGGCCCTCTCTTTTTCCAGGAGCCTCGGCCACACCTGTTTGGTCAGATGTTTGCCCGGCTGCAGCTCCTGCGGGCTGTGCAGGAAGTGCTCCACACGGGCCTGGCCACGCTGGGTCTCCCGCCACTGAGCTACATCTAAGGCCACAGAGGGCCAGTGTCTGGGAATGTTCACAAGGTCGTTACCTGAAAAAAACCCCGTTGCTTAGACGTGGAGACTAATAAATCGCTACAAAGCTTTGTTCTAGTGTGAGGCGTGGGGCATGTTCTTGGTCTGCCTAGGCAGCACTCTACTCCCCAACGCCTGCTCTAAAGTTGGGAGCCAGTGGCTCCCCACCCCCCACCACGCAAGCTGGGCCTGGGCACAGACAGCACTCCCACTCCCCTGCCTGTGAGCAGGCCCCACACCCAGGTGCCAGCCACTGTGGGACCTCAGTCGTACCAGTTGTAAACCTCAAGTCCCTGGCCCCCGAGAGCACAGCGGTGACCAAACTCCGGGCTCACGGGCCAGCAGGCCATGTCGGCCACGTCTGGCACGTGGTACACTGTGCTGTTGATGAAGGTGGGTTCGCCATGCCCTAGGCGCCAGAAGGTCAGCCGCTGATCGATGGAGGCGGAGACCATGAGGCTGGGGCTCAGAATGTGGAGGCCTGTCACATGAGCAGCGTGTGCACAGGGGACAGAGTGTTCCTCCAGCACGTGCAGCTGGGGCGCCAGCTCGGCACCCCCCACAGCCTCGTGCTGCTCTGGCAACTCCACAGCAAGCACAAAGACGTGGAGGGAGCCATCCTCGCTGCCACTCGCCACAAGGTGGCCCTCACGTGTGGGCAAGGTGTGCAGGCTGTTGACACCACAGCTGTGAGCCTGGACAGTCAGGCAGGGGGGGCCCAGTCCTGGAGGAAGAAGAGGCTGTCAGAGCCCTACCTGCCACATGGGGAAGGCACGGGGGGGGGGGGGGGGGGGGACCTGCCGGTGACCCGCCAGCTACTCACGAGAGGGCAGCCCAGGCTCTGCTGGAGGCTCCAGGGCAGCGGAGCCGGGGTCCAGCACCGTGGTCAGGTCCCAGAAGGCCAGGCTGCCATCGGTGGCCGCACTGCACAGGAGCAGTCTCCTGGGAGGTGGGGAAAGGTGGCTGGGTCAGTTGGGGCGACAGAAAGCAACAAGGGCGGCCAGGGACCCCGGCAGAGCCACCACGCAGCCCTCTCACCGCCGCTGGCTGGGTGCCTGGTGTGTAAAGGAGTGGACCTTGAGGACACAGCGCTGGTGGTGGAAGGTTTCGGCCAGGAGCTGCAGCCGCCGCCCAGAGTCCTGCAAATGAAAGAGCCTGGGGGGGGGGGGGGGCAGCTCAGACCCCATTCTGGACAGCCCTTCATCCTACCTCCCAGCCCTATCTGAGCCCCATGCTCTTACCTCACTGCTCCGTCACTACAGGCTGCAGCCACAAGGGGGCCGAGGTCAGGCGGGTCAAGCTCACACACCGCTAGGCACATGTACCTGCAGAGGTGACAGCCCGTCAAGCAGAGCCCTGCCTGATGCGCCCCAGGCCCTGCCAGGCCGCACACATCACCTGGTCTCTGGGTCCACCTTGACCATCCGGCGCCGACTGCGCTGACAGTCCCAGTCCTCATCCAGCCGGTGAGACGCAAGGTGCATCACATGGCAGGCGAGGCGGCTGGGGGTGCTGGGGTCCAGGGTGACCATGATGTTGAAGCAGTGCATCTCCGCCCGGCCCCCCGCAGACACCACGTGGGCAGTCAGGCCCGGGTGAGGGTCCTGAGGGCCCGCCGGGGTGCCGACGCCCCACACGGCCAGGGCACGCACCGAGGAGATGTGGTTACAAACGGCTGTAAGCGCGTGGGCTGAGCCCGTCGCCGTGGGGAGCGCCAGGACACAGATGGTGGTGTCCTCGCTGCACGTGATCACGACGTCAATCAGACTGGGCCCCTCGCTGCCCGGCTCCAGGTCCTCGGGCTGCATGAAGCTGGGCAGCTCGAATTCAGGCCCCAGCGCGATGGTGCCCACCCGCCTGACACACGTGATCTCACGGCCATGCAGGCTCTCCCGCAGAATCACATGTGGCCGGGTGCAGCCCCCGAGAGCCCGGTACAGCAAGACATCGCCATCCTTTAGGTAGGCAAAGGCCATGGCTGCCTCGGTGTCCGAGAAGGCCCAGGAGCGATGGCCGCCGCCGCAGTGGACGACGTGTAGCTTCTCATGCGACCGGGGGCTCCACACCACAAACTCGTTGGCGTGGAAACCCAGGATGACCGTGCTCCCATCGGCCACCACGCGCAGCCCGGCCACCCAGTTCATGCCGCGACAGCACTTCCGCCGCAGGACTGGCTGCAGCTGGCCGCCTCGCACAAGGAGCTGGTAGTAGGCACCATCGCGCCCTGTGCTGTACACGTAGCCACCGTGGCAGGTGACCGAGGTCACACCCTGCTTCCCATGCAGGGACCGGAGGATGGAGACGGGGCCCCACTCAGTCAAGGCGGTCTCCTCCTTGCCACTGTCACCGGCCCCTCCCAGTTCTCCGGCACCGGCCTCAGCCTGGCCTCCAAGCCCCAGATCCTGGAGCAGAGCCGGTCTGGAGGGGAACAGCAACACGGAGCCCCGCCGGTCTCCACACACCAGGAAGTCGCCCGGGGGCAGGAAGGCACTGCACGTGTGCCATCTCTGCTTGCTTGGAGGCAGCAGGTACCGGCAGCGTTCCGTGACGAAGATGGCCTTGCCGGAGGGGGCGGCTGTGATCTCCAGGCAGGCCACCACGCCGCCGGGGCCCGACGCCAGCAGCAGCAGCTCCTCGTAGCCTCGCAGAGCCCAGCTCAGGCTGTGCACCTTGCCTTGGAACAGGGCCAGGTCCACGGCCGCCGTTGGAGTATTGATGGGGACAACCTTGACGTGACCCTCCCCGTTGGCCATGGCACACAGTCCGAAGCCCTCAGGCCCGGGGGCGGCCTCCAGAAGGCAGTAGGACTGGAAGTGCTTGTCCTCCAGCAGTTGCTCCCAGCACTTGACCTCAAGGTCGTAGAGGTACAGGACCCCCGAATCAGTCACTGCCAATACTCGCCACGAGCCAGCCAGCGTCACAGCCTTGAGGGCACCTGGCCTGCTAGGGGACTTGAAGCAGAGAGCGGAGACCCCGGAACCTGGGTGCCCACGCCCTACCAGGTGCCACAGCCGGATGCCTGAGTCATCACCCCCCGTTATCACCCAGGCTTGCCTCTCGTGGGCAGCAAGGGCCCGGATCCCACGGCCCTGGTGGCCCCGGAATGCCTGGAGGATCTCACCTTCGTGGCTCCATACCAAGCAGACACAGTCCTCTCCTGCACTGACCAGGTAATTCTCTAGCAGCTTGACCTGCCACACGCGGGCGCTGTGCCCAAAGCAGTGCCCAATATTCTGCACCCGACCCCCAGGCACCCGCAGGTCGCCCACCTTCCAGATGCGAACACTTCGGTCTTCCGAAGCGGTGGCCAGCAAGCCCTTGCTCTCCAGGTACGACATGCTGAAGACGGCGCCCATGTGCCCACTGACCCGCCGGTCAGGGGCCACGGGCTTACTGTCCACTAAAGCGGCCGCTGGGTACCAGATCAGGAGCTGGTTGGAAACAGCACCTGCCACTATGGTCAGCTCCTTCCAGGTGTCCCCGACCAAGCAGGCTGAGGAGAGGGTGCACCTGTCTGTGCAGGGAACGTCCTGCAGGAGGCACCCTATCACAGGGTCGTATAACACCACCGAGTTGTGGCCCAGGGCCAAGGCCATGTTCCCCTCAAGCCAGCGTGCATCCCAGATCCAGTCCGACATGTTCCACAGGCCAGAGCGCCAGAGCTCCCGGAAGCGGCCCTGTCCCCAGCTGATTTTCACGACTCGGAGACCCTTGCTCCCAAACACGGCGACCATGGCCTCCACGTCAAGGTCTCCTTTGGGTTCTGGTCGCACCCGGAACCCATGGATAAGATAGTGGCCAAGCAGGTTCTGCACTCGCTTCATCATCCGCAGGTGCCCCCCAAAATCCAGGCTGTACACCAGGATATCCGGCCCCTCACCTGGACAGGAGCAAAGAGCCACGTCAGGACGCCTCGCCTAACGCTGAGGAGCCACAAGAAGAGACGGGGCGGGGGACTCTCCATCCCGGGGCCTGTGAATGTGCTGGACAATCCTGCAGGCTCACCCAGACTCCTCACTCAGCCTCCTCCTCACCTCACCCGACTTCTCTTGCTTCAGACAGGAACCTCTCAGCTTTAGCCCCCTCACCCTTAGCCTCACCTGCCTGTCCACGAATTTTCCCCTGCGCCCAACCCGGGGAGGCTTCCCACTAAGACAACCTTTGCACCTGGGGCCACAGCACATCCCTGACTTCCAGGAGTTTCTTCCGGGCACGGGGGGCGGGAGAGGGGTGGCGGCGGCACACTTTGGCAGGGGGGCTCCTGTGGCCCTTGGGGGCCTCCTGGCTGCCCTGCAGGCACCTCCCACACGGCTAACTCCTCTACCACCCTCTGCCCAACCCCTACCCCCAACCAGGAAGCCCACAGCTCACTCTTCTCAACTGCCCACATCTGTCTCCAAGTGTGTGGAGTTCATTGGCTACAGTTTGCAAACCCCACCAGAGTGTCTTTGGTGCAGAACAACCTCTTAATCTGAAATGACCGTACCAGTCTCTCATGCCATTCCTAGCCTGCGCTCTCAATCTTTACAGCCAATAAAGTTGCTGGGCATCAATTACAAGCCAGACAACAAACTGTGCTGGAGCAGTGAAAAGGCAAGCCCAGACCTTGCTCTATGGCAGTGGTTCCCTACGTGGGCACACGCCTCAGGGGGCAATGTGATTTTTAAGGGGGGCAAGTTGAGAATGAGTTAGTGAATTTTTTGCATTTCTTATGGCTCTAGGGGCATCATATACAGTGTATAAATGTATATTGTGACATATTTTTGCATTTCAGTTCTCATGTTTTGAAACTTTGCTATGTTTTCCTATCACTTCATATTATTTTTTTAACAATTTCTTAGTGATTTCTTCCTCAGTATTTCAACTGTCCTTCCTTCTTTTTCTTTTTTTCTTAAATCTATTTTATTGATTTTTTACAGAGAGGAAGGGAGAGGGATAGTTAGAAACATCGATGAGAGAGAAGAACCGATCAGCTGCCTCCTGCACACCCCTTGACCAGGATCGAACCTGGGACCCGTCAGTCCCCAGGCCAACGCTCTACCCAGTGAGCCAAACCAGCCAGGGCTGTCCTTCCTTCTTTTATTTCCCTCTGTTATGGATGCCATGTTCTTTGGAAGCTTCTTTAGACCAAGTGAATGGCCTTTTATGCTTCCTCCATGTGAGTAGGAGCTCGCTTTTTGAATAGTAAGAATTATATGGGGGGGAATCAGGATTTTAGAGGTGCTTAGGTGGGCGTGGCCAACACAAGGCTGGGAACCACTGCGCTAGGAACTGGGCAGACACCGAACAGCAGCACACAGGGAGCCATGCTATCAGGTGAGTCCCAGGGACACCTATGCAGGCCGCTCTAAGAATGTAAAATGGTGAGTCTAGTCCAGTGGTTCTCCATGGGGTGGACGGGGCAACTTCCCTCAGGCCCTGGCAATGTCGGGAGGCATTCTGGATGGTCACACTGTGTGCGTGACTGGCCTGGAGCCAGGGAGGCTGCGGGACACCCTGCGATGCAGGCAGCCGCTCACAGAATCATCTGATCCCACCCGTCCAGCGCGACGCTGGGACAGGAGACGGGGTGAGCTTCGGGAGGCCCCCTCGAGGGCGAGACATCCCGGCGGCGGAATCTAAGGGGCAGCGGCCACTGAGCAGCGAGAAAAGCCGGGAGGGGAGGGCTCTGCCGTCCGGGCTCCGGAATCTGCTGGCCTGTTTTCCTGCGCGGCCCGCGGAGGAGCGTGGACATGGATTCCCCGGGCCCCACCCATCTCGGTGGGAGCCCCGCCTCCGCCTCGAGCACCGACACCCTCGGGAAGGGGGGGGGTCTCACCGGTTTCCCAAGACCCCCTCCAGCTGCGAGGGCCCCACCTCCAGGGCGGCGCCTCCCGGCCTCCAGGCCACACCCCGCCTCGGGGCCGCCCTCCCCCGGGCCCACCCGTACCCGCACCCCTAAAGAGGGGCCTCACCCCCACCACCCGGCCCCGCCCCGCCCAGCTCATCCAGGGCCCCACGCTCCCCTCCCTCCCCCGCCTCCGACACGCGGCCCCACCCCCTCCACGTTAGCGCGGGTGACCCAGGGCCTCGGCATCACGTCGGTTTTTGTCTTCTGGGCCGCTCCGGCCGTCCCGCCACCCGCGGGCTCCGCCCACCGGGGGCCCGCCCCTCCCCGGGCCTCCTTCCCCCGCGCTCCCCTCCTCCGGGCACCCCTTCCCCCCGCGCTCCCCTCCTCCGGGCACCCCTTCCCCCGGGTACCCTTCCCCCCGCGCTCCCCTCCTCCGGGCACCCCTTCCCCCCGGTACCCTTTCCCCCGCGCTCCCCTCCTCCGGGCACCCCTTCTCCCGGGCACCCCTTCCCCCGGGTACCCTTTCCCCCGCGCTCCCCTCCTCCGGGCACCCCTTCTCCCGGGCACCCCTTCCCCCGGGTACCCTTTCCCCCGCGCTCCCCTCCTCCGGGCACCCCTTCTCCCGGGCACCCCTTCCCCCGGGTACCCTTTCCCCCGCGCTCCCCTCCTCCGGGCACCCTTCTCCCGGGCACCCCTTTGTTCCCTGCACCGCCCGGGAGCGCCCGGCTTCTCCGCTAACTCGCGCCGCACACGGAACCTCACCGGCCAGCAGCCGCTCCCCCACGCACTCCAGCCCGGTGACAGGGAGCAGCATGAGCTCGGAGGTGGCCCGCGGCCAGACGTAGTCGTCGGGAGCCTCCATGCCGCCCGCCAGCAACTGCGGCCGCCGCGACCGAGAAGGAGCGGAGCTCTCGCGAGACCAGCCTTCCCGGGCGCCGCGCCGCCGAACTCCGGCGCCCTTAGCAACAGGTCGCCGGGCAGATTCTCCAGCGGCCGCCGTCCAATGGCGACCCTTCGCCCACGCCAGCCAGCTCAGGATTGGCCGGGCCGTCTCGCCCCGCCCCGTCACACTGCCAGCAGCCCGCCCCCGGCTGGCCCCGCCCCAGGATGGCTCCGCCCCCGATGGCCCCGCCCCCGGCTGGCCCCGCTCCCCCTGCCCGCGCATCCTCCCGCCGACCGAGCTCCTCGGCCCGGCTCGCAGCCGGTTGGTTTTATTTGACGGGCGGCAGGGTCTGTACAATAAATAACACGGATGGAGGTGCGGGGCCCTGGTCGCGGATGGAGGCGGGGGTGCGGGGGGGGGGGCGGGCAAGACGTCGGCCAGACCTTTGGCTTGAAGCTGGACGGGGAGCTGCAGGGCCCCACCGTGGGCGGCGGGCGACCTGTGGCGGGGCCGAGCCTGACCCCTCGCTCAGAGCTCCACGCGCGCGTCGCGGTAGGCCCGGTCCAGGGCCCACTCTGGCTGCGCGTCGGCGCCCCCTTCGCGGGCCAGGCGCGCCATCTCCTGCTGGAACAGCGCCTGCCGCGCTCGGCTGGGGTCCACGTTGATCCAGTTGTTGGCGATCCACTTAGTGCCACGAGTGACCAGGCAGCCCCCGTGCAGCGAGTAGTCGTCCACGTCGCCCACCCAGCCTAGGAGAGGGGCCTGGTGTGAGCCAGGGAGGGGGCCAGGGGCACCAGGCTGGGCTGACCTGGGCTTGGCCGGGACACGGCCCCGCTGTGCACACCTCCTCCCCCGGCAAACATCTGGCCCCGCCACCGTGGCGGCTCAGCACCTCTCACCAGCTATTGCTTCGTCCACGCCACTGGCCCTGGGAGCCCAGCTGTCTAGCCGAGCCTGTCCCGAGCCCTGCCCAGCCTGGGTGGGTAAGGGATGCGTCCCCAGTCCCAGCGAGCTGAAGGCTAGGGCACCAGGGAGTCCCAGGGGTAGGGGTAACCCAGGAAGCGGCCCTCGAGCCACTGCGGATGGTTGGGGGAGGCACTAGGGCCAGAAACTGCCCACCAGGGCGGCGCTGGGGCTGGTACAGGGAGCTTGCCTCCGGGCAGCCCTCGCCCGCCCAGGGCCCTCACCTTGCCCGTCGGGCAGGTAGTTGTACCAGAAGACGGCTGTGCCCTGCTGGGGTCTGACACGGAGATTGCCCTTGTCACAGTGCCTCCGAGTGTCCCGGAGGTCCACGTCATCCTGAATCAGGCTCTATGGGCAGGAGGGCGCGAGGTTCTCAGCTGCCCCCACTGATAGGCCAGGGGGCAGGCCAGGTGGCCAGAGGGAAACCAGGTGTGCCCTGGGCTCTCCTCCCAGGTGCAGAGGGCAGTGCCACGTGTGCCCAACGCCCGGGCAGCAGCCTGGTGGGCTTACCATTTCGTCGTAGGTTCTGTTGTCTGCGACAGGGAAGACAGTCTCTCCCCCGCCGGTGACGTTGTTCAGGTAGAACAGCACGGTCATGTAGCTGTAAGGCAGGCGCACTGAGCAGCGCCCGCCGAGGGCAGGATGCGCTGCCCAGGCTCCCAAGGGCCAGAGGGCAGGGCGGGACCAAGGTGTCCCCAGCCCATTCTCCCCACAAACCTAGTCCTTCTGTGTCTTAAAGTTTTTGGCAGCCAAGGTCCCAGGTGCACTTAGATCCCAGGGCCCCACCCAAGGCCAGCTGGGGAGGCAGGGTCAGCACGCAGGGAGCGGCAGAAAGAGCTGGGGTTCTAGCCTCCCCCACTTGCCTCACAGCCCTGGGGACCAGTTTCAGTGTCTGCGGGTACCTCCGTCTGGCCACTGAACAAAATGGCCACCCCTTTCCTGACACTGGGTAAACCACCTGGGGGACAGGCAGGCGTATCCTTGACCAGGTAGCCCAGGGCCTGCCCACAGGGTGTGTCTGGTCTGGGAGTCTGGCAGCCCCCAGGTGGGAGGTACTTGCCGGCAGGAGGTCTCGAAGGGCACCGACTCGTTGGCCACCAGCTTGGTATGGGAGCAGATGGTCTCTGGGTACACAGGCCCACTGTCCACGTGGGCATGGTAGTGGCCGCCCTCTCCGTACCGCACGACCTGCATTGGCTCGCTGAGCTCCACGATCTCGGCTGGCAGGCGGGTGAGGCGCAGCACCCTGGTGGCAGCAGGCATTCAGCTGGGCAGCCTCATGCAGGGTGGCACCCTGACAGCTGGCTGGTGTGGGCCCTGGGCCTGCCACAGCGCTGCCCCTGCACACCTTCCCTGGGAGCCCCGTAAGCCACCCCGGACTGGCCCTATAGGAGCAGGAAGAGGTTATCATGATGCCAGAGACACCCGCTGGGGAGGGAAGAGGAGATTTCTACTAAATTAGGTGGGGGACACCCCCCCAGGGGGAAGGTTATCTAAAACCCCCGCAGGGGCCCTGGCTGGTGTTGCTCAGTGGATAGAGCATCGGCCTGTGGACTGAAGGGTCCCAGGTTCGAGTCAGCCAAGGGCACATGCCCAGGTTGTGGGCTCAATTCCCAGTAGGGGGCGTGCAGGAGGCAGCCGATCATTGATTCTCATCACTGATGTTTCTATCTCTCTCTTCTCCCTTCCTCTCTCTGAAATCAATTAAAAAATATTTAACAATAAAAAGTAAAAAAATAAAACCCCTACAGAGCATCCTGTCACAGAGATGACAGGCCATTTCTCTCATCAGCAGGAAACACCATGCAATCTATTTCTAATCCCAGATGTAGTTTGCCCACAGCCAGGGCAAGTTCGCCTTTGCTAATCGCCGGTCTTTCGACGGGTCCCCATCCGGGCTCAGAAGCGGAACCCAATCCTGAGTCAGCTTCTCAGTTCTGTCCTCTCCTCCCAGCCAAGGACCGTGCGGGCCTGGCACCGGGAGGACCGCTGGGCGCTCACCTCTGGCGGATGGCCCGCATGACCTGGTGGGCGCCTTCCCCCTGGTACAGCCACGTGTGGTGGCTGTTGCGCACCAGCTCGCTGGACTCCGCCTTGTGCCTCCTCATGTACTTGTGGAAGTCCCGCAGGTCCATGTCGGAGAACTCCTGCAGGCTCAGCACTCCTGCACGGGCACCCCCAGCAGCGCCCACTGAGCCCCTGCGGGAGGCCTGAGCACTGGTCCCCCCCTGGGCTCCTGGGTCAGGTGAGCCTAGCTTCTGTCACAGGGAGACCGACACCTTCCTTTCCTCCGGTGAAGCCCTGATTGGGCCCCAAAAGGAAGGAGCTCCCCTCCCCCCATGGGATTGGCCAGGGCAGGGTCTCAGGGCACGCCTGCCCTTGGCCCTCCCGCCTGGCTCTGCGGAGTGTGACCGCCTCGATCCTCAGGGTGAGGAGAGAGCAGGGCTGCTGGCTGCTGGCTGCTGGCCAGGGCCCCCCACACTTCCAGGGGTAGCAGGGCTGGCCCAGAAGTTTCTTCATGACCTGAGGTCCCATCCTGAGTGGGATATGCCGGGTCAGTCCTGTCCACTGGCCAGAGTGCGCTCCCCAGTGGACACTCCACCGCCCTCACCTCCCAGGCAGGCCTTCCACCCTCGGGGTTCTGGGCCGGTAGCTACTGTCTCTGCTCCGGATTATCCTGCTTGACCCAAAGGAGACACTGCACCCTTTGGCCGGAATTTCTCCCAGGATGGGGGCCGCTCGGGCTGGGAGCCTGGCGCCAGCTCCGCACACGGCAGCAGCAGCAGCGCGAGGCCGCTCTGGCCGCGGGTCCCGGCGGGCTCTTCGCTCCGGGCTCACCCGCCACAAGCCACTCTTCCAAGTCCTACTCGACGGCTGCATCTTCCTCACTTGGCGTGAGAGTGGACTACACTTCAGAACCTTCCTGAGGGTTATTGCCATAGTGTGTGTGTGGGGGGGGCGGGGGGGGCGGGTATGACAGCTCCCTGCCCACACCTGCCCTCGCAGTTAGAATGGCTCCAGGGGGCAAGAGGGAGGCCTTGGGCAGACCCTGCTGGCTGGAGAGGCAGACAGAGCGGGGGCACAGCCAAGCTCAAGCTGGCATCACTGTGCCTTCGCTCTCGCTACACCCCCTCTGCCCTCTGCCAGCCAGCAGCCCCACCTCCTGTGCCCCAGACTCGCACTGACGAGGTGGAAAGGGTCTCCAAGACCTGCCCTCTCGACGGTCAGCACGGGGACGGAGCCTCTGGCTGCTCGAGGCTGGGCACAGAGGCAAGTGGCGTGGGGACAGGGCTCCCAGGGACAGAGCTGCGGGAGGTCCGAGCTCACCATCGCCGTCCGGGTCAGCCTTGATCGCAGAGTACATCTCCTGAATGTTCTCTGGCGTCATCCAGCGTCCACTCCCCAGGCGAGTCTGGGCCAGGACCTGAAGCACATGGTCCCCCATGAGGTGGCCCCGCGATGGAGAGCCCCCAGAGCACAGCCACCCAGTGTCGCTGTGGGGCTGAGGGCTGGGGGGGGTGGACATGGGTGAGGACAGAGAACAGCCTCAAGTCCCTTTGCTGACGACAAGAGGTGGAGAGGTCCAGTGGCATTTGGGAGGCCAGGAAGGCAGTCAGGAGCCCTGAGGGCCACGGGCATCCTGTTGGGCAGGGACCCCACACCTCGCCAAGTCCTCCCGCAGAAGCTGGGTGAGGGCCGTGCAGAGAGGCGGACCCTGGCCACCTCGAAGCTGCCACTCCACGCACCACGAGCTCCATGGGCTCCCAGCATGGCAGCCAGGAATCCAGACCTGTCACAGGGGCAGGACACCTGGGGACTGTGGTCACACGTGCCATCACCACCTGGGGAGTCCTCCTGCTCCTTCAGGGGTTCCCGGGCAGCAAGGACCTACCTCTCCAGGGAAGGAGGGGCCCCTGGGCCTGGGCCAGGGCTGAGCAGGACAGGTACCCTGGCCACAGAAACCATTCTGCAGCCCCCCACCCCTCCCCGCACCACCCACCCCTCCCCGCACCACCCACCCCTCCCCGCGCTGCTCCAGGCCCAACCTCACGGAGCTGCAGGCGGCCGTCACGGTTCTGGTCCAGCAGCCGGAAGAGGTCCAGCTGGCTGACCTGCATCGTGCCTAGGGCCTCCTCGTACTCCTCGGTGGGCAGGATCTGGCTGCGCTGTAGCCCCTTCATCTGTGCCAGGTGGATGATGAGCCGACACTCCTCATCGCGCAGGAAGCCCGGGACTTCTGCCAGGAGAGGAGGTGGGTGAGGCCAGGACCGGCCGGGGCACGAGCCTGGCACCTTCCTCTCTGCGGGGTCCCCGCACTCCCTGGTGGGCTCCAGGTCAGCACATCTCACCCCCCTTTACGTCTGCTCTGGGCGCCCCGCAAGGTCGGCAGCATTTGGGAGGTGGGCCCCCCTCTCTGGTGCTGAGAGCACGTTTTCCAGGGGGTCCTGGGAGCGAGCTGGAGCAGACCTGGGCCTGGGCTGACCCGCCCTCGGAGGGAACCGAAGGCCAGAGGGTGAACCTGAAGGGCAGAGGGCGGCCTCCACTTCTTACTTGGTATATATTTTACTTTATTTTATTATTTTTAATTGATTTCAGAGAGGCAGGGAGAGGGAGAGTTAGAAACTTCAATGATGAGCCCGGCCGGCATGGCTCAGTGGTTGAACATTAACCTATGAACCAGGAGGTCACGGCTCAATTCCCGGTCAGGGCACAGGCCCGGGTTGCGGGCTCCATCCCTAGTGTGGGGCGCGGCGCGCAGGAGGCAGCCAATCAATAATTCTTTCTCTCTCATCATTGATGTTTCTATCCCTCTCTCCCTCTCTTTCTCTGAAATCAATAAAAGTATATTTTTTAAAGTCAAATGATGAGAGGGAATCGTTGATCGGCTGCTTCCTGCACAGGCACCGAACGGTGACCTCCTGACTCATGGATCTACGTTCCACCGCTGACCCGCACCAGCCGGGCGTGGGCATATATTTTACAAGTGGAGGATGGTGGCTGGGTGTTGCTTTCATTTTTACTTTCCAGCCTCATTCAGTACAAACAAACAGCAGGCCATGCTGCTCTCCAGCCCCCTCCTTGCCCACCTGCTGCAGCATAAGCAGATGCTGGTCATTGGATCGGGCCAAGTCGCCCGGTGCTGGGAGGCCAGCGGGAGTCGCGCAAGTTGTTGGCAGGAGCCCTGAGCAGGTACCTCCGGTGTTCTTTGCTTTGGGGACAAGTGTACCCTGAACGCTGCTCCATGCCTCACAGCTCCCGAGTCAGGCCGGGCTTGGCCCGCCCCACAGCAGCTGGTGGAGCTGAAATGGGCCTCAGGGCTGGGAGCCCATCCCGGTGGCCCCGGCCCTTCCACAACAGGAGGCGGGGCCCTGTTTCATTCCCTTGTTTCTGGGAGAGAGGACTTCCCTAGTCAGAGGCACCTATTGGAGGAAGGGCCACCTCCACCACCACCTCCACCACCCAGGGCCCCTCAGAGCGGCTGCTGCTCTGGGTCATCGCCAAGAGGAAGGGAAATGGCCACTCAGCCGGGATCCAGTGTGTGTGTGTGTTTTGTTTTTTGTTTTGTTAATCCTCCCCTGAGGATATTTTTCCCATTGATTTTTAGAGAGAGGAGGGAAGGAGAGGGAGAGAGAGAGGGAAACACTGATGTGGGAGACATCAATGAGGGGCCGGGAATTGAACCTGCAACCCAGGCCTATGACTGGGAATCGAATCCGAGGCCCTTTGGTGCGCAGGCCAACACCCTACCCACTGGGCCGTGCTGGCCGGGGCTTGAGTGGTTTTCAATAGCGATCACCGCTACTCAGGTACCAGAGTGCGTCCTGTCCCAGGCACACCCTCAAGGCCTTAGTCTCACACTTATCCTAAGACCCAGGCCCCAGTAAATGCCCTCCCTAACCACAAGCAACCCCAAGCACAGAGGCATCACCCTGATGGAGTCAAAAGGGCCCTCAGGCCAGGCTGTCACACTCTGGAGTCCATGTTCACTTCCAGGGGTAGGCGACTCGGTGGTGGTGACGCTGGGGACAGGACCAAGACCCCCACCCCAGCGAACCCAGGAGGGGTGTGCACCGTCCACAGGGACAAACTGCAAAGGAACAGAGTCGCTCCTGACAGCTTGAAAAAGAAACAAACTGGAAGGAAAAGCCAAAAAAAGAGAAAAGCCAGCAGAGGCCCAGCTTCGTCCCCAAGGAGATGCCACCAGCGGATAATCTACTGCAAAGGTCAGCGCTGCCGCCTCCCGGGCGGGCGGGCCGGGCACCTGGGAGTTGGGGGGGGGGGGGGCAGAGGCCTGTAAAGCCCTCAACCTCAGCCCATTAAGGGGAAAGCAGGGGAGGCTGGAGGGCCGTGGCTCCTGGTGGCACTGGTGGTGCTGTGGGGTTACAGGGGGATGGGGGCGATGCATGCCCATCCCCCAAGCCATGGCGCTGTGCCAGGACATTGGGGGCCGAGGCCATCCCGCAGTCAGCCAATGGCGGCCCTGCTGGCCAGGAGTGCCACCGGCTGCCCGCCTCTTCCCCGTCCGCAGGCCTTTCAGGGCGAGAGGGCGGGCCCTGTCCCCGCTCCGGGAGCTGGAGCGGGGGGCCCGGAGCGGAAAGCCGCCGGGTACCGGGCGGGGTGAGGGGACGCAGGGAAAAGGGCAGGGATTCCAGCCGCAGAAAAGCCAGGGTGTTGCTAGGTGACCAGGCGTCGTTGCCCGGCAACCGCGGAGGGAGTGGCCACGCCTCACCCCGCCGGCCGCCGGCGGTGCCGGGAACCCGGTCCTGAGCGCCCCCCACCCCGCCCCGCAGGGTCATCTGCCCGGGCCGCCGCCCTCCGGGCCGGCCTCAGCCACCCCTGGGCCCCAGGGCGCTGGTGGAGGCCGCCCGGGCGAGCGGGCAGTGCCGGGCTGGCTGGGTGCCAGGACCGCCCCCGCCCATCAGACCCCCGCGCGGGCAGAGGCACGAATGACACAAATAAATGCAGGAGCCGGCGCCCGACGCTGCTAGTGCTGGCAGCGCCCGGCAGGTGGCGCCACCTCTTAGGTGCCCGCGAACCCCTCAAGACCAGTCTGGGGGTCAGGGGATCTCGGAGGGGGGGCAGGCGGGCGGAGGGAACGGCACAGGCGGAGGCCCCCGGAAGCATCAGCGCGGAGCAAGTCGGGTGGCGGGAGATGCGGCCTGAGAGGGAGCGGGCCTGTGGGGACGCCTGAGGCTTAGAATGAAACGAGGAATCTTGGAGACGTTTCGGGAAGGGCGTGATGCGGCCTAAGCCTGCTATTTAATTACAAAATGAGAAGTGAGCCACGTGGAAGAAAACCACGTTCCCAGCGAGATGACGACTCGGAACTGCAGGTTCTGCCTTCCGAACCGAACAGACTCGGGAAGGTCCAAACCCGTGGGCAACACCAGTCAAGCAGGTGTGCGCCAGGAACTGGGGATGGGACCTTTTTTTTCTTTTAATGTTTTTATTGATTTCAGAGAGGAAGGGAGAGGGAGAGAAACATCAATGATGAGAATCACTGATCGGCTGCCTCCTGCACGCCCCCTACCGGGGATTGAGCCTGAAATCCAGGCGTTTGCCCTTGAATGGAACCTGGGACCTTTCAGTCTGCAGGCCGATGCTCTACCCACTGAACTAACTGGCTAGGGCTTGGGATGGGACCTTTTGCAGCCCAGGTCCCACTTGTCTAGGGACAAGGGTGGGAAACAGAAAATGCTGCCCAAAGGGAGGTTGCACGGGGTCCTCCCGTGGAGATGGAGGTGCCCTGGGTAGAACCCAGTCCCCGTAGCCCAGCTGATGTCCTGAACCCTGGCATCTCGGGCCCTCAGGCTGGTGGGTCACAGGAGCCAAGAGCAGCAGGGCAGGGCCCACAGCGGCCCACTCCCCTCGGGCCTCCCTGCCTCTGCAGGGTGACACCGGACGGATGGACAGGCAGGCACAGCGGACAGACATTGCTCCTTCTTGGGGCGGGCTTCCTTCCGTGGATTCATCCAATACCACAGCTCTCAGGGTCTGCCCCTCCTTGGACAGCCCCGCCCGGGGGGTTCCCTCACAACTGGACATCCCATCCCGTAGTCACTAACTTGTCTTCATTCGTCCAGCCTCATGTCACCCAGCCCCAGGGCTTTCTGGGTAAAGCCTGGGACATCTTCCACCAACAGACTCAAAGGTAAGGCCAGTCTGGGGGAAAGGAGCGCGGGCAGGAAGCTCTGCGAATCGTGCCCTTCGTGATCCAAGGAGGCAGTTCGCCTGCGGTCACAGCTCTCCTGCTCCCTGCGATTTACTGGGACCCAGGCCGGGTTCCTCACTCTGTGTAGGACTTTGATGCAACAAGCTGGGGGTCAGCATTAGGAATGAAGTCCTCAGGTTTCAGGTAACGTAACCTGCATCTGAATGGGGTATAGCCGGGGCTCCAGGATGCCTGGGGGCGGGGGGGGTGTGGGAGCACAAAGCACAACCCTGCCCACACTTTACCCCCCAGACACTTCGTCTGGTCCTGGCAGCCTGGAGGTAATGGGGGAGCGTTCCTCGGCCTGGCTCGGCCTGACCCGACAGCCACCTGGCCTGACTCCTCAGCTCCTACAGGTCTTTGCTCAAATACCGTTTTCAGGGAGGCCCACCTGTCCGCCCGTGAAGTCCCAGGCCCACTTGGAATCCTGCCTTACCTGTCTGTGACCTGTCACCCGACACACATGCATATTTATTTATTTGCTAGCGGCGCACTGGGGGTGGGGGAGTCCCTCGGCCCGGCCCGCGCCCTCTTGCAGTCCAGGACCCCTCACTCCTTATCGCCTGCCTGCTCTCTGCTCCTTACCACCTGCCTGCTCTCTGCTCCTTACCACTGGGCTTGCTGCTCCTGGGCGGGCCTTCTGGCTGAGCGGTGCTCCCCTGTGGGAGCGCACTGACCACTGCGTTGAGCATCTGCCCCCTGGTGGTCAGTGCACGTCATCGCGACTGGGCATGTGCCAGTCCTTCGGCTGTTCAGTCGATTTGCACATCAGGGTTGTATGATGTAGGATTAGCTTACTTATTGTGTGTCTCCTCATTTGAATGTCAGCTTCGGGTGTTTCTGTTTGTTTCCTATTGTGTTCAGTGCTGTGTTTCCAGCACCTAAAACAGTGTTTGGCACAGACTTGAACACTGAGCAGTTGTAACAGCAGCAGCCACCACCTTTCAGGGGCCCTTTCACAAGATATCAGTAACCTGTTTCCCCTCAGACAGCATGCAGACGAGTCATCCTCACGGGTCCAGGCATAACCCCCCGCCCCCCCCACTCCCCCCCCCCCCCCCCCCCCCGCCTCTGCCCAGGGTCGAGGGCATGAGCTCAGATGTTCTGCTTACATCTTCCTACCCACTCCCTCCTGCAGTGGCCAGGGCATGGGTCTGGGCCCGCCTTGTTGCCTGGGGGTCTCGGAGGGCCTTCAGTCTTCCCCCAGCACACCCGCGCCCGCTTCAGCAGGAACTAGCTGCATGGCCTGGCCAGCAGCGGCAGCGCTCTGCGCCTCATTTCTCACCCTCCACCCTGAGAAGGGGTGTCTACACCCACCTCCCAGACCGGCGGTGAAAACTGAATGATCACCTGGAGCCCAGCACAAGAGCTCAGAAAGTGACCCAGATGCCGGTTCCAGACGAGCCGCCCGGCAAGGCTTTGCTGCTGCGGCTGCGCACGAGCCTGGGCCCAGGGAGAAGCTGAGTGCTGGCAGCAGAGGCGGGGCTGGGTGTGTGTGTGGGGGGGTCACCCGTTTATCCACAGGACGGCCTGTTCCTCATCAAACCACAGGGCCCAGGTCAGCTGGGCCGCTATCAGCCCCTCCCCCGCCCCATTACAGAATGTGACAGCTGACGGAGACAGGGGTGTCTGCGGGCGGTTTAGCCGCAGGCTCACACTGCCCCGTCCGGCGAGGGAGGAAGGATCAGCTGCAGAGAACAGGGGCCAGGGAGGCGCGTGTGGAAAGGTTACGCCCGTGACGGAGGTGGGGGCGGGCGCTTCACTTTGGGAAACCTCGAGCTGGAATAAAAGGGGGGGGGGGGGTCTGGGAACAGCCATTTTCAAAACAAAGTCACGTGGCCAACACGAGCCTCTAGGCGGCCACCCACTGGCAGCCCCTGGCCCTCCCGGCGGGGCCCCGCGGACTTACCGAAGAGCAGCGGCTTGAGGCTGAGGGTTCGGATGAAGTGGTCCCGGTCGGCCACCAGCTGGACCTTCTGCTCGTGTCCCACCTACGGGAAGGGCACCGCGGGCAGCTCGGGCGCCAGGCCGCGCCACCCGAGGGGAGCGCGCCCGGTCCCGGCCCGGCCCCGGCCCCGGCAAGAGGGGACAGGCGGGGGCCGCGCGGGGAGCAGCGCGGAGGTCCGGCCCGGGCCGCGCGGGGCGAGGGCCTCACCTTGATGCCCTCGAGCCGGGCGAGGGGAGCCGGGGTGGGCGCGGGCTGCGGGCCGGGGGCGCGGCGCGGGGGCGCGGGGTGGCCGCCGTCGTCGCCGTCGCTGTAGTGGACGAAGAGCAGCAGCGCCAGCACGTTGCCCAGGTACAGGTGCACGAGCACCATCAGCACCAGGAAGTAGGCGCGCGAGCAGATGCCGCGGGGCTTGCACAGCGGCCGCACCGGCGCGTCCTCGCCGTCGCCCGGCCTGGCCGCGGCCCCCGCCGGCTCGCGCTCCGCCGGCGCCCACTGCGGACTCCCGGCCTCAGGCCTCAGGCCCGCCGCCGCCATGGCGCCCCGGTCGCGCGCGCGCCCAGGGGAGGGGCCGCGGGGATGCCCGCGCCGCGCCGTTGCCCGGACAACCGCCGAGCCCGCGCGCGCCGCGGTCGCTAGGAGACGGCGCCCGGGGATGCTGCGCCCGCCCGCCCGGAGCCGCCCGCGCCGGCCCGCGTCTCTGCGCCCTGGACCCCGGCCCACATCGGCGCGTCTTCTCGGCTGCGTTAGCGCGGGGAGGGGGGCATGCCCTCCAGCTCATGCAAACCAGAGCGGCAGCGCCCAAGAGAGCCCAGCGGGAGCTTGTTTCCTGGTTTGGACGCACTTCCCTCCTCCCGGATAAGCAGGGTCTGCATCTCTCGCTCCCGAGTGCGGCGGCCGCCAGCAGGAGGCAGTGCCAAAGGATGACTCAGTGCTGCGCCAGCGTGCGGGCGCCGCGGGGCAGGTGACTGCGCACGTGATGGAATGGGACCCATAGCGTTTGGCGCCGACACTCGCCAGGGTGGGAGGTCAAGGTCGCCTGGAGGCGAGGGTGTTGGGGGAGGAGAACGCCTGGAGGTCCGCTCTGTGGTCGGCCTGGACCTCCCGGGGCCTGCAGGAGTCAGGCCCCAGGAAGAAGTTGTCCGATGTGCGGGGTCGCTTGGGGGAGGGGAGGGGGGCGGCCCGGGTTGGTCAGAGGGCCTCCTGCACCGGGAAGGTCAGGGCCCAAGGGTAACCCCAGGCTGCAGCGGGCACACGGGAACCCTCCTGCCTCAGAGCCGGCACATGGAGGAGGAGAAAAGGACTTGTCCATCACTGAGGCACCACCGCCTCTGAGGATAGTGCCAGATCTGGGGGCGGAAGGACGGACCGGTGGCCAGGTGCCTGCCTGGGCATTTTTAAGCTCCCAGCTCTGCAGGGCTGGGTTCTCCTTGGGCAGCGATGCATGTGCCCAGGCTAACACCCGTGAGGCAGGTCCCACTGGCGGTTTCTCCTCACCCAGCTAAGCCCCTCCCTGTCCCTGCATTTTCTGGTCGTCACAATTTTACCAAGGATGTCATGGTTTCCTGGTATCCATGACTGAATACTGAGACCTTTTCCTCCTTAGCCTTTTGTTTGTTTTGTTAATCCTCACCGAGGATATTTTTTTCCATTGATTTTTAGAGAGAGTGGAAGGAGGGGCGGAGACAGAAAACATCAATGTGAGAGAGACATCTATTGGCTGCCTCCCACACGAGCCCCGGGGATAGAGCCTGCAATCAAGGTATTTGCCCTTGATTGGAATCGAACCCAGGATCCTTCAGTCCGCAGGCCGACACTCTAACCACTGAGCAAAACTGACTAGGGCTCTTCTTTAGCCTTTTAAAATCTATAATTAGCCCGGCCAGTGGGGCTCAGCGTTTGAACATGGAACTATGAACCAGGAGGTCAAGGTTTGATTCCCCGGTCATCTCTCGATCCCCGGTGCCGGGGCGGGCAGGAGGCAGCCGATCGATGATTCTCTCTCATCACTGATGTTTCTGTCTCTCTGGGGGTCTCGGAGGGCCCTCTCCCTTCCTCTCTGAAATCAATAAAAAATATACTTCCCTGGACTCCTTTTCCGAGCTCCACGGCCCTCCCTTCCTATGACCCTCTCCAGTGGAGTTCTGTCCATTGCCACGCGCAGCTCCTGCTCTGCTAGCTCATCCCAGACAGCAGGAAGCAAGCAGCTGAGGGGAGGAAGGGGTGCAGCTTCACCCCATTTCTGCTCCATCTGTTGGCTGTGGGAATTTCGCAATCGTATCATAAACTACAATTTCTTGGCCTTTTAAAACCGACCACCCCTTTGATGTCTAAATCTCTCGGCAGGCTCACCTCAGGGGCGGCAGGCGGTCCCAGGTCACTCACTGACAGTCACATCTGGGTGCTGTGCTGTTACAAAAATGGGACTCCCGGTTTCTAACGTGAACACGTGCACTTCCCTCCAGGTGAGCTGTGGCGTGTGCTCAGTGCACGTCAGTGTGACTGTCTCCTGGGGACAGGATTGGTTTAATAGCCAAGATCGGTGCTGGGCCCTCAGTGCCCCTAGCAGAGCCCAGCCCGTGGGCCATGCCGGTTGCTGCAGGAACCCCTGGGCCACGTGGAAAGTCCTTCCCCCAGACCAGGGACGGCAAACCTTCTGAGCTCGGCGTGTCGGCATTTGAAAAACCCTAACTTCACTCTGGTGCCGTGTCACATATAGAAATTTTTTGGTATTTGCCACCATAGTAAAACAAAGACTTATGTTTTTGATATTTATTTTATATATTTAAATGCCATTTAACAAAGAAAAATCAACCAAAAAAATGAGTTCGCGTGTCACCTCTGACACGCGTGTCATAGGTTCGCCATCACTGCCCTAGACTTTGCTATCTTCCTTTTTTTTTTTTCTTTTTAAGGGGGAAAGGAACCATATTCTTTTTAAAAACGTATTTTTATTGATTTCAGAGAGGAAGGGAGAGGGAGAGATCGAAACATCAATGATCAGAATCATTGATCGGCTGTCTCCTACATGCCCCCAACTGGGGATCGAGCCTGCAACCCGGGCCTGTGCCCTTGACTGGAATCGAACCCAGGACCCTTGTCTGCAGGCCGACGCTGCCCACTGAGCTACACCAGCAAGGGCTTTTCTTTTTTAAGATGGCCAAGGGCATGGTGCCAAGGCCATGGTACTCAGCCCCTTGACCTGCAGGAGTGGCTGCTGGCCCTGCTGCCTCAGAGGAAACATTCACCTGTGACCAATTCCCTCCATGTCCCCCCCTCCCCCAGGGCAGAGCCCACGTCTCTCACGCCTGAGGCTCAAGGGGGAGCAACTGCGGAGTTCCGACCGCAGCGTCCAGGCCGCTCTGGCCTGACTGCCCCGTGCATGCCGCCCACAGCTCTGCAGCCTTCACCCGAGCTGTCGCTGATGTTGCTGCCACTCCTGTCGCCACAAATGGACCCTCAATGGGAACCCATACTTTGTATTTCCTGTCCTCAGCCTTTGGCATGACTCCAAGCATCTCTAGTTTCTCGAGATCTCAAGTCCTATCTTCATAACCCAGGACTGTCTACCAGTGGTTCTCAACCTTCCTAATGCCGCGACCCTTTAATACAGTTCCTCATGTTGTGGTGACCCCCAACCATAAAATTATTTTCGTTGCTACTTCATAACTGTAACGTTGCTATTGTTATGAATCGTCATGTAAATATCTGATATGCAGGATGGTCTAAGGCGACCCCTGTGAAAGGGTCATTCGACCCCCAAAGGGGTCGCAAACCACAGGTTGAGAACCACTGGAACCCAACCCCACCCCGGCCATATTCCGCAGCCCTAAGCTCCCACGTCCGATCGGAGGGGAGGGGCCCAGGGCCTCACCAGGGGCGGTGAGAAAGCCAGGGATCCGTTTGTTTT
This sequence comes from Myotis daubentonii, assembly GCF_963259705.1. Classification (NCBI taxonomy): domain Eukaryota; kingdom Metazoa; phylum Chordata; class Mammalia; order Chiroptera; family Vespertilionidae; genus Myotis; species Myotis daubentonii. The sequence goes on from NC_081853.1 coordinate 58,382,633, forward strand.
GGGGGGTTGGCCTGTATGGGATGGAAAGGAGCTCGGCTAGCCCACCTCCCTCCAGTGTCCTCTCCCCAGAGGAGGAGGGCGGTCAGGTCATGGGGCCTTCGCAGGCCTGGAGGAGGGGCTGACCAAAAGGCCGCGCATTCGGTGCCAAGGCCATACCCTGGATGCTCCCTCAGGAGGCGACGTGAAGGGTCCTTTGAAGAAAGAAATCTACACACACTTTTATAATCAGAAACTTTCAATTTATTTTGAATAAACTACTCAACTTTGAGCAGATGACATGACCTCAACTTTTTCTTTGAAGAAAACAAAGATATACGGCAAATTCATGAGAACACAGTGCCTTCTTCATCTCCTACCGCTCGGGGCAGGAAAGCTCGGCCGGGCCTCCCCAGGGACAGCCGCGGGGCAGAGGGAAGCTCCCGGGCCAGGCCCGCAGGCTGTGGTCGGGCACCGAGCCTCACAGCGCCCACGGCTGGGCTGCAGCTGGACCCAGGGGTGGGCACACGGCGGCTGTGCAGTCCACAACATGCAGGGCGCCACGCCGGCGACACAGCAAGACAGGAGGTAAGCAGGACCATCCAGGGGCCAGCGCAGCGTTCACACCCCACCAGGCCCCACACAGGCTCTCCTGGTTCAGGGAGCGCCCCATCCAATCCTGGGCTCACTGGCTACACTAACTGTTCTCCCTCTCCAACCACAGTCCGCCCCTTGCAAGAGAACAGGAGCAGACAAAACCCCAGCGGAGAGAAAGGGAACCCGCACCCAGCTGTGTACCCATGACCCCAAGAGCCAAGCTGTCCTGTCTCCAAGAGTAACGCAGTTTACAACCATGGTACCTGGGAAACTGCTGAGGTGAAAATGTTTGAATATCAAAGAATTTCCACCACAGTATTTATATGTCGCCCGGGAGGTCAAGGAGGTCGAGCACAGACAGCTCTGGCAGCCTCAGCGAGCAGGCACCACGCAGCCACAGAAACCCCGAGGCCAGATTTAACTTCCGGAGGCTCACAGGACCAGGCTCAGGACACCACGCAAACGAACCACCTGCTCCTTTGGGCTCAGCTGTGCAAGCCCTGGCCCTCTCCCTGGCCAGCCCCTCCTTCTACAGGAGCCGGGACCACAGACGAAGGGCTCTCCTGGTCTCAGACTCCCAGGCCCTGGAGGTGGAGCCCTCCGACACCTGAAGTCAGGCGAGGGGAGAGCGCCCAAGCCCCAGAGCTGCGGACACTCCAGGGAACAGGAAAACCACCTGTGCAAACAAGGCCCCGGAGCCAGGACGACTGGTGCCCTCGCAAGGGCCACGCTGCACTCCGACCCGAGGTTCGCCAGAGGAGCGGGCAGGACAGTGCCAGGGACGCTGCGTGAGCACTTGGTCAGTTACCACCTGAACACTGCCACAAAAGGAGGGACCAAATTAAACAGTTATTCTGGGGAACAATCCCCTTTGAAAGTGGATCTCTACCTTTAGGAGGCAAAAGGGAACACTGTGCTCCACTCCTGTCCCGGGTCTGGAGGCCACAAGACCACCATCTATGTTCTGCGGTGGGCTCTGGCCTCGGGAGCCAGACCCGGGTGAGCCTCACCTTCAAGAATCAAGATGAGCCCATAGGCAGCGCCACCCAGGACGGTCAGACGCCGGGGCAAGCCCTGCCCTGTGCTGTCTGCGCAGTGTAGGGTCAGGCAGGGCCCCTGACCGAAGGTCTACAGGAGCAGCCCATTGCACAGGCGAACTCCAGTCCCCACCTGCCACCCAGGCTCCTCTCTTGGGACCCCAAACACCAAGCGAATCGGGAAGCGGAGGCCACACTGGCCTCCAGGGCACATTCAGAGGCCGTGTGGGCAGGCAGCACTCTGCGTTCTAAGGACAATAGCTAGAGGGCGAACACTCCAATGCCAATTTATTTTTTTAAAAGGTTCTGTGTAATTCTATGGTTGGTTTCCTTTTTCTTGTTTTTTTTTTGGTACATTTTTCCAACCTTTGAAAATCACATAAGTTGTAATGAGCTAATACTATTAATAGTCATTCAAAAAAACGTTCCCTCCCTCCCAACAACCGTCCAGGGGGAATTACAAATCCTGAAGAGGCCAATTCAACAGGGCCTCGACCGTAGGAGAAACACAAAGAAAGATGAAACAGAAGTGGACTGAGGTGTGTGCCAGGGTCTCTCAGGAGGCCTGGCTGCTGCCTGGGGTCGTGAGAGGCAGAGCCCGCAGCATGCAGAACAGCAGCCGGGTGGGCTCCAGCCACCTCTTCCTCCCTCGTGCTCGCCGAGGGCAGCCTAGGTGTCGTGGAAATCCTTCAGCAGGGTCCGCCTCCGCTGCTCTGCTATGTGCATCTGGTTTTCTAAGTCCTGCACCAGGAAGCAAAATCTGTGCTTGCATGGCCCAGCCCGGGAGAGCCAGAGCCACGGCCACCCTGACGGGCTCCAGGCGCCAAAAGCACAGCCGCCCCCACCTCTCAGCAGCACCTACCCCCCTGTCGTAGCTGTCCGCGCGCTCCACTTTCCAGGACAGGTTTTCGATCTCAGCCTCCAGTTGAGCCTGCTGGTATTCGAACTGTATGGGCAGAGCAGGAGGGTCAAAAGGAGAGGGGCAGGGCCTGCAGATGGGGGCAGACCAGCACCTCAGGCTCCCAGGACAGCAGGCAACCCTGACGCTGTCCTCAAGGGGGCAGTGCTAGTTCCTGTCCCCGAGCCAGAACCCAATGAAAAGGCTACCTAGCCCTGGCCGGTGTGGCTCAGTGGATGGAGTGCTGGCCTGCAGGCTGAAGGGTCCCAGATTCGATTCCGGTCAAGGACACAGGCCTGGGTTGTGGGCTTGATCCCCAGTGGGGGGTGTGCATAAGGCAGCCAAACAATGATTCTTATCACAGATGTTTCTATCTCTCCTGCTCCCTTCCTCTCCAAAATCAATAAAAATATATTTTAAGCCATAACCGGTTTGGCTCAGTGGATAGAGCGTCAGCCTGCGGACTGAAAGGTCCCAGGTTCAATTCCAGTCAAGGGCATGTACCTTGGTTGCGGGCACATCCCCAGTGGGGGGTATGCAGGAGGCAGCTGATCGATGTTTCTGACTCTCTATCCCTCTCCCTTCCTCTCTATAAAAAAATCAATAAAACATATATTTAAAATATATATATATATATATATACATATATATATATATATATATATATATATATATTTTAAAAAAAGGGCTACCTAAGTACAAATGGCAAGAGCACAGTCCTCCCAACCCAAAAAACAGGCAAGAATTTAAGCCACTGCAGATAATGCTCCCAGCATATAGGGAAACAAATGCTTTAGAAATCGGTGAATGGCCCTAACCGGTTGGCTCAGTGGATAGAGCATCGGCCTGCGGACTGAAAGGTCCCAGGTTCGATTCCGGTCAAGGGCATATACCTTGGTTGCGGGCACATCCCCAGTAGGAGGTGTGCAGGAGGCAGCTGATAGATGTTTTCTCTCATCGATGTTTCCAACTCGCTATCCCTCTCCCTTCCTCTCTGTAAAAAATCAATAAAATATATTAAAAAAAAAAAAAAAGATGCCAAAACCGGTTTGGCTCAGTGGATAGAGCGTCGGCCTGCGGACTGAAGGGTCCCAGGTTTGATTCCGGTCAGGGGCATGTACCTGGGTTGCGGGCACGTCCCCAGTGGGGGATGTGCAGGAGGCAGCTGATCGATGTTTCTAACTCTCTATCTCTCTCTCTTCCTCTCTGTAAAAAAATCAATAAAAATATATTTAAAAAAAAAAGATATCGATGAACGGATATTCACAGACATCGTATTCCCCGAATACTGTTTTCCTTCAGCCCTTCTGCAAATCAACTCTTAAAATAAAGTTGAACCAGTTGCCTTAGTAATTGTGCATCCAAGCTTTCTGCACAAAGATGTTCCTCAACGCCTTATTTATAATAGTGAAAACAAACAACGCCCCAAACGATGGAATACCCACATAATGGAGACATTTATGCAACTTTAAAAATTGGTATTAACCAGGACTAGCTGGTGTGGTCAGTGGTTGAGCATTGATCTATGAACCAGGAGGGCGCTATTTGATTCTCAGTCGGGGCAGAGGCCCAGGTTGTGGGCTTGATCCCCTGTGTGGGGCATGTGGGAGGCAGCCGATCCATGATTCTCTCTCATCACTGATGTTTCTATCTCCCTCTCCCCTCCTCTCTGAAATCAATAAAAATACCTATTTTTTTTTAAATGGTATTAACCAGCCTGGTAAATAATGACAGCTCCAACAATGAACTGCGGTAACAGTAAAATGCTCTATAAGTAACATTAATTTCAAAAGGGAGAAAACACTGACATGTGGTCACGTCTTTCTGGGGGGACTACAGGTGCTATAAACGCCCTGCTTTTCAGCGTCTGGACAACAGGTGTGAAGTCCTTTACAATGACCTGGGGAGCGGGAACTTTATGGCTATGAGAAAAGGGTGAGACGAAGACTGATCTCCTCCCACAGCACGGGCACTGGCCTCTCAAGTGGCACAGACCCTCCGGCAGCTCCCTGCGCACTGCTGGCACTCAGGGCCGTGACACAGAATGCCAGCTAGTGAGGAGATGGGGCTTACTCTGCAGATGCCTAGAAGAGAAATACCATCTGAAGATGGACTTTGTTTTAATGTTGGCCTCGCAATGCCCAGGGCACCTCTGGCGCTAGGAGGGCAGAGTGGAGAGGGGCCGCTTTGCCTTACCAGCTTCTTCCTGGGTCCAGACTCCATGTAGTACGCATACGGGTACGTGTACTGCAGGGTGTAGCGGCACTGCAATGGGGAGAAGAGAGGGACCTGTGTCTCTGGTGCTGGCCCGCATGCACCTCAGTGGCTCTTACAATTCTCTCCCCACCATGCACATTAGCCTGGCTCCACAGGGATGGGCCTGAAAGAAATGCGACCAAGCCAAATAAAGGATGAAGTGGGGACAACATGGAAAAAAGGAAACAAAAGTGGCCACAGAACACCCACAGTTCCTTTTCCAAACTGGGATTTATTTACCAGCAGCTGCCTCAATGGCTCTTCCCTCTTGAGTCGGACCTCAGAGTCCACACATCTATCTCAATAACTGTCCAAAGACAAGCTCTTATTTTCCTCTGAGTGACGCATGGATGGGACAAAAGAAGAAAAGGGCTCTAGTCTCCCCGCAGCTCCTTCCTGCAGGCAGAGCAGTGCTTCTCTTCTGGGATCCCCTGGACGTCCAGCAGAGACTGGGCCTCAGTGGGCACAGCAGGGACGGCCGCCCGTGAGCAGGAGTATGCGGGCTGCACAGGGTGCTGACGCCCCAGCCCCCTCAGCGTCTCCCACCAGGAGGTCTGGGTCTAACGGGGGATCAGAAGAGGGAGGTGGCACAGACCTTGGCCAAGAGCTTGGCAGCGTTCTGCAGGTACTGCCAGTCGATCCACGTCCCCAGGTTGTTCATGACCCGCTCCTGGATCTTCTCGTGGATCCGCTGGTATGTCTGTGCCTCCAGCTGCAGGCTCTTGTTGTGGTTTTCCCACTGCGGGGGGGGGGGGGGGGGGGGGAGCTGCAGGAGCCCAGCCACAGCAGAGCCCAGCCACAGCCTCGTCTCGCTCACAGGGCCTGGGACCTTGAGGGCGACCGAGGGGGAGTGTCCAGAGTAACGGTCGGCCTGCCAGGCCACTCCCCCCCTTTGGGGCAGTAGGGCTCCAGCCCTGAGGACCAACAGGCGCTCACTGGCCTACTGTGCTCGGCAACCAAACGAGCCATGCTCTGTGGGCTGCTGAAGGGCCTCCCCGGGAGGAACTGCCCTCGCAATCTGACCACTACAATGGCTCTGGTGGCCCTATGGTCCTTCAGTCCAGCACCCACACAAGTCAGCACCACGTCCTTCCTTGTCGGCCACGCCGCCCTGTGGAGCCCGAGAGCCACATCGATGGAGGCATCACCCAGGGCCACGCAGGAGCCCACACAGAGGTGTGCACGTGGCTCTGGGCCCAGGCCCTGGGAGGCCCCCCAGCAGGCCAGCCGCAGGCCCCCCGGGAGAGCTGAGGAGCGCTTACCCTCTCGAAGTAGAACAGGTACTTCTTGAGGGCCTCCCTGGCCTGGGCCTGCTGGCTCTGGTTGACGATGTCGGGGTTTTCCTTGTACCGGCTGCACTCGTAGTACTCGCTGCCGTGGGTCTTCCAATCCCCGAGGCACATCCAGCAGAAGTCTGCACAGAAGAGGGAGGCATCACCCCCAGGCAAGCCCAGGCCTCCAACGGCAGAGCAGTGGGGACAGACAGATTGTGCTTTGTCACCTGATCAGAACGTCCCAAGGCTGCCTCCTTCCCAGAGGATTGTGGGCCTGTCTCCCCGAATCCACTGTCCCCATGGCCTGCCCTTGCCGATCTGAACAACAGTTCCTGAGCGTATATGCTCAGTGCCTTTTTTTAAAAAAATATATTTTATTGATTTTTTACAGAGAGGAAGGGATAGGGATAGAGAGTTAGAAACATTGATGAGAAAGAAACATCCATCAGCTGCCTCCTGCACATCCCCCACTGGGTATGTGCCCGCAACCAAGGTACATGCCCTTGACCAGAATCGAACCCGGGACCCTTGAGTCCGCAGGCTGACGCTCTATCCACTGAGCCAAACTGGCTAGGACTGCTTTGTGCCTTTTTAACCCAATGCAGGCAGGTGCTGACTGTACAAGACCACTGGTCTGATAAAGCATAGCACAGAGAACATAGTCAAGAATATCACCTATGTATGGGGCCAGGCAGGAGCAACACTATCACGGTCAAGTACGTAATTGTCTAACCACCATGCGGCACACTCGGGACGAACGAGAACTAATTGGAAAGTAAGGTTCTTAAAGCATAAAACACTGCCGGTCTGCTGTGTCCGCTCCACTGTGACAAACAGTCAGGAACTTGTTCCACTGAGGCTCATTCACAGCACACACACCTGTCCACCTCCCACTCTGACATCTGTCCTAGGAAGACTCCGTCCCTGAAGCTGGGAATAAGGGCTTTTACCTTGCTTCTTTTTTAAAAAGCACATTTCTATAAAACCTACAGCTACTCAGCAGTTCATGCTGAGAAGTATGGCTCTGCTTCCGCAGGGGAAGCAAAGAGCGAAAACTAAACATCCCTTATGGACGCTTGTACATCCAAACGACGACTGTGGTCCAGGAAAGAGGCCCGCCCGCCGCAGACTGCTAGGGGCCCAGGACAGAGACCTGACAGCAGCGAGCCCTGTTTCCCAGGATTCACTCCCAGGAGTTGGCTGACTTCCCAAAAGGTGCTCCTGTAAAACTTAGGAAAGCTGATGTCAAACCCAGAGACCAGAGGCCATCCACTCCCTTCTCTTGGTCGCCTTCATCGGACAGAGGCAATATTGTTCTCCTCCATCAGCTACGTTGTGCTTGCTGCTGTTTTAAATCCTGTCTACACTGCAGAGTCACTGTTCCCTTCTAACCTCGTGCCATGTCCACTGATTACAGGGAGCTCCTGGGAAAACACAGGACGAGCACGCGACAGGCCCTTAGAAGAGCAACCGCAGCATGTCCGCACCGTGTGGAGACCTACGTGCACAGGTCCTCCTTGAAGGACTTGCACTTCTTTCCTTGATCTGGCGGGAAGGAAAGCAAAACCAACAGGTCCTACATGAGCTCCTCCTGAGAGATGGGGGAGGCCTGAAAGGCCAATCAAACCCCCGCTGGGGACGTTATGAAACCTCACGGGACATGGATTATTTCACCGCCTCCAGGAACACGTCCGTCAGGCAGCACAGATAAGCCGGCTGTGGCAAAAACAAAAAGATCACGTAACATTTTCTTCTTGGAAGCCTGAGGGTTCACGAGGGCCTAAGAGTCACCCCCAGCTTGACTTCTGACTACATGTGGCGGCGGATGGCGGCGGGATGACAGAGGGTCCGAAAGGCAGTGCATAAACATTAGGATGTAAGTGACGCAGGCTGCCCTGTGTCCCATCACAGCACCACACGAGTGCGCCCTACACAAGCAATGGAGACGCGGGCACAGGAAACAGACTGTGCCCCTGGGCCTGAACACCAAGCCCGGACTCACCGTGTTTGCACTTGGAGCATTGCTGTCGGGGGAAACAGAAGAGAACATGTTAAAGGCCCGCTGACCAAGGCTCGGTGGCACATGTGCAAAGGGCAGGGCTTCCGCTCACCATGTGGTTGCAGCCTCCGTTCTTCTCGATGCAGATGTTGCACTTGGGACACTGAGGAGACAGAAGGGCGCCGTTAGGCTCACGCACCACCAGGTTGGGGCTAAGACAACTACACAGCTCCTGGCCCTGTGCCCAGTGACTCATCGTGCGAGCCCTGCTGGGAGGAGCATCTCACTTAAATGTGCCGGTCGCTGAGGCTGGAACAGCAATCCAAGGAAATGAGGTCAGCAAGTTTGACTCTGAAACACTCCAAGCACCAACCGAGCACACTACGCCTGCCGCCACCCGCCCCGCCAGGGCCACTCGCGCACAGAGCAGCGGATGCAGCAGAAAGCCTGCGCCGGAGAGGAGTGCGCTAGAGCGGGCCCAGTCCTGGCACTGCCCGGACGCCTGCTTCTGAAGAGGGAAGGACGCAGACTCTGAAGCTGCTCACTCGCACTGAGCGGCGCCAGCAGCCCCCGGACACGCCGCGGAGACCGGCGGGCGACGTACCACGCAGCCGTCTGCCTTGAGTCCTGGCCACAGCCGTGTCTGTGAGCGCGTGAACCTAGTGCCTGGGGTGCTGCGTCACCCAGGCTCCAGGGGCTGCGGCCATCTTTCCCAAGGGAAGGTGCAGAACAAGCACGGGCAGGACTGGGCTTGCAGTGAGTCCTGCTGTGTATGAGGTGTGGCTATCACACACCTCTCTCCCGGGGATCTGAAAGACCTCGTTTTCCCCTAAGGAGTTCCGTAACTTCCCCAGGCATCTCAGCTTTGGACTCAAATGAACGCCCACCAATGAATGCACACTATGGTAAACCGCGGCCACCGCTGCCAAGTCTGCACAAGGCCGGGCAGCACGACAGGGAAGACACGCTCCTTACGTCTTTCGTGTGAGCACTAATGTAGTTGGCCGTCTCAGAGTCGTCTGCACACTTCGTGAGCCATTTCCGGATGGTGGCGCAGTCTGTGGGGGCGTGATACATCTGACGACACTTGAAACTTAAAACCAGAAAAGAAAAACACTCAAATAATCGTTAGGTCAGGTTTTTAATTTTCCTTCTGTCCAAGCCAACAGATCCTGATGAACAGCTTTTCAGAGGGAAAGTCACCTATCAAGGCCTTTCAGATCTTTACCTGCTCGAGATTATACTGAAATATTGTGTCCACTTCTCTCCAGTCTCAGTCCTTCCAAGATATACTCTCAATAAACCCAAATGACAGTTTCTGTTCTCAGTATCTTGTGTGGCGTCCACCCTTCCTACTGGGATGTCGAGTTCAGAATTCGCCTCTCAGCAGGCACGGTGAGGTGCTCTGAGGACGACACCTCAGCTCAGACACCAAGCTGGGCGAGACCCACTTCTGGGAGCTTTGGCTCACTTTCCAGCCACATGTGCACACAAGATGCACAATGCCCGAGCTGTACGGGCTGCAGCGGCGCGATCCCCCGACAGCGCAGGCAGCTCAGCCAGAGCACACGTTCCTCAGGCCGGGCCCCAGCCACCACAGCGTGATGGGCAGGACAGGCGCGCAGGCAGACAGCCTCACACGTGCCCCAGGAGAGTTCCCGTGCAGGACACGGAGGCTGAGAACAGCCACCTCAAGGGCTCTTATCACTGGCGAGCCACAGGCTCCCTCAACGACGTCTTAAAGGCAGGCCCACGTGCACACGCCACATTTCCCATGTAGTGTCCCTGAAGCCCCGACCTCCGGGAGGCTCCCAGGGAGGTGGGATTAGGGGCACAGACCTGGACCTAAGTGATGACTCTTGCCAATACTCTGCACCTCAACTTCCTCCCCCAACAAGGATGACAGCAGTGCTACAACACACTGCGGGGAGCATGAAGGCACGGGGTCAGGACAGTGCCTACACCTTCAGGGCATTTCGCTATTCCCATCATATTTACTGAATGGAGTAAACCCCAAGGAGATGTAAGCCACGTTTATGAATTACAGAGAAAGATGAAAACGTTGAATATGTAAATAGTAATATGTAAATTATCTGTGCAGGTAGAGAGATAAAATCTCTGGGTCACAAGTCTTAGTAGCATAAACCATAGCACGTTCTCCAAGAATCTGTGCCACTTTTTTGTCTGCAGACTGAGCATTATCCATAACGTGGAACATGAGGTGCCCTCCCAGAGCGGAGCTGCTCTCCTGGTTCAAAGGCCCCGTCTCGCCCAGCTCCCCTCCCCCGCCCCCCGCCGCAGAGTGGTGCTCTGAAGAGGCAGCAGGAGCCCAGGCTGCTCAGCACCCACACCCACTCTTACCAGAAGACCTCGCTGCACCGACTGCACTGGACACGGCGAGCTCTGGGCTCTTGTACCTGGATGACCATGGGGCAGTCTGCACCGGGGCACAGCTGGAGCTGGTAATGACTCTGTGTGCACATCAAGGAGAAACATGAGGCCACCCCCAGTCGCTGCCTCTAAATTAGGCCCCCCCCACCCCGCCCCAGCACTCTAACACCTCCTGTCCTTCCAGCTGATGACTTACATGCAGGGGTATAGGAATTCACGGTGAATGTCGTGAAGGCCAGACATTAGGCAGATACTGAAGACCTCTGAATGTTTAGTTAAACTAGGTAGCAACTCACTAGAATAGTCTAAAACTAGATTACAAAATGGAACACACAATTGTATCCTTGAGATGAAAATGCGAAGGGCCCAGGGCTGGAAGGAACACAGCCTGATCCACTGTGCCTGGTTCTGAGAAGCTCAGCAGCCCTCAGGCATTGACTGAAGGCAGCAAACAGCACACGGAGCCAGGCCTTCTGTGTATCCTGCAGCTTGTGCATGAGAAGACCAGACCGTCCATCAACCAATAAGCTTAGGCATAAAAAAATGAAACCATGTCACATGCAACCAGCGAGCACGAACTGGTAGACCAACAGAGGGCAAGGACTCGAAGACTGGCCATGCTGGAGTCAGGGACAAGTTTTCCGACTGCACAAGAAGCAACTCCCCTTCTCTGGGCGGGATCACCCAGTGCTCCAAGAGGAACAGCAGCTCCTGAGATACGCCCGACTCGTGCTGACACCTGGGCATGCAATGACTTGTTGAAGCAAAGTGTATAAGGGGACCGCTGTGTAAGAGAAACCACGCTGAGAGAGGCACAACGATGGGGAGAAGGTTACACAGCGAGGAAGTCACACAACTGCCTGACTCCAGGGTCTGCCATTCTAGTGGTTTCCTAACATTTTTAAAGCCATGGAACTCTTTCTTCAAATGCCAGCACCTAATGGCAGCCTTGTCTATAAAGCAACCCTAGTGAGCACCTGGTGGGAAGGAGGCCCAGGAAAGCAGAGGGCGCATCCCAGGGGCAGGTCATACCTCCACATAGTCCCTGAAGAGGTAGCGCCTGTATTTGTCTCTTAGTTCTTCGTTGGGCAATAATGGAAATACAAAGTCTTCTGGTGTTCGAAGTGGGCAGTCCTGAGCCATGCAAGAGACTCCTGTTGAACAAAGACCAGCTGATGGACAACTATTATAGGAATCACCACTTGTCTCTCTATATAAAACCCTAATATGCAAACAGACTGAACACAGGAACAACTAAACAACCAGTCGCTATGACGTGCGCTGACCACCATGGGGCACATGTGGAACATGGTGGGTGTCGGCCGTGGCGGGTGGTGGAGCAGGTGAGCAGGGCGCCAGACCAAGGTGGTGCACCAGTCGCTGTCATTGGGGCGAGCCTCTGGTGGTTACTGAAAATTCTTTGCTCCTGCGTGCCGCAGTCCCACCTGGTGCTCATACCTGATGCCAGCGCCTGGCGCTGGCGCTGATAGCTCAGCGCTGTCAGTGGGTGCGAGTGGTGGCTGCCAGCCCCAACCACCCCTCAGGGTTTCCTACTGTCCCCTGCTCCTGAGGGGCGATCGGGGCTGGCAGCCGCCTCTCGCACCCACTGTTGGTGCTGGTCCCGCTTATACCCCCAGCTGGCCGGTCGCGCGATCGTTCAGTGCTGTCAGCGGGTGCGAGGGGCGGCTGCTGGCCCTGATCGCCCCTGAGGGCTTCTCCACCTCCCCCAGCTCCTGAGAGGTGATGGGGGCAGCAGCTGTTGCTAGCACCTGCTGACAGTGCTGTCCCCAATTGCTCCATGCCATCAGTGGGTGCGAGCGGGGTTGGCGCTGTCAGTGCATGGGAGCGGCGGTGGGAGTGGGGCCACGGCAGGTGGGCCGAGACCTGCCCTTGTGCCCACTGCAGCCTCTCGGCCCACAGTTCCTTTCAAGGTGCATGAATCTGTGCACTGGGCCCCTAATAATAATCTATTTGCCCACTGAGTTCAACCACAAATTCAGTTCCACATAGGAAACCCTTGAAGCAACAGAACATACTCAAAGAAACTGATATATTTGCACAGTGATGTAACGAAAATATTATTCCAAATTACATATACATCACAAATGGCACCATTAAAATTTTTGTTTAAAAAACCCTATATGGTTCCTAACAACTGAGTTTTGTAATGTTTAATATTATGTACAAGTGCTTATCACCAACACGAGGTTTTTCAGACACAATTAATGGGATGCCAATTTTGCTTCAATATCATCAGGTTACAGTATAACAAATACTCCTGTCACCAACCATCCATGCACTCTGTGCTGTTACCTAAATAGCAGCGAACCCTCTGGATGTCTGAGCTGTGGCTGCCACTTGGGGAATCACGATAGTGCTTCCAGAAGCGCTCCCAAAAGGTGGCCTTGCACTCACACCAACGTTTAACATGACCAAACAACAGCCTTACTTGTCCCATGCTGCTCAGGACGGGAACACTTTGCCACTGTTCAGACTGATGTGTTTGGAAAGCAATGGTTCTGACAGTAACGTCAGTCAGGCTTAAAAGAAGATACATAGTCGCCTGACTGGCATGGCTCAGTGGTTGAGCCACAAACCAGGAGGTCACAGTTCGATTCCCAGTCAAGGCACATGCCTGGGTTGCAGGCTCAATCCCCAGTAGGGGGCGTGCAGGAGGCAGCTGATGGATGATTCTCTCTCATCAGTGATGTTTTTCTATCTCTTCCTCTCCCTTCCTCTCCCTGAAATCAATAAAAACATTGTTTTAAAAAAAGATACACAGTTGACCTGAGTACCTGAAAGGGCCGAGTCAGAGATAAACAGTTGAGGCCAGTCTTTTAGAAGCTCTAGAGAAGACTCACCCACACCCACGCCGTCTCTGACAAGCACTGAGCAGTGCTGCTCCCAGCAGCTGCGGCAAAACTGGTGCTGACAGGCCAGAGAGAGTAGGTGTTCCTTCCGCACAAACTGCATGCACACTGCGCAGTGGTGAGGGGGATGGGCTGCGGGGACCTGGAGAGAGGCAAAGGCATGTGAGTCCAAGAGGAAACTTCAGTGCCCGGGGCCACAGGGCTGCTGTGTCGCTAGGTGCAGGGGAGGCAATCCTGACCCCGCAGCAAGGGTCAGAGCTCAGCTGCAATGTGTGGGCTCTGGGAGTCCAAGAGCTCGGAGCAGAAAGCACCCCTCAGGAAGGCGTCCTGCGGGAGGCAGCACAGGAGCTGGGCTTGGAGCACACGAGGACTCAGTGAAGCAGGGACGGGTAGAATGACAGCTGGCAGCAGTCTGACGATGCCAGGCTGAAAAGCTCAGGGTTTCAGAGCTGTCAAGGCCCTCAGAGGTCTTTCAATCCACCTCTTTTAATGGCTACGGGGTTTCTTTTGTGAAGTGCCCCGTTCAGCAGAGCCCAGCGGGGCCCCTCAGCTAGTGCTACAAGCCCAGCCACAAAGCTCTGAGGTTGCGTCCAGCTTCTCATGGCCGCACCGCAGCTCTGCTCATCAGATAGTCGGCTCGTTTCCTCGCTTGGCATGCCCAGAATACAAAACGTTATTTCTTCTTCCAAGTTACAACACAGCCTTCACACATGGAAGAGATGTCACATGCAATTAATTTACAAGGATGACGAAGACTCCTACTCGGCAAGAAAACTTCTTGGAGGTGGGCAAACAACTCTAAAGCCGGGTTCCAGGATCGAGGCCATGCGACACAAACTGGCAGACACAGACAATCTGGGGTCCCGTGGCCAAAACTACAACCCATGGACAAGCCCACTACGAGCTTATCTTAGGTTCCTGTTAGTTCCCTGGAAATACAAAACACAATTTGAGAAAAAGGACTGTGTTCCCATGCTGATCCAGTCTGTGCCTGGGCGTTTTCTAAGTAAGAGGCTGCAGACGTTATGTGGTGATCTGAGCTCCAAATCTCTCTCCTAAGGGCTCTTTCACCACGGCCCTCATTCATTTGACACGTTTGCTGAACTTGTACACAGGGAATGGCTGGTACTGTAGGACGTAGGATATGGTTTCTACCCTCAGAGCACTTATAGCGAGGCAGGGGAAAAGATGACTGAATCACTACCGCATACACGTGAAGGTTTAAAGATATAACGAGAGGATTTTGCAGGGAGTGATCACAGGAGACAGGCTTTGTGAGAGACATCTTGGATTTGGGTCTTTAAAAGTGAGTTTCATTCCCACAAACAAAGATGGGGACAGGGTCTGAGCATTCCAGGCCAGGGCGGGCACAGCAGAGGCAGAGGTGTGCGGTGAGCGGGGAACCCCGGCCCCAGCGGGATGGAGTGCAGACTGTGTGTGAGCGCAGAGTGAGCATGGCTGGAGAGGCATCTACGAGGAAACTTTTCACACCAGAACGGACAGGGGATGTGGGCCGAGGCGGGAAGAGCGGAGGCCTGTTACACTATGAACCAAGCAGGAGGCTCCCAGCAGCACCGTGAGCCACAGCGAGAGCCCTGCACGGGGAGGTCTTCCTCAAGCTGGATACACTCACATGTTTCGATGGACTGGGCTGAACTCGAGCTTCGACAAGCAGCTGAGCAGAGTTAGACTTGTATCTACAAAACAGGAGGCAGAAGTGAAGGGAATCAGAAACTGAAGGCAAACACGGTCACCTCTGAATAAAAACCTACACGTGCTGCAGCTGCACTTAAAATGTCTTTGTCTAATTACCACCTCACAGAACCAAGCTTCCTTTTGCCTTCGTGCAAATACTTTTCCAATTTTTTTTTAGCTCTCAATTGTATGAGAATAACAACCCTGCCTCCAAGGCAGTGAACTGTAAGAAAAATACTCATGAAGGATCTTTTCTGGTTTACATTCCGTTCTGGAAATAAAGGTAAAAATCTCTTTATTGACATCAGAATAGGGAAGGCGATCTTGAGACAAAGAAAATGCACAGCAAAAGGAAAACTGAAAAATTCTGTGACATTTAAGAACTTTGGTTCATCGGGAGGAACCATCAAGTAAAAAGCCGAGATACAAACCGGAAGATCATTCAATGCCTATCCTGGCAAAGGACTGATATTCAGAATAAAAAACCAGAAACTCCTGAAAGTCCATCTGTCTTTGGTGTCTTGGTAATGTGCCTCAATGAGCCTGGGCTTTGTGTAGCACTTTTGTTGCCACATGATAACTGTTCTTATTTCTAAATGTATTTATGCCAAACCTCATTCCAGATACAAGATACAAAAGACAAAATAACAATAAAAATGGGCAACAGAGAGAACAGGCATTTCACAGAAGAGGAAGCACAAATGACCATTACACATAAGAAAAGATGCTCAACCTCCTTAATAATCAGGAAAATTGAAATTAAAAACAATTAGATGCCATGTACAGCCACCAGATGGTAAAACTTTAAACGTGGGTGTATCAGGAACATGCCTGTATCACCGTGGGCATGTAACACGGTATGATCACTTTGGGAAACACAGTGGCATTGATTAGCAAAGTTTTAGAATCACACACCCAATAGACCAGTAACTCACGCCTGTTCTGAACCCTACAAAAATCAGGTTACACCGGGAGTCACGGACAAGTTTTCAAAGCTGCATTACTTGTAACAGCAAAAGACCCCAACCAAACACAAAAACAACCCTCACCAATGGTTTTCTGAAAGGATTCATAGGATGTCATAAAATGCAACCTTGTTTGTAATTTTAAAACTTAAAAACACTTACAGCATATGTCTGTAGATTTCTAAAAACATACTAAACTAAAATACACATAATTTACGAAAAAATAAGAAAATGATCAATACCAAACTGAAGATGCGAGTGCCTGGGGCGGAAGGAAGGGGCGTGGCCGGGCAGGCATGGCCGCCGAGGCCCACCCTCCCAGTGAAGGCCAGAGGGCTTCTCATTTCGCTGGGCACTCAGAAGAGTATTTGCTTTATTCTCCTCTAACGCCTACACACAGCACATACGCATGTGCGTGTGCACACATTCACATGCACACATTTCCGAAAAAGCACTATTTCAGCATAAAAATTTAATCCCTTCTGGAATGAGGTTTGGCATAAATACTTTTAGAAATAAGAACAACCATCATGTGGCAATAAAAGTGCTACACAGAGCCCAGGAAAACACATGACCAAGACACAGGAATCTGAGCAGGAAGGTGATGTCTCAGACGTGTGTCGTCCTGACCCACCTTCCCGTTTTCACTCCCACCACCCACCTCTCCATCCCAAATTACGCTCAAGAGTGTGGACAGTGAGAGCCCCACGGAACCCATGTGGTCCCAGAGTCCCGGCAGTGACAGCGTGCAGACCTGGCAGCTCATCAGGCCTCTCGCTGAGCCGGCTCTGGAGTGAGGAGTGAGAGTGCGGTGAGTGAATGAGCGTTCGGCTGGCGTGGCCACCCAGCTGCCCAGCCTGAGGAAGGAAAGGCATGACCTTGCTCTGCATTTACAGGGGGTCGCACCGCAGGAGAACTGCCTGGGTGTGGAAGGGCAGGGCCTGAAGACACCTTATCTCTAGGACTCTGGCTGCTGCTGCTGATTGAAGGTAGAGCGGGGGCATCCGCCACACCTCCTACAATTCACAGGACAGTCTCCCCACAACGAAGAGTTATGGAGCCCAAATGTCAACAGTGCTGAGGACAGAGACGCTGAGCTAGACAGAGGCACTGGCCTCTAAGGCGGGGGGGGGGGGGGGGGGGGTGTCCTAGGAAATGTCTCCAGGGGACCAGGGGGGAGAAGCCCCTCCTCCTCACAACTTCCAGTGTCTTGAGACTCCAAATCTGGAGGTGGGTGGTAAACTGACCAATTACCTTTGCTCAAGCTAAGATGTGATATGCGATGGTGCATTCCTAACTTGATGTATCCAAAAGAAATAACCAGAGATGTTGGCAAGTGTTATCTAGAAGGGTACTCACTACAAATTGATTAACAAGGGCACAAAAAGCCTGAACTTCATGTCCAACAACAGGGGTTTGAACAAAGTATGAAACATCTATATGATCAGATACTGTGGCAGCAAATAACCAGTAGAAAAAATATGCTGAAAGATATATGGGAAAATGTTCAACATATATTGAGAGAAAAAATACATACAATATGATCCAGTGTTTTAAAAATATAATATGCACATTGTAAGGATATACTCCAAAATGCAAATATCACCACTGGGTGGGCGGGCAGAGAGAGCAGCTATGGGTGATGCCACCTCTCCTCCCCAAACAGCTTACCTGTCCAATATCTCTGCAACTTGCCAGTGGAAATTAACTAATATAAGTTTAGCAACTGAATGAGACACCTAGAAAGAAGAAAGAAAAAGTCAAATGATGGCTGTCATTTCGTTCCGAGAGCGCCACACTTTGAGAAGCACACACTGTCTACAGCAGGCACAGGCTGGATTTTAAATTCTTCTTCTTGGGGCTCTGCTTTGCCTTTTTAGTTCAGACTCTTATGATCCCAGTGATCTCCTGGATCTCTTTAATTTTTCTATCTTTGTTTTCATTAATGACCCTAAGAAATTAGTTTAAATTGCAACTTAAGCCAAACCACCCTATATACAGTAAATAACGCTGCAGCATCCAATTTAAGCAAAACAGCGATGGGCTCCCTAACAGGATGCATGTTCCCTCAAGCTGCGGTAGGAGGCCACACCTGGGAAGTGCACCTCTTGATACACCTGTTACCTGCAGAAAATCTCCAGGCTTGGAATTCTCGTATAAACCCAGCAAAACAAAACAGAACAAAACTAATGCAAAATGCCATTTGAAATCTCCAAGTGCCCGGCAGCCAGCGAGCCCGAACTGCAAAGGCCATTTAGAAGTCTGTGGCAGGAGCCTGCACTCCTTTTAACACCGTGCTTATGGCCACCAGAGAGCCCCAGAAGGGGCTTTGAGCTAGCTCCTCTACTTCAGTGAATTTTTCTGAGGAAATGGTAGGGGCTGTGTGAACCCTAGTGTTTTTATAGGAGTAAAAAGATAAAAATGACCTAAATGCCTCACAAGAAGGAAACGTGTGACAGATTCACACAATGGACTACCATGTAGTCACTGAAAAGAAGCTGCAGAAGTAAGTGTGTGGACATGGAAAGTTCACTTTTTCTTTTTATTGATTTCATAGAGGAAAGGAGAGAGAAATATCAATGATGAGAGAGAATCATTGATAGGCTGCCTCCTGCACGCCCCCTGCCTGGGATAGAGCTGGCAACCCGAATTGTGATCTCCCTGTTCATAGATCAATGCTCAGTCACGGAGCCACATCAACTGAGCAAGACGTTCACATTTTAACATTATGCTAAAGAAGCCAGTAGTAAGAGAGCATGTATGTTACAGCCACCATATCTTGTTATTTGGGGAAGTTATACGCTAGTTATAAAACAGGCCACCTTGAGCGTCAGGACGGGGGAGGCGGGGGCACAGAAGGGGAAGATGTGTCTGGACCTGGGGCAGGCTTTCTAGAGCGAACACTGCGCAGCATGGCGGGCTACTGGGCCCAGAGGAAGGAGGAGCCAGGAGGGCTAAGGAGCCAGGAGGGCACTGGCCTCTGAGGCGGGGTCTAGGAAATGTCCCCAGGGGATCAGGGGGTTGAAACCCCTCCTCCTCACAACTTCCAGTGTCTTGAGACACTGGCGTTCTGCTCCCTGGATGGTTGAAAAGAGGATCCAAGGATCTGTAAGGCAGAGCTCAAGCCACTCCTGGAAGAAGACAGGTGCACCCGACCAACAGTGGCACGTTCCAGCGCGCAACCCGTGGCAAAGGCTGTGCAGCGAATGACGGCCTGCCTGTCCGAAAGCCCAGGCACGTCTGGAGAAAACCAAGGATTCAGGGCAGCTTGCTTCATGAAGGGGAGGGGACCCCACTTCCCTTCCACGCAAGACAAGAGGCATCGGACCCACGCATGTCGCTGTAGTATTTCCTTGTTGAGGCCCATGGGGACTTTAGGTCTTGGACTCCTGAACTATAGTTGACTAGTTGACATCTCTTCGAACTGTGGCCATAACCAACTATTCCTCCACAACAGACCACTATCACATAATGAAAACACACAAAACATTTGAGGATATTTTTCCATTGGTTTTTACAGAGAATGGAAGAGGAGAGAGAGGGGGGGGGAGGGAGGGAGGGAGGGGGGGGAGAGAGAGAGAGACATCCATGTGAGAGAGACACATCAATTGATGCCTCCTGCCCACGCCCCAACCAGGGCTGGGGATTGAGCCTACAATTGTGGTACATGCCCTTCAGATGGAATTGAACCCAGGACCCTTCAGTCTGCGAGCTGATGCTCTAGCCACTGAGCCAACTAGCTGGGCTACAGATCTTTTCTAAAAGCCAGATAGTGATGCGGTTCAGGACGAGCTCCTTGCTGGAACCCCTAAGGATCTTCCATTTCTTACCCAAGGGGCCCTGTCAGTGTAGACCAGGGGTGGGCAAACTTTTTGACTCGAGGGCCACACTGGGTTCTTAACCTGGACCGGAGGGCCGGAACAAAAGCATGGATGGAGTGTTTGTGTGAACGAATATAAATTCAAAGTAAACATCATTACATAAAAGGGTACGGTCTTTTTTTTTTTAGTTTTATTCATTTCAAACGGGCAGGATTCGGCCCGCGGGCCGTAGTTTGCCCACGGCTGGTCTATACCCACTGCTTTTTGTTCTGAATTCTAAACGTCTGGCCATGCCATGGCTACTGGGTCCTGTAGAAGGCAATGAACTACGCAGGAAACCCAGAGGAGTCCTGGCCATGTCTGCAGCCACCTCCCCTTTCCACCTGGGTGGCTTAGGTGCAGCCTTTAAGGTGAGAGCCGGGGTGGGCTGCCTCACGGATCCGCAGACACAGACCTGGTCTGGTCAGTGTGGCCACTCAATACTTCCTGATCACTCAGTTACATCATGTCTTTAATCTATGTATTTTCAAAATGTCATTTCCTGACCTTCCTGAAGAAAGAGTTTTAACTATACTTGGGTGAGCCCTTGACCTCAACAGCACTCACAGCAGCAGAGCCTCAGAATTCACACCGCGCAGCCCGGCTCTGGAAAGCAACGCGGTCCGCTGAAAGGAGTGGCAGGAAGCCCGTGAATGCTCAGCCAGAAGACCCCAGAGCGACCAGGTCATGTGACGAAAGGACGCATCTAGCACTGGATAAAACTGACAGTGGCGTGATGTGAACCTATTCTTTCAGCGCCAACAGCCACTCCTGCGGTTCACACATCATAGTGGGTGCGTGGGAACGACTCACTGTAATGTCCACTGTCTATCACAGAAACCTGAAGGAATCTGAGGCTGTTACTTTAAGCAAAATGCAGTGTGACTGTACCTTCCTTGCCCAGGAATAAACACCGGAGAAGTCAGCTTCCAAAAGACTGAGCACAGGCAGCCCAGGCAGGAGGAGAGGCACCTAGAATATTTACGTTAAGACAGTCTCCGCAGCGAAGCTGCCCCTCCCTGAGCTGGGTCACAAGAGAGAGAGCTGACGACACAGCCACGACACAGCCACGAGTTCCAGGGGCAGTGACTTCAGGTGTAACATGGGGCAGAAGGGGGGGTGGTGGTAGTTAAGTCATCTTCAGCAGGTGGGCCAGGACAAACACTGTGACTGACATTTAAACCTTAAAGATAGCTCTTTCCCTGCCGCCGCGGAGTTGCGCGGAGGCGGAGGCTTGGGTGCGTTCAAGATTCGGCTCCACCCATAACCCACCGCCGTGGCCGAGGAAGGCATTGCTGCTGGAGGTGTAATGGACGTTAATACTGCTTTGCAAGAGGTGCTGAAGACCGCCCTCATCCACGATGGCCTCGCGCGTGGAATTCGCGAAGCTGCCAAAGCCTTAGACAAGCGCCAAGCCCACCTTTGTGTACTTGCGTCCAACTGCGATGAGCCTATGTACGTCCAGTTGGTGGAGGCTCTTTGTGCTGAACACCAAATCAACCTAATTAAGGTTGGCGACAACAAGAAACTAGGGGAATGGTAGGCCTCTGTAAAATCGACAGAGAGGGAAAACCCGGTAAAGTGGCTGGTTGCAGTTGCGTGGTGGTTAAGGACTATGGCAAAGAGTCTCAGGCAAAGGATGTCATCGAGGAATACTTCAAATGCAAGAAATGAACAAATAAACTTGGCTTTTGTTTATCAAAAAAAAAAACACACACAAAAAAACCTTAAAGATAAGAATCTGTCTTTCTCAGAGTGCAACAGCTGAGCTCTCTAGAGACGTAAGTCCTGAGCATTCATCCCATTAGCAGTGGTTCTCGACCTTCTGGCCCTTTAAGTACAGTTCCTCATGTGGTGACCCCCAACCATAAAATTATATTCGTGGCTACTTCATAACTGTAATGTTGCTACTGTTATGAATCGTAACGTAAATATCTGATATGCAGGATGGTCTTAGGCAACCCCCAAAGGGGTCGCGACCCACAGGTTGAGAACCGCTGCCTTCCTGTGAAGCTCCAGGAGCTCAGCAATCAGTGAATCTGAGGCAACAGCTGGCGGCGGCTTCCACCTCCTGTTGTGTGTTTAATTGTGGAAACAAAGAGTCCGTCAGCCAGATCGAGATGAACTCTGGCTGATCTGTTTTGATCAAGAAACTAACAACTGTTAGTAGTCAGGGTTATATACAGTGACCCTTGAACTACACGGGTTTGAGCTGCGCGGGTCCACTTACATAAGGGGTTTTCAATCGACCTGTCCAGTTCAAACCAGTGTCGTTACACTGATTTGTGACTGTGCCCCTAACCCCTTGTACAAGGGTCAACTGTATCATCTAGGACGTACAATGAAAAGGCCAAACCTTTCCAAAAAAGAAAACGGGCCCAGGTAGTAACTCAAAGCCAAAAGGACGAATGACTTAGGAAGGAATACAGATGACCATGGCACATTCAAGCTAAATGTGCAGTTCTATTAGATCAACACGTAATAAGATTACAAGTCTTATTTGAGTTCTTGTTCTACTCCTGGAGACACTAATTGAAGGAAAGACTAGAAACGAAGCACTAGGAAGTTTCTTATATAAAAATGTGTCCTCCCAAGGTATTTACTCACAGGTTAATCCGAGCCCTTTTAACTCAAAGAGACAGAGTCCACCATTCTCTCCACCTCCGGGACCAAAGGGGGTCCCTTTTCTCAATGGGATTGGGTCCCCCTGGAATCTCACTGCAAACCCTAATCTGGTAAGACCTGTCTTTGAAGGCCACTTTGAACTTTAGTACACTTATAATAAGTTTATTTTTTAAAATATATTTTTATTGATTTTTTACAGAGAGGAAGGGAGAGGGATAGAGTTAGCAACATCGATGAGAGAAACATCGATTCAGCTGCCTCTTGCACGCCCCCCACTGGGGATGTACCCGCAACCAAGGTACATGCCCTCGACCAGAATCGAACTCGGGACCTGAAAGGGCGAGTCGTCTCAGGGCCTGACCATGCTGCTGGCGGCCTCGGGCACCGACTCCCCAGCCCACGGCGGGAGCCCGGCGCAGGCTGCCACCCGCCCGCCGCCCCCGGACCGGACCCACGCGGCAGCAGCGGCAGCGGCAGCGGGGCGGGGCAAGTGCCCTCACCCGAGGAGATGGAGGAGGAGGAGGCGATCGCCGACGCCCCCGGGAACGAGACGGAGGACGTGGACTTCCTGCCTGGGCTGGAACTGGTCGACCTACTGGACCCCCAGCAACCGGACTGGCCCCTGGAGCCCGGGCTCAGCTCGCCCTGCGGGGGGGCTAGGACTGCGCCCTCCATCTTGCCCTGGGTCCTCCATTTTTGGGGCGGCCACCATGTGCTCAGGAGAGTGCCTTCTTCCCGGAAGCCCAGGCCCCTGCTGGCCACGCCCAGGATACAATCAAGGGACGTGCGCGCCATAGAGATGACCCGACTCGCGCCTGGCCAATCGGCGGGGCCCACAGTCCCCTCTCCTGCCCTCACTCCACCCCCCTTAAAACCCCCTGTCCCATCAGGCCCCCCTCTCTCTCTCTCTCTCTCTCTCTCTCTCTCTCTCTCTCTCTCTCTCTCGGCCACTGGAGCTTACCGTTGCATCGGTGAGTGTGGCAGGGGAGCCAAACCCGGGTTTGAAATAGATGACTCTTTGCTTTTGCATCGGACTGACTGGCTCCCTGGGGGTCTTGGGAACTTTGAAATCTGGGCACAACAGACCCTTCAGTCCGCAGGCCGACGCTCTATCCATTGAGCCAAACCGGTTAGGGCTATAATAAATTTAAAACAAAGACAATCTATTCCCCCCGCTCCCCCCAAAATGATGTTAAACTACATACAAGAAGCAACCAATGAAAGCATAAAGTGGAACAACAAATCAATGTTTCTCTCTCTTAAATAAATCAATACATTTTACTTAAAAAGTGAAAATTTGACAGTCTAGTTCAGCCGTGGGCAAACTACGGCCCGCGGGCCGGATCCGGCCCGTTTGAAATGAATAAAACTATTGAAAAAAAAGCCTGTACCCTTTTATGTAATGATGTTTACTTTGAATTTATATTAGTTCACACAAACACTCCATCCATGCTTTTGTTCCGGCCCTCCCCTCCAGTTTAAGAACCCATTGTGGCCCTCGAGTCAAAAAGTTTGCCCACCCCTGGTCTAGTTGATTCTTTAAAAAGTTCAACAAAGTTGATACAAACTTTAGTTTAGAACTTAAGAATACAAGTTACCAAAACAGGGATGAAAGAGGGATTACCCCTAAACATCTTACAGCTATTACAAGAAAAATAAGGTAATATTTTGAATAATCTAATTATAAAAATTTGGTATCTTAGATGATACTGACAAATTCCCTGAAAAACACTTATCAAAACTGACACGTAATTAAAAAGAAAAACTGAACAGCTCTGTATCTATGAAAGACATTGAATTCATGATAAAAAAAAATGTTTCTCACAAAATTCCAGGCCCAGAAGTTTTTACTAGTGAAATCTATCAATAATAATCTTACACAAACACTTCTGGAATCTACAGGAGGAAGAAATACTACTTTCAAAGTCATTTTATGAGGCTAACATAACCCTGATACAAAATATGACAAAAATAACAAAAAGCAAGAAAAAAAGAAAATTACAGACCAGTATCTCCTATGAATATAACCACAAAAATCAACCCAAATATTTTAGTAAATTAAATCCAGTCAATTTAGAAAAAGGACAATGTATCATAACCAAGTGAGGTTTATCCCAGGAATAGAAAGCTGGTTTAATATTTGAAAACTTTTTTCTTTTCTTTTTTTTAAAACATATTTTATTGATTTTTTACAGAGAGGAAGGGAGAGAGATAGAGAGTTAGAAACATCGATGAGAGAGAAACATCAGCTGCCTCCTGCACATCTCCCACTGGGGATGTGCCCGCAACCCAGGTACATGCCCTTGACCGGAATCGAACCTGGGACCTTTCAGTCCGCAGGCCGATGCTCTATCCAACGAGCCAAACCGGTTTCGGCATATTTGAAAACTCTTAATGTAATTCACCAAGTCAACAAAATAAAGGGGAGAAAAAACAATAATCACTTCAGAGATACAGAAAATCCATGGACAAAATTCAAATTCTCACCAAATTAGGAAGAAAAGAAAACTGCCTGAATCTAATATAGGTTGTCTAGGAAAACTATTTTACTCGATGATAAAATAGTGAATGCTAAGATCAGGAAAATGTCATGATGAAATCAAATGTCATGATCTCATTAACATCGAACTCGGGACCCTTCAGTCCGCAGGCCGACACTCTATCCATTGAGCCAAACCGGTTAGGGCTATAATAAATTACATTAGAGGTCCTAGCCAGGGCAATAAAGCAAGGAAAAAGAAAAAAAGACACAAAATGACAGATATAAGAAAAGATTGGAAATGAAGGAGCAATTCTGTCTCTATTCCCAGATAAAATGACAGCTTATGCAGAAAATCCTAGAAGAATTTATAAAATGATTTCTAGAATAAATAAATTTAGTAAGGCAGCCCTGACTGGTTTGGCTCAGCAGATAGAGCGTCGGCCTGCGGACTGAGGGGTCCCAGGTTCGATTCCGGTCAAGGGCATGTACCTGGGTTGCGGGCACATCCCCAGTGGGGGGCGTGCAAGAGGCAGCTGAATCGATGTTTTTCTCTCATCGATGTTTCTAACTCTCTATCCCTCTCCCTTCCTCTCTGTAAAAAATCAATAAAATATATTTAAAAAAATTTAGTAAGGCAACAAAATATAAAGTCAATATACAAAAATCAAATGTATTTCTACACAGGAGCAAACAAATGAAAACTAAAATTTTAAACTGGTGAAATGTATTTTACTAATATATTTTACTTTGCCCCAAATATCTAATATATATTATTTCAACATGCAATCCACAAAAATTTATTATGTTACATCCTTTCTATCCTAAGTCTTTAAAGTCCAATGTATTATTTTAGAATTACAGTACACATCAATTTAAAAAGACCACATTTCAAATACCCAATGGCTACATGTGGTCATAGCTACCATCCTATATAATAAAATGCTAATATGCAAATCAACTGAATGGTGGAATGACTGGTCACTATGACGTGCACTGACCACCAGGGAGCAGATGCTCAACACAGGAGCTTCCCCCCGATGATCAGTGCGCCACCCAGCCAGAAGCCAGGCTCACGGCTGGCGAGTGCAGGTGGTGGCGGGAGCCTCTCCCACCTCTGCAGCAGCGCTAAGGATGTCTGACTGCTGGCTTAGGCCCGCTTCCCTGGGGGTAGCGGGCCTAAGCTGTCAGTCGGACATCCCCCGAGGGCTCCTAGATTGCAAGAGGGTGCAGGCCAGGCTGAGGGAACCCCAGAGTGCATGAATTTCGTTCACCGGGCCTTTGTTACTGGATAAACACAGCTAATAGGCTAAACACAGCAATCAAAATTAATCAAACTCAAAGCAGGGTTGGTTTTTTTTTTTTGTACAAATTAATAGTTGATCCTAAAATGTGTGGTAATATAAAGAACCCAGAATAGCCCAGCCAGTGTGGCTCAGTGGTTGAGTGTCAACCTATGAACCAGGAAGTCATGGTTCAATTCCCAGTCAGGACACATGTCCAGGCTGTGGGCTTGATCCCATGCAGGAGGCAGCTGATCCATGCTTCTCTCATCCTGGATGTTTCTATCTCCCTCTCCCTTCCTCTCTGAAATCAATGCAAATATATTTTTTTAAAAAAAGGGAGAAAATAAAAAAAGAACACAGAATATCCAAAGCAATCCTGAAAGAGAAGAGCAACGCTGGAGGACTTCTATCACCTTGACTTCAAGACTTGCCATAAAGCTCCAGTAATCAAGACAATGGGGTACGTACTGGCTCAAGGACAGACATACAGATCAAAGAAACAGAAGAGAATCCAGAAGTGAACTCACACATTTA
This sequence comes from Myotis daubentonii, assembly GCF_963259705.1. Classification (NCBI taxonomy): domain Eukaryota; kingdom Metazoa; phylum Chordata; class Mammalia; order Chiroptera; family Vespertilionidae; genus Myotis; species Myotis daubentonii. Next base: position 58,409,375 of record NC_081853.1, read on the forward strand.
TAGTGAATTTTCAACAAAGGTGTCAAGATAATCCAATGGAGGAAAAAACAGTATTTTTAAAACATGGTTTTAGAATAATCAAACATTATACAAAACACAGAATATAGATGCTTACTCCATACCACACAAAAATTAACTCAAAATAGTCCATATATTTAAATGTAAAATTGAAAACTATAAAACGTCTAAAAGAAAATTTTTGTGACCTTGGTTTAGGCAAAGATTCCTCAGATATAATAAAAGCACAATCCTTAAAAGGAAAAAAAAATCAATAAACTGGACTTCACCAAAATAACTTTTACCCTTCAAAGACATTAAGAAATGGAAGAGAAAAGCCACAGACTGGAAGCAAATAATTATAAATAATTATCTGATAAAGGACTTAATTCAAATTATATAAAGAACTCATGCAACTCAAGACAAACTCAATTTTTTTTAAATGGGTAGAAGTTCTGAACACTTCACCAAAGAGAAGTATGAACAGGAAACAAGCACAAGAAAAGATCCTCAACATCATCAATCCTTAGGGAAATGCAAATTAAAACCACAAAATGCCATTTCTCACTCACTGGAATGATTATAATCCAAAAGACTGACAATGCCAAGTGCCAGCAAGGATGTGGAGGAACTGGAACCCTTCTGTAATGCTGGTGGGGATGTAAAATTACTAGAAGAGTCACCTCAGAAAACAGTTTGGCGGGTTCTTGAAATGCTAAATATATTCTTACCATCTGACCTAGTAATCCCATTCCTAGATATCTATCCAAGAAAAATAAAAACGTATCTTCATTTATAACCTTGGACATGAATGGTCATAGCAGCATATTTCATAATAGCCCAGAACTGGAAATAACCCAAATATCCATTAACTACTGCATGAATGGATCAATGAAATGTGGTACATCTGTATAATAGAAAAGCATTCTTCAACAGTAAAAAGGAAAGCACTGCTGACCTGATACAACACGGATGAACCTCAGAAATATTATGCTAAGTGAAGGAAGCCAGACACAAAGACTACACATTGTATAATTCCATTTATATGAAACTTCTAGAAAAGGCAAAAACACAGAGTCAGAAACATGGTCAGCAGTCCCCTGGGGCTGGGAGCAGGGGCTGACTACCAGTAGACAGAAGGGAACTTGAAGGAGATGAAAGTGTTCTATGACTCAGCTGCATAAATTTACTAAAAGTCACCTAACAAGTATACTTTAAAATGTGTGAAGTTAATGAAATGTAAATAATACTTCAATAAAGTTATCTATATATATAAAAGCCTAAGCCACTGTTCACCCAGTAGCTATGACGCACACTGACCACGGGGGGTAGATGCTCAACGCACAGGCATGGAAACATGGAACAGACTGATGAATCTCAGCGGGGAGGAAGACGAGGGTGGGAAGAGACTACCAAAGATCTTATATGCATACTAGAGGCCCAGGGCATGAATTTGTGCACAGGTATAGTCCCTAGATCTGGCCTGCGGGGTTTGGGCCAAAACTGGGTCTCTGACATCCCCTGAGGGATCCCGGATTGCAAGAGGGCACAGGCCAGGCTGAGGGACTCCACCAGTGCACGAATTCGTGCACCGGGCCTCTAGTATAAAAATAAAAGTGATTGATGAATAAAGCAAATGTAGCATAAGCTTAGCAACTGTGCCCTAGCTGGTTTGGCTCAGTGGATAGACAGTTGGCCTGAGAACTGAAGGGTCCCAGGTTCAATTCCTGATCAGGGCACATGCCTAGGTTGCAGGCTTGATCCCCAGTAGGAGGAGTGCAGGAGGTAGCCAATCAATGATTCTTTCTCATCATTGGTATTTCTATCTGTCTCCCTCTCCCTTCTCTGAAATCAATAAAAATATATTTTTAATTTTTTAAAAAAGCTTAGCAATTGTATAATCTAGATGACAGGAATATGGATGCCCCCTGTACAATTTTTAAAAATATATATATTTATTGATTTCAGAGAGGGAAGAGATAGAAACACCAATGATGAGAGAGAATCACTGACCAGCTGCTTTCTGCATGCCCCTCACTGGGGATCGAGCCTGCATCCCCGGGCCAGGAATTGAACCGTGACCTCCTGGTTCACAGGTCAATGCTCAACCACTGAGCCACACTGGCCAGCCTTACAATTCTTTAAACTTCTTTGTGTGTTTTCAATTTTTCATAATAGAAGTAAGAAGGAAAAAGTTTGCTAAACTGAATTTAATGGAAATCACTTGCATAAACAAACATCACAGTAAACAAAGGGTTGGCCCTTATACTACTGCATTTACTAGCTTACTTCTCAAAATGACAAATTCCCATTCAGAGTTTTAACATAGTTTTGACCAAAGGTTAACTGATTCTCCAGCATGACTTTTAGAATAAATAGATAAAACTGCCACAAAGCCCTGTAATGCTGATGACTTCACAACGCGCGCTCTCTCTCTCTTGACCTCCCAGACCAAGCCTTCACAGCAGTCCGCTGGATGCTCTGCTCGCAGCCTGTCAGCTCCTGAGACGTTGCTGTTAAACAGGGCACCGCTCTCAGGCCCGCCTCTAAAAGCAATCACACTCCCGGAAGCTTTGGTCAGTGTAAATATGAGCCCCAAAGATAAAACTCCTCTCTCGCTTTGTCTGAGCTGAAAAAGGTGGGATAGGAAGGGTGAGCTGTGTATGAAGTTCACCAAAGACAGAGGGTGCCCTCAGGTATGGGTGGTCCAGAGAAGGCTGCAGGTGTCAGAGATGGGTCAGAAAAGAGCCAACGGCAGCGCACCTCCCAGGCCCTTCCCCACTTCCCCTGGGCGCTAGAGCAGTGGTGGCGAACCTTTTGAGCTCCACGTGTCAGCATTTTGAAAAAGCCTAACTTCACTCTGGTGCCGTGTCACATATAGAAATTTTTTGATATTTGCAACCATGGTAAAACAAAGATTTATATTTTTGATATTTATTTTATATATTTAAATGCCATTTAACAAAGAAAAATCAACCAAAAAAATGAGCTCGTGTGTCACCTCTGACAGGCGTGTCATAGGTTCGCCATCACTGTCCTAGAGCCTGACCCACAAGGGCCAGAAGCCTCCGGGGAAGCTTGAAAGACCACGGCAGCGGTTCTCAACCTGTGGGTCGCGACCCCTTTGGCGGTCGAACGACCCTTTCACAGGGCTTGCCTAAGACCATCCTGCATGTCAGATATTTACATCACGATTCATAACAGTAGCAGCGTTACAGTTATGAAGTAGCAACGAAAATAATTTTATGGTTGGGTCACAACATGAGGAACTGTATTTAAAGGGCCAGAAGGTTGAGAACCACTGGACTAGGGCATCACCTGTTGTCATTTACCCTAACCCTGCTCTGCATTACCAATCCAAGCTGTTTGTTTTTTCTTTTGCTCATCTGGGGAGGGTTGCTATTTTTTGTTTGTTTGTTTGTTTTGTTTTTTCGAACTGGTTTTGCTTTGCCATTGCATTTATAACCTCAACACTCTCAGACATTGCCAGATCTGTCTTTCCGAAAGCAGCACTTAGTTACACGCATGTCAGAAAGGACTTTGCTGCCGGTCAGGTAACATCTGATGTCATCCTCCATGTTCTGTGTTTAGGACAGACACTTAGAAGGCATTTCCCTGACACAGTCCCTCAGGCATGTTCAGTAGTTACCAGCTGTGCACAGATACCTAAGGAGTAGACCGATGCTGGGGAGTCAAGTTCTCCTGTTTGTTTGTTTGTTTGTTTGTTTAAAATAAAGAACGTAGTAGCCCTGGACAGGCAGCTCAGTTGGTTAGAGCGCTGTCCCGATACACCAAGGTTGCGGGTTCAATCTCTGGCCTGAGCACATACAAGAATTAACCAATGAATGCATAAATAAGCCCAACAACAAATCCATGTTTCTTTCTCTCCCTCTCCTTCTTCTCTCTAAAATCAATAAACAAACAAAAAGAACGTAGTAAATGTGCCACACACTTCTCTTTCCTAATTAGGGGAAATCCGGGGTATGGACCAATGATGCTAAGTGTTTATGAATGCGTGTGCTGCTGTTACCAGCAAGCAATTCCTGACATGGTTAACAGAGCCCAAGTCCACAGCATTTCTTTAGCTATTCTGGAGGCATTTTCTTCTATGATCTAAGTGCTTCCTTCAGTGATTAGAGAAATAGTCTAAACGTCTAACTGTTGGCTTGGAATGGAAAACACCCTGGTAAGATAAATCTTCTGAATCTGTGTGGCCTCTGAGCCGCTCATTAGCAGGAAACAACTGAAGGGTTTTAAGAGCTTGTATAGGGCAACGCCAGAAGCAATCAGGTGACCAGCTCATGCTTCAGCAATTCTGTGACCTGCTGCCCCCACTCTAGGTTTCAACTTCACTGTGTGTGTTCTCTCTGTGAGGTCTCTAAGCAGAAAGCACTGTGGTAAAATAATTTTTCAAATCACAAGTCCCCAAGTCCTCCTGAAGTATGTTAGTCAAGGAGCCACAAATTCTTCTCTAGTTTCCAACAATCCTCCACCCCCCCCCCCAAAAAAGTCAAGTCTCTATCAGAATTTCATATTAATCATTGGAACAAACATTTCTTGATCCCCTGACCACAAAGAACTTAAAGTACCAGGGGGAGATAAATGCTTCTACTAGAGGAAACGATAAGTACACATGGCATTCTGGTCCCTGTCTACTGCACAGCCAATCTATCTTTGAAGAAAAATGTTTTAAGAACTTCAGGAAATTTAACTGTTGCTGCTTGACATCCCAGAGCACTTGGATAGTATATGTTTATTATTCAAAATAATGCATAGAAAAGGCTAAACTGCTGTAAGGATCACGGCACCTACTGAACAGCCTGTGCTTCTGGCATTCCCCAAGGAAACCCAGGAGTACGTCAGTTGCTTCCTCCTCTTTCCAGCCTCCTATCCTGGTTCACTCTGTCCAGCCGTCGGGAACAAGTTAACAACACAGCTTGCAAATAGGTGTCTCCCCCAGCAAAAAGAATCCAGCAGCCCACCAACACTGTCACAGCCCTTCCCACACTTACCAGTGCCATAGGGAGGATGCAGCTGATGGCAGTGAGCATCAACGGCCTGAAAAAATACAGGTGGTAGTTTCAATTTTTATTTAGAATTCTTACTCGCCAACTGCCTGAAATCTTTTAAGGCTACAGGAATGGGCTCCATGTCTCAGCCTGTGTTAAGCCACTTTGTGGTCCAATGACATTTGTTAACACTCGTAGTCATTCACTACACAGCAGAGATGAAGGAAAGGAGTGAACTATGGGCTAGCTTCTGGGACTGGGGTAGAAAGGGACATGATATAGAAAAACTAGCCTAATGAGGTCAAGATGGAAGGAGTCAGGTCTTAGGGGATCAGGGGTGAGGCAAGACGGTACTAAAGGGATAAGAGGAAGAAACAAGGTTAAAGCAGAGACAAAGGAGTAAGTGAACACCACCCTAGAATGGGGCAAAATCGGCAAAAATGGTGGTAGTGGGTTCCAGCAGGCCTCTGACCTTAGGCAAGGCTTCCCCTAAAGTCTAACTTAACTGGTAGGCCTTTGCCTCTCCCATACTTCATGCCTACATACTCTCAGCCTCTAAAAGGTCATCTCTTTGACCCATGATCATAAACTTGCTTCCTTTCACTTTTTCTTTAAGGGTCTCCATGGAGGGAGGGCTGACATGTAATTGAGGCACCTACATGTTATATGTGCTCTTAAAAAAATCTATTAATAAACATAATATGGTCTCTGATCATTAAAAAAACTAAAGACCTCATATAACAAAGTTTTTTATGCAAAATATAATAAAGCAAAAAATATGAAAGTCATCATTCTTTGACGATGAAGGTACTTTTTTTTAATTATGAAAAATTCCAACCAACTACAACAGTGAAGAGTGAAATGAAATCCATGTGCTCCTTACCTAGCTCCAACACGACTCATGGCCAAGCCCATGTAACTGTGCCTCACCTACCCCCTGCCCTCTAGATTATTGTGAAGTCAATCCCAGCCAGCATATCTTTTAGGGCACATTTCAATGAAAATCCTCTGGAAAGTATTTAGTACAAAATGCTGGTAACAGCCCTTCTAGAATTCTAAAAAGTTTCCGGGGGATGGGGAGGGTGCCATATAAGCAAGATGACCATCATTTCTGCAAACTCAGGTCATGCCCAGTAACCACAGCCTAAATCAGTGATGGTGAACCTAGGACACACGTGTCAGAGGTGACACACAAACTATTTTTTTGGTTGATTTTTCTTTATTAAATGGCATTTAAATATATAAAATAAATATCAAAAATATGTCTTTGTTTTACTATGGTTGCAAATATCAAAAATTTCTATATGTGACATGGCACCAGAGTTAAGTTAGGGTTTTTCAAAATGCTGACACACCGAGCTCAAAAGGTTCGCCATCACTGGCCTAAATAAAGGCAGACAAGGGTTGACATGCAATAAACTGCACATAGGACTAAAAGCCAAGTTTCCTACCATCAAGCCCATCCTGACAAGAATGGTATCAAACAATGCTGTCTCTTCTGGCTACTGCTACTGTGAAGAGAGGCAAAGGGGCAGGAGTACCAAGTGCCATCTAGGCAGTACCGTCCAGGCCCCCTCTTCCAGAGGACAAAGCAGGGGCTGGCACACCTCACTGACAAAGCCACAGACTCCAGCAGCGTGCTTCAAAGACAGACCTAGTGACTGCTGTCCTTCTCTATGCTCCAAGCAGATAATGCTTTTTTTATACCCTTTCTGTTTATGTAAATGTCCTTCAGAATGGAAGCTCCTTGAGGGTGGGGTATTAAAAATATATATTTCCATTTATTTCAGAGAGAAAGGGAGGAGAGACAGAAACATCAATGATGAGAGAGAATCTGATCTGCTGGCTTCTGAACACCTCCTACTGGGGACCGAGCACACACTGTGACCTCCCGGCTCACAATTTCCTGCACTGGCCAGTCTGGCTACCCTGTTGGAGTGTCATTCCTCACATCAAAAAGCGGTGGCGAGTTCTGCCCGAGCTGGTTTGGCTCAGTGGATAGGCATCGGCAGGCGGACTGAAGAGTCCCATGTTCGGTTCTGGTAAGGGACACATGCTTGAGTTGCAGGCTCGACCCCAGTGGGGGGCGTGTGAGAGGCAGCCAATTAATGATTCTTCTCATCATTGATGTTTCTATCACTCTCTCCCTCTCCCTGCCTCTATGAAATCAATAAAATATAAAATAAAATAAAAAGGTGGCAGGTTCAATCCAGTCGGAGCACATGCAAGAGGCAGCCGGTCAACGTTTCACTTTCAGATCGATGTCCCCCCCACCCACCCCCCACCCCCTTCTTCTAAAAATCAACAAAAACAAAACAAAAGAACACTTTCCATCTCGGCCACACCCAAGCACCGGAACAATGCCTGTGCAAGCACCGGGGCCTATATGCTGACCCCACCCTCGGCCTGTGTCCTGTGGGTTCCTCTCAAGTCACGGCACATCCAAATGCTCCTCCACAGCCCAGGCGGACACCAAGGTCTTGCAGGCCGCAGGGGACGTAGAAGAGGCCATCACAGCTCTTCTGAGGAAGGTTTATACGTAAAAAGGGTGGCGGCCAAGAGATCCGCGGGGGCGGCAGGAGGGCCAGAAATGCTGACAGGTTTGAGGAGGCAGAAATGAAACCTGGGTTAGGAAGGAGTTCGGGCTGGAGGAGCCACTTGAAAGTTTTCAACAGAGCAAGGTCATCAACATGGTGCTTTCAGCGGATACACAAGGAGAGTGTGAAAAGAAGTAACAAGGGTTTCACTTATTTGTGCCTCCTCTGTCACCATTTTAAACAAGAAGGGGCAGAGACTAAAGGCAAAGAGATGCCTCAGTTATTCTATGGCAGAGAAGAAACTATCTCCCCCAGGCTGTTGTTTATTGTCTAGCATCTATCTAAAATTCAAAACAAGAGAAGACACTCAGGAAACACTTGTTTATTGGGAATAAACAAACTCTTAACCTATCCCAACTACTAATGAACAAAGAAACCCACATGGCTCATAAAAAGTACTTTGATTAAAAGAGCACCTGTACCCCCCCCCCCCCAATCCAGGAGAAATCCCTCCCAGCCTTTGTCTAGAGCAGTGATGGCGAACCTTTTGAGCTCGGCGTGTCAGCATTTTGAAAAACCCTAACTTCACTCTGGTGCCGTGTCACATATAGAAATTTTTTGATATTTGCAACCACAGTAAAACAAAGACTTCTATTTTTGATATTTATTTTATATATTTAAATGCCATTTAACAAAGAAAAATCAACCAAAAAAATGAGTTCGCGTGTCACCTCTGACATGCGTGTCACAGGTTCGCCACCACTGGCCTAGGTCCTCCTGGTTGTCACCAACATGGCTGAGCGTGCGCATCGTTCGTTCCCTACCAGGTGTAGTTTACTTCTACCACTCCCTGCCTCCCCCTTCCAAGCCCAACTTCTTAATGTTTAAATCACTATTTTCAGTTCCTCTATTGATTACTTTTCTAACTTTAAGACATTGTTTACAAGACCAGAACTGCAGATTTTTTCTTTGTGCTTCCAATGTTACTAGCCGTGGGCCACTCCAAGGAGAATGTTCATACATTGTCTTTAGTCACCGAGAATTATTCATACTGTGTCACATAGTGTTTGCTTTACATCTGGCTCATGATTTTTTGTGCAGTTTTTCTGCTTTGCGTGGGAATTCTAATTCCCTCATCCCTAGAAAAGAATTCTATGGTTTCTTCACCGTATCCCAACCATCTTCCAGCTGCTTCGTTCTGCTTACTGCCTGGAACCTACCCTACTCCTATTCCTGAAGCAGCTTTTCTTGGATCCCACCAAAATTCTGTTCAAATGTGGGCTACTCCGCACGCCTGTGGTACAGGTGGCATCGTGAGACTTTTCAGTCGACTACTAGATTAGTTCAACCACTTCTTGAATCTTTATTTTCCTCTTTTTAAATTTTCATCTGCAAGTAAATACATCAGCAAAGTTAAAAGGGAAATAAATATCGAAAGTCCTTGATGTCTGAAAATGCATTTACTTTGCAATGACAGAATTCTAGGTTCGAAACCAGTTTACTCAGTGCTCTGAAGACGCGGCTGTGCCGTCTTGGTTGTCGCTGCTGCTGAGGAGACATCTGGATCCATTTCTTTTAGCAGACCGCACATCTTTATGGAAACTTTCAGGGTTTTCTGTCCATCCTTGTTTTTCTGAAACATCACAGTGACAATTCTAGCAGCAGGTCTTTATTCTTTTGGGCAATGGAAAGACCCTTTCAATATAAAGACTGCTCTTTCCTTTAGCGCCTGGAAATTTTCTTCTTACAATTTTTAATATTTTCCTCCTTGCAATTCCTTGTTCCCACTTCCCAGAAATTCTAGTAGAAGCTGGATCTCTAGATTGATCCTTTATGTCCCTTTTTTCCACACATTATTTGCCTGTTATTTTGAGAGATTTTCTTGATTTATCTTCTGATCTATCTACAGAATCTTTTTTTAACTTGGCAAGCCCATAATTCATCTTCACAAGCTCTTTTTATTTTGATTGTTTTTTCCTGATGGCATGTTATTGCTTTATAGATGCCACATCTTCTTGAATATTTTGGAAGAATACTAAATAGTATGCTTTTAAAAACAAGCAAAATCATCTAATGGTCTGTTTCAGTTAAGGTCAATTTTTCTGTTTCTCTTTCATTTTGAAATTTTCCTCAATGTCTAGTGATTCTTGGTTAACCATTCACATTAAAAAAAAAAACTAAGGGTCACCAAAAAGAGAATGAAATACTGATACATCCTACAACTTGGATAAACCTCAAAAACATAATGCTACGTTAAAGCAACCAGACATAAAAGGCCATATGTTGCATGATCTATATGACATACATCAAGTAAGTAAATCCACAGGAACAGAAAGCAGAGGAGTGGTTGCCAAGGGCTGGGGGGAGTGGAGAGTATGTGCTTAATGGGTGCCAGGCTTCCTTTTGGGATATTAGAACTAGATCAAGATGATGTGAATGTACTAAATGTCACTGAATTGTATACAGTAGGTCCTCAGGTGACGTCGGAGATCCATTCCTACGGCGACGTAACGCGATTTTCACCATAAGTGTGAACCTACCTACATAAGCACCACCGTCACTCACATGGAGCACACACACAGCAGTAATGAAGGGAAACAGTACAAAAAATTTAAAAGAAAGCTAACAATTCCCGACCTTTACTTGTGGTAAATAAATAATAAAAAAACATAAAGCACATGTGGACATACGTCCAAATGATGGAACTTTTTTTTTATAAATAAATGGGAGATGGCGACATAACCCGAGGACTGCCTGTACTTTAAAATGGTTAATTTTAAGTGAATCTTACAATTTTAAAAGGCAGGGGAGGCTGTGTGTGTCAGGAATACGAGGCCTAACTCTACACTAGTACACGGACAGTCTGTGAACCGGCTTTTCGTTAGGGTGACCCATCGGGGACTGCTGTTACTCAAGAACCCTCAAAATGACCAATGAGGTCAGCCAAATCTCACCCACTCAAGGGCCCTATTTCTCCCTGGTGATATTATTTTACAAAAATAAGGAGATTGTTTTGTTTTGCCCACAAAGTGGGGGCTGAGCTGGCTGTCCTACATGCAGACGTTAATGGACCCCCACCTGCAGCACACGCTCTCTTCTGGCCTTTGTCAGTCATACCAGAGCCCACAGCCGCCCCAAAGGTCTGTCGGACAAGCTGGCTCCCATGTGCAATGCCGCCCCCACACCTGCTCTTTGTCGTTTTGAGTTAATAACATGCACGCGCCGTGCCTTTCCGTGCCTTTCCTTCCCCTAATACTTAAAAATGGAGGAGCACGCCATATTTACCTCATGCTCTTTTTTAAAGAATTTGTATTTTGCCGAAACCAGTTTGGCTCAGTGGATAGAGCGTTGGCCTGCGGACTGAAAGGTCCCAGGTTCGATTCCGGTCAAGGGCATGTACATGGGTTGCGGGCACATCCCCAGTGGGAGGTGTGCAGGAGGCAGCTGGTCGATGTTTCTCTCTCATTGATGTTTCTGACTCTCTATCCCTCTCCCTTGCTCTCTGTAAAAAATCAATAAAATATATTTAAAAAAAAAAAAGAATTTGTATTTTATATCCTTAACCAAGTTCGTATTTAAAAAAACATATTTTTATTGACTTTAGAGAGGAAGGGAGAGGGATAGAGAGAGAGAAACATCAATGATGAGAGAGAATCATGGATTGGCTGCTTCCTACATACCCCCTACTGGGGATCAAGGCTGCAACCCAGGCCTGTGCCCTTGACCAGAACCAAACCTGGGATCCTTCAGTCCACAAGCTGACGCTCTATCCACTGAGCCAAACCGGCTAGGGCTACCCCATGCTCTTTAATAATCTTTCTCTCTCTCCCTGCCTTCCCCAACTCTCCAGGTAACCACTGATTTACTTTCCTTTCAATGGATTAGTTGGCATTTTCTAGAATTTCAGATAATTGAAATCAGTGTTTACTCTTTGCTCCTTCTGAATTCTTGCATGCAGCGTAGTTATTTGGAGATCTACCAGTGATGCTTATGCAAGTTCATTCCTTTTACACCAATGAGAAGTATGGCGTTCTACGGGCATACCACTATTTGTCCATTCATGTTTGTGGATATTTGAGTTGTTTCCAGTTTTTGGCTCTTACATTAATAAAACTGCTACAGGAGAACCAAGATGGCGGCATAGGTTAACGCTGGAGTTTGCTGCTTTGAACAACTACTTCAAAAGTGAAACCAAAAAACGGAAGGGACATCACCCAGAACCACAGGAATGCTGGCTGAGTGGAAGTCCTACAACTAGGAGGAAAGAGAAACGCATATGGACACTCAGAGGAGGCGCAGTGCTGAAGTCAAATTCTGAGGTGCGGAGTGCGCGGAGCGGGCGGGCGGCGGAGGGCGCGGTTGTTGTTTTCAATCGGGAGGGAGTCGCAGACTCTGAGCACCAGATCCGGGCGAGTCTTTAGGGACCCAGACTCAAACGGGAGAAGCGGGACTGTCTGGCTTCGGTCAGAGCGAGTGCAGCTTTCTCTCCGAGCTTTGCAGCGGGTGCTGGGACTCAGAGAGGCAGAGCCCCTGGGGACAGGACTGAGAGCCGCCATAACTGCTCTCTCCGGCCCACCCTGTTGATCCTGTGCGACCCGCCCCGCCCAAGCCCTGCACAGAGGCATTTGCCAGATAGCCTCAGGCAAAGGCTAGATTAGCACCTCCCTAGAGGACAGAAGTTCTCTCACTGCTGACACTCATAGCTGACTCTCATAGCCACTTGGCCTGGAGGTCAAACCCTCCCTGGAATTAGCTACAACAATCAAGATTTATCTATAAGACTGCGAACAAAGACCACTAGGGGGTGCACCAAGGAAGCATAACAAAATGCGGAGACAAAGAAACAGGACAAAATTGTCAATGGAAGAAATAGAGTTCAGAACCACACTTTTAAGGTCTCTCAAGAACTGTTTAGAAGCTGCCGATAAACTTAATGAGATCTACACGAAAACTAATAAGACCCTCGATCTTATATTGGGGAACCAACTAGAAATTAAGCACACACGGACTGAAATAACGAATACTATACAGACGCCCGACAGCAGACCAGAGGAGCACAAGAATCAAGTCAATGATTTGAAATGCGAGGAAGCAAAAAACATCCAACCGGAAAAGCAAAATGAAAAAAGAATCCAAAAATGCGAGGATAGTGTAAGGAGCCTCTGGGACAGCTTCAAGCGTACCAACATCAGAATTATAGGGGTGCCAGAAGATGAGAGAGAGCAAGATATTGAAAACCTATTTGAAGAAATAATGACAGAAAACTTCCCCCACCTGGTGAAAGAAATGGACTTACAGGTCCAAGAAGCGCGGAGAACCCCAAACAAAAGGAATCCAAAGAGGACCACACCAAGACACATCATAATTAAAATGCCAAGAGCAAAAGATAAAGAGAGAATCTTAAAAACAGCAAGAGAAAGAAACTCAGTTACCTACAAGGGAATACCCATACGACTGTCAGCTGATTTCTCAACAGAAACTTTGCAGGCCAGAAGGGAGTGGCAAGAAATATTCAAAGTGATGAATACCAAGAACCTACAACCAAGATTACTTTATCCAGCAAAGCTATCATTCAGAATTGAAGGTCAGATAAAGAGCTTCACAGATAAGGAAAAGCTAAAGGAGTTCATCACCACCAAACCAGGATTATATGAAATGCTGAAAGGTATCCTTTAAGAAGAGGAAGAGGAAGAAAAAGGTAAAGATACAAATTATGAACAACAAATATGCATCTATCAACAAGTGAATCTAAGAATCAAGTGAATAAATAATCTGATGATCAGAATGAACTGTTGATTATAATAGAATCAGGGACATAGAAAGGGAATGGACTGACTATTCCTGGGGGGGAAAGGGGTGTGGGAGATGTGGGAAGAGACTGGACAAAAATCGTGCACCTATGGATGAGGACAGTGGGTGGGGAGTGAGGGCGGAGGGTGGGGCGGGAACTGGGAGGAGGGGAGTTAAGGGGGGGGAAAAAAAAGGAACAAATGTAATAATCTGAACAATAAAGATTTAATTAAAAAAAAAAAAAAATAAATAAAACTGCTACAGACATTTGAATACCAGGAAAATAAAAACAAATGGAGGGAGAACAAAGGTATGTGAGGGTAGCCAATCATTTTGAATCAGAAGCCAATGTTAATAAGCTAGCAGGAAAGATCTGACCTGCTCTACTAGTGTCATAAAATTCACAACTTTGAAAACATTCACATTGCATTTATGATTGCATATCCTATCAGTCATTTTTAGTGCTATTCATTATGAACATGGACATAGAACCCACTGCTACCTTGATCAATGGAAGATGGGAGTACATTTAGACATAAAAAATGCTACAGGAAACCGCTCCCACCTGACAGGAGCTCGGCAGCAGATACCCACTGCCACTGGGTGACGAGCCAGCGCCTCTGAATGCTGGACACATCCTTTCCGCAGCCAAAGCAAGGACGCCCTCCTCCCTCCTCACTCCTCACTTTGATACTGAGTCACTCCACACATTTCCTGTACGTCCCGTGAATATAATGTAAACCCCTGGCCTCACCTCTGAAGAGTCTGTCGTTACATCTGCATGAAGTATCAGAATCGCCAAAACAATTCTGACATGCGCCCGGAGCGGGGCACCACACATCCACAAGGTGCACCCTAGCTCTCCTGAGGGGTCAGCTCCCGTCATGAAGCCCTTTGACAAGCATGTCCTCTATTTACAAATGGGAGCAGACAGAAATCGAGCTCTGGGGTGAATTCTCAGCTTTGGCATTTACTGACTGGGTTTTCACAAGCAGATCAACAATAAACAACACTTATTAAGAACAAAATATAACCAGACATTTCTGCTAGGTGCTATTATGCCACGAAGAAAATGTAGACCTCTATCTCAAAGAGTTAAAGCCCTGGTTTACAAACAACTAATTTGCAGTCAGTGCAAGCACATACCAAGAAACATGCACACAGTGGTACAGAGACAAGAGTGGCGGACTCTGCCTGGGGATCAGAGAGGGCTTCATGGGAGAAGCAGTCAAGGGTAAATCTTCAGTTTCCGGCATGGTGAATGGTGGTATCACCAATTAGGATAGAGAATCCCAGAAGCAAAGTTTAATAGCATTGGAGTTATTTTTTGTAAATAGAGACTCTGGAAAATGGCTGTGAGCGCATTAAAGAGACTGGTAAAAGCCTAAAATAACGGATAAACAAAAGTGGGGAGAGCAAGTATTGGCCAGAAAAGGAACAGCATGCAAGTCAAAGAGAGCAATTTTTCCAGATACAACTCTTTGTTCAGTATTATAAGAACAGCTTTGTTCTCCTGTTAAAACATTCAAACAAACCTCTCACTCATCCTGCCTGTACTTTTCTCTTTATGGTTGATAAGTTGTGATTCTCAGAGTAAACACATTCCGTGTTTATAAAGGTTTGTGACAGTTCAAAGACAAGGGAACACAACATCAGCTACAAAGCCTGAAAATGTGTGTCAGGCTAAGTAATGAAGACCCAGGGCAGACACGTCTCAGAGGAGCAAGGTAAGAAGCTTCTTGCTGTCTCACTCTGTGCCTTTCTCAAATCCTCCCTCTTCTGGGCAGAAAAATCCAATCTTTTAAATTTTTCCTAGAGCAATAGGGGCAAAGACAAAGTAAACACACACCACTATCGTCAACCAGAAATGCAGGAACAACAGACTGGCTATACATCCCTGTATCTCCTTCCTGGTCCCTCTTCAAAATTCATTTTTCATAATTTTTACCTCCCTTATTCGTGGGTCCAAGGAGAAGGGCACCAGAGGCTCCGGATGGAAGCAAAAGAATCCAAAGTGTATGACCCAACGACTGCACGCACACTCAGAGGCACCAGCTGCTTCTCTACGACTCAAAGCACCAATCCTGAGAAAGAGTCTTAAGGAAACAGAGCGAACATGTGAAATCAACATTCCCACTGTTCTGCTCTTGCCCTGCCTCCACCAGAACCATTTACCTCAACATGCATGTGCTCGATCCTTGACATGCATGATCTCCTCTAACGCTGTGACGAAGGTATCACCATCATTATACTATAGATGAGAAAACTAAAGTTTAACAAGGTTGAGGAACTTGCCCAAGGGCATGTTATAGTGAGTGGCAGAAAAGGGACTAGCCAAGGCTCTGGCCAAGTCCCAAAGACAAAGCCACATTCGATGAACACGCTCATAGCGATTAGCCATTCCCCCACAGCTGCAACACATACATATGCACCTACGTGCCCAATGGGGGGACCTGGGAAAATGATGGTTCAGGAATAAGATGGTGTACTATACAGCCATTTGCAGCAATCCATGACAATGAAGTAAAAATGCGGAAATATTGAAATATACATGAAAATACATGTACGTAATGATTACTAGAATGCAGTGTGGACAGTATAGGGATTTTTATCTATTTTGTTCACAGCTATTTTTCCAGTGCCTGGCACATAGTTGGTAGCCAATAATATTGGTTGAATGAATGAACTGCAGCACAGTAATATTATGTATGAATATGGACAATACCTGAAGGATAATAAACAAGGAAGAAAACTTATTTTAGGTTAATGGAATTATGAATGATATTCTTTCTTTAATATTGCAGTAACATCAACTATGGACAATACCTGAAGGATAATAAACAAGGAAGAAAACTTATTTTAGGTTAATGGAATTATGAATGATATTCTTTCTTTAATATTGCAGTAACATCAACAAAGAACATTTAAATATAAATAAGTCCAGGACTAGAACACAAGTGTGGATTAGAATCACCCCTTGATTACATGCGGCTGACGTGGTCCCTAAGGTAGTGTAAAAGCACAATAGAGAGACGAGGAAAGCTGGCCTTGACGCCGATGAAGGGCTTCCTTTCTGGAAGGCGGTGGGCATGTTGCATGTGGTGCCAAGTACACAGTGACCACACAAAGTCAATGATGACAATAACCTTTGTCAGCTGGCAAGACAGGGACAGCTCTAGCACCAGGTGTACTTAGGCAATTCCCAATGTCACTCTGGACGTGTCTCATCTCCCTTTTAAAAATAAGCTTATATATCAGTACAACACACCAGACTTCCAGGCTACAGCATCGTGAGTATATAAACACACCCACTAACGACCAACAATTTGGAAACAGGAATTTCATTGAGATTCTAAGATACAGGCATGCAAAGAAACCTGACATCAAGTCATAAAAATAGAAATCAGATGGCTGCTCACCACATAAACAGTGTTACTATACTCAGCTTAAAGATACTTTCCCATAAGTAGTAACCAAAAAAACACCATTACTTAGTTAGTTAATCACTATATAAATGAAAGTATTAAAATTCTGCTAAATCAGGATATTAAAAAGTTGATTTAATAAATAAAATTGAAGTCATTGTCAGATATACAAAAAACTTGGTGCCACTTAAAGAGAAAGGCTAAAAAGAAGGTACTTTGTGTTAAAAACATCAATTGTCCAGCCTCAGTCCTGGATCTGCTTTTCTGGGCACTTTCCTTTCTCCATTAATGATGTGACTCACGGACTAGTCCCAGAACACACACAGGACGTTCTCCCCTCGGCCCAGAGGTCCTCGCTAAACCAAAAGCTCAGTGTCTCAGGCAGTTGGGGTTTTTCTACTTAAGAGACATCAAATCCCAAAAGGCTTAACTTTATATAAGACTATGGCTCATGCACAGGCACCTGCCAGAACACACAAAAAGAAGTCAGACAGACCTGAACAGTGACAAACTCAAGCCACTCCTCAAACTTAGATAGCTTTTGTTCATAGGCAGCTCTTCCCAACACTATGATTATAAACGTCATACATGTGACATTCCCTACTCGCCCCAACAGCACCTGAATCATATAAAAGACCTCAGTATGTCACACAGTGGTACAAACAGTGCCATGACCAATGGGGGAAATCAGCAGTGATCGGGGTGACTACTGATCTCCACTCACAGACAGACATGCAACAGGGGAACCAGTAGCCAAAACACCTGTGAACACCAGTCTTCTGTCAACGCAACACTTAAAGTATTCCCTTCTGTCTCAAAAAATATTAATCATAAAAATAAAAATGCTAGTTTTTAGCCAGCCTGAAAGAGGAAGATTACGTGTGATTCCTTCCTTCTTTCTTTTTTCCACTGTGTAACCCATTTCAGTGCCTGCAACCTACTGGCAGAGGCTGGGCAATGGTTCCAGGCCAGTTTGCTCTGGCACGGGGCACGATGAGAGACCCAGGGGGACGGGCCTGCCATAAATCCAAGCCCATGCGCCTTCCTCATTCAACATGCGATTTCTGCGGCCTCTTGGGTCAAATTCCCAAACCACTTAGAACATCACTGAGTCCCTTTATGTGCAGCCAAGTCACCAAAAGAGCCGGGTCCCTTGTGGCCCAGCCCCAGAGAGAAAGGCGTCTGAACATGCTCCTCAGTGAAGTCTAGGGTGGGGGGGGACCTATATTCCAGCATCATCTAAATTTCCATGGATATTTTCCTTTTTGCCCCATTTTCTCTTTTTAAATGTGTGTGTGTGTGTATTGTTTATATATATACAGATGTATATATATATATAAATTGATTTCAGAAAGGAAGGGAGAGGGAAAGATAGAAACCTCAATGATAAGAGAGGATCTTTATTTTTAATTTTTAAATATATATATATATATTTTTATTGATTTCAGAGAAGAAGGGAGAAGGAGAGAGAGGTAGAAACATCAATGATGAAAGGGAAATCACTGACTGGCTGCCTCCTGCACGCCCCCTACTGGGGACCGAGGCGCAACCTGGGCATGTGCCCTTGACCAGAATCGAACCTGTGACCCTTCAGTCCGCAGGAGAATGGTCTATCCACTGAGCCAAACCAGCTAGGGCTGCCCCATTTTCTCTTGAACTCTTTCCTTGTGTTTTAACTTTCTTCCATCTCTTTTTATCCTTTCATCTCTATTCTAAGTTCTTTTTCCTTCTTTTCATGACCTTGAGGGCCAGAATATGCCTTTTCATGACATTAGACAAGGATGTACAGCAGGGTCTAGGGAATCTAACTCACCAATAGCATTGGATACTGTCCGCAACAGTTGACAAAACCCACAAGTATCCAAGAAATGATTTAATACCTACTATGGATGAAATACTGACAGGAATGATGGGGGCGATAATGTGCAAAGTGGTCCCTGCCCTCCAGGAAGTGACAATCTAGTTGAAGAGACCACGCAAAAATATGTGTAAAAGGTAATACAACACAAAGCACTCAGGAGACTGCAGTATATGGTCTAATGCAATGGGCTGCACCGTCTGGGCACAGACCAAGAGCACACACCCACTGTTTTCGAGGGGTTCTCAGCAAGCCTTGCTCAGAGCACAGCTGGCCTCTGCAGGAGCCCTGAGGGTCCTGGGAGGTCAGGAGAGCCTTCTAGGGAGCAAAGGCTCTCAGAGGCCATACGGCAGCCTGGTGAGGGAGGGTGTAAGTGATAAACTTAATGTTACATAGATTTTACCCCCCCCCCCCCCGCCCACACACACAGATGGAGAGAGGTGCCTGGGCCCCTGCTGCCTCTAGTAGGTTATAGGGAAGTCAGCACAGAGGGCTCACAAACAGACTCCTAGGCCCAGAGGAGAGATTCTGATGAACCCAGTCACACACCTGACAACTCCTTTGCTAATTTTAAATACCAACACTCTGCATAACCTGACCATGTGATTAAAGCAAAAGAAGCTGGCTGAGCAGACAGGGAGGTGTGCAGGGTGAGGAAGAAAGAGACCCGATGCCTCCTTTCCCCTGGGCAAGGCCCTCTGGAAGCAGAGACCCAACACTCTGCTAGAGCTACGGTGCAGAAATCCCAAACCCGGGCTTCCACTGGGCTCCATTCTCCAGAGTTCTCTGCTGAGCAAAGAGAAAGTCTGCAATCACTTTTAGGAATGAGTCACACAAAAAGTCTAGCATTCAGCTTCCAGCTAGTTGCTAATAAACCCTTGAGTATCTAATAATATCCAAGGTATTATTAGCCTTTGCTGACCACCTGGGGGGAAAAAATCCCTAAACTGGAAAACTATTACAGAAATCATACACAGCACACCTTCGTTATTTCCGTTTACCAATACTAACAGAAGATTATTTGGTTGAAATAAGCCAATCTACCTTTGACTTCAATTTCAAGCAGACAACAAAATCCATCTAATAGTTCCTGAAGGAAGGTCAGTGAAAACAGTAAAATAAGAAAAATGTCCCCATTTTCACATAATGGGCAACATTATAGGGGAAAGAAACAAGCTGGGAAATTGTCTAAAGGACCGTAAAAATACGCATAGTGCAGTGTTCTAGGTGAGCATACCACGTACGAGTGTAATATTTGGTTGAAATAAGCCAATCTACCTTTGACTTCAATTTCAAGCAGACAACGAAATACATTTTGTACGACAAAATGTACACAGTGAGGGCAATCAGTGGCTGAGGGGCAAGGCAGTGAAAAGTATGCATCCTGGCCGGGTGGCTCAGTTGGTTGCGTGTTCATTCGCAGTCAGGGCATATACCGGCTCCATCCAGTCAGGGCGCATACGGGGCGAGTACGGGCATGTATGGGAGGCAACCGATCGATGTTTCTCTGTCTCCCTTCCTTCCTTCCTTCCTCTCTAAAATCAATAAAAGTTTAAAGAAAAAGAAAAGTATGCTAGTTAGGTGTTAAAAATAAGATTCTTGCTGGAATAACCAACTTTGTTAATTCCTTAAAATTTCCATATTAACAACCCCCTCAAATCAGTGAAATACAAACTATGAGAGCTTACTTTATTCTTAAGGTTATGGCTATATGATTTCTTCCAACATTAGATTAGTCACCAGTACATGAAACAAATGAGATCATCAGCCCAGAGGCACTGATTATTTAGGACACACATTTATCAGTCACTCACACATGGTTGTGTAGAAGATGGTGATTCTGATGCTTATCAGATTTTACCCAATAAAGTTTCATAGACTCACTTTCTTAAACAAGTGTTAATCTGTGCAATTCTGCTTCTGGTCTTATATTTCTGGTCTAACTTTCTTGAATCCATCCCACCCCTCCTTTGTAATTCTAGCAGTCTGAGAATCTGAGGGTCTTAGATATGTATATACCAGAAAACAAAGTAAACGCATCAAATGTGTCCAAATGATGCAACACGTACTCAAATTTGACTTCAAGCTACAGGGCCATTCAATCGGTCTGAAGGAAAAATTAGTTAACAATAGCTCATGTTTAGATTTAATTGGGGGGGGGGCAGGATTGCACTTGGAATTGACAACACTGCTCACCTTCAGGACAGAGGCTAAGCTGGTCATGTGCTCATTGAGAGCGCCCTCGGACTCCTTGTAGGTCAAGCAGGTGAACTGGTACTCCTCAGGATCAAAGGCATCGGCGCCCTGCTGCTCCACATCGCTGGCTACGCCCACGTAATAGTCCTCGATGTCCCCAGGGTCCTCGTCCTCTTCCTCTTCTTCACAATTTGGGTCATAGTCCTCTTCATTACTGTCAGACCCCTGGCTATTCATGTCCACCGACATCTTAGCATCCAGGCAAGTTGCAAATCAGGAAAGCAGGGTTCTTCCCCTCCCCCCCAACTTTACCACTTTCTCAAATGCATTAGTGTTTTTGTCTTCTAAGGAAGAAAAAGAAAAAAATGTGTGTTACTTTCACTGTGAGAAGTTGTAACAGAAGTCATTCAAGAATCACAGTGGCATAACCCTGACCCTACCCCACTCCAACCTATTCCCAACTCTGGTCTCATACAGGTCATCTCAACACCCTCTCCCTGCCCAAGCATATCAAAGGGACCCCTTTCCTGGAGGGCAGAAGGGGCCTGGCATGGCAGAGTAGTAAGGCTGTCTGCTCTGTCAGTGAGTCCCATTCCCATGGTCTGTCCTTCCTGCAGGAGCCTTTGAGACACACATCCCACAGCTGCCCACAGGGGAAGCAACCTAAAGGCTGAACTACCAAAGTTTACCATCTCATTGCTGGTCATGCCCACTTATGGTGACAGAGACAGGACGTAAATAGGGACACAGTTCCAAGTATAATATCTAGGGAAAGTATATGACTATTTCATAGACACTGCTCTCAGATATCTGGAAAGCAGGTGCATATTAGAGAAGAAAAAATAAAAGCCACATAGCTCGTCAACACGCTCCTCTAGTCAGCAAAGTTAACTGATTCAGTCTTTTTTTTTTAAGATTTATTTATGTATTTATTTTTAGAGAGGGAGAAAGGAAGAGGGAGAGAAAAACATTGGTGTGAGAGCAAAACATGGATCGGCTGCCTCCTTCCCGCCCCCTACCAGGGATCAAGCCCGACACCCGGGCATGTGCCCTGACCAGAATCGAACTGGCAACCTTTCAGTACACTGGCCAATTCCCAACCAACTGAATGAACCACACAGGCCAGGGCTGACTCAGTCTTAAAGTGTTTTACTGATCCTTTAAAAGCACTGCTTAGAGGCAAAGAAACTGGCCTAACAGAGAAGGAAAAATACAGATATTCTTCTGTCTTAGCAGGATCAAGGCTAGGGAAAACCAGAATCCATTTAGGGTAAAGAGTTCAAGTGAAAACAGTTACTGAAAAAACCTCACAGATCAGAATGCTACTCAATTACATAAAAATGAACGGGGAACACTAGTTGAGAAAGCAAAATAATCACAAGTACTAACTTCAACTCAAAGATGTTGGCAAATACCCATTAACTTCTCTGCACAAATACTATTTCAAGTGATCACTTGCAAAGAACAGTATCAAATAATGACTTAAATTAGAAATTAACAGAACGTTAAAATGCAAGAGCATTTGAATTGAATAGTATGTAAATAATTTACACAACCAAATCTTGATTAAATACAAATGTAAAGGCTATTTGGAGTAGATAATTTCTCTTAAAAAAACAAACATAATTAAAACAAAGATTTAGAATACATATATACTAAATATGTCACCAGTCTAAAGGACTGTAGAGCCATGTTTTAATGATAAAATAAATTTAAAAAGCCAGTGAATCTAAGTTTGATATTAACTATAAATGCCCAATTTTAAAAAATCACAATAAGAGGACAATAAAAATAATACTTGCAATTTCACTTTTAACAAATTGGTTTATATGGCAGAACCACCAATTAACAACTGAACCTAACTATGGTATTTTTCCTTTAGAAGAAGAGTTAATTTCTAAATTAAAAATACCTGTAGTCCTTGAAGATCTTTCAGGAAGATGTTACCCAAATATTCTGTCATATAATTTCCATCTAAAATAAAAAGAGAGAATTCTATTTATATATTTTTAAACTGGTACCCTACTTTTACAAATTTATTTTTAAAAAGCAAAGATATTTAGCCCTGGCTGATTTGGCTCAGTGCATAGAGCATTGAACTGAAGGGTCCCAGGTTTGATTCCAGTAGAGGGCATGAGGGAGGCGGCCGATCAATGATTCTCTCTCATCACTGATGTTTCTATCTCCCTCCCTTCCTCTCTGAAATCAATAAAAATATTTTAAAAATAAAAAACAAAAAGTAAAGACATTTATTTTTTTTTTAATATATTTTATTGATTTTTTACAGAGAGGAAGGGAGAGAGATAGAGAGTTAGAAACATCGATGAGAGAGAAACATCGATCAGCTGCCTCCTGCACATCTCCTACTGGGGATATGCCCGCAACCCAGGTACATGCCCTTGACCGGAATCGAACCTGGGACCCTTCAGTCCACAGGCCGACGCTCTATCCACTGAGCCAAACCGGTTTCAGCAAAAAAGTAAAGACATTTAAAAGGATAAGCAGCAAGGGACCAGAGTAACTATGAAATTACAACTGGCCCTTGAATATGAGTCTGAACTGCATAGGCCCACTTATATGTGGAGTTTTCCAATAAATACTGTAAATATATTTTCTCTTCCTTACAATTTTCTTTTCTGCAGTTAACTTTATTACAGTAACCTATATGTATGTATGTATGTATGTATGTATGTATATATATATATATATATATATATATATATATGTAAAGCTAATATGCTAAGTGTCCAACTGACCGGTTGCTATAATGTGCACTGACCACAAGGGGGCAGATGTTCAACGCAGGAGCTGCCATGACGCACACTGGCCATTTAACAAAGAAACGGCACCACGGACCTGGTGCCCACAAAGCAACACTCGGCTCCCCCCAAGTGGGTCACAGGCCCCGCCACCACCCGGAGAGACAGCCTCCAAACCACAGCCAACGCTGCCGAGACCCCATAGCACAAAATGCAGCCCACACCCCAGCCCAGCACTAGAACGGTCGCTGTGGGCACCGGGTAATGATGTCACGTAGCAACGCCCGGCTTCCTCTCCCTAGCGACTAGCCTCCTTGGACTTTCTTCAGCCCAGGAACACCACTTGCTTCATAGCCAGGTGCAAACATTTTACACTTTATCCAAATGTCTGTGAAGCGTTTTCCCGTGCCTCATTTAATTTGATCCTCACAGAAGTCCTGGAGTAGGTAGATAGGAGACACAGTAGAATCCTATTTTCTTTTCATTAGCTGAAAATGGAGATTTAGAAAGCTTAGAAACTTGACCCGACTGAAAAGAAGAAATGGTGGACCTTGAAAATGACTTCAGGTTTTCTCACTGCACAGAATATATTCAAACACGGCTGCAGTTAAATATTTACCCTTTGTTCTCCCTGTGTGATCTACAATAATAATCTGCCCTGTGTTGATATTTACTGCTGTGTTGCTGACAATTACCTGAAAGAGAAGTTGGGGTGCTTCACTGGGCTCAAAAAAGCTTAACTAAATCAGAAAGCAGATATATATATATATATATATATTATATATGTGTGTATATATATATATATATATATATATATACACACACACACACACACACACACACATATAAAACGTTAAGTTGACTCATGCATGCACGATACATATAAAGCTATCGCTGGTGCCAATCGCATGCGTGTGTTTTGATCTGTCATTGTCAATAGTGAATTTGGTTAACACTTCTATTATAGAGAAAGGGCGAATAATGATATTAAAATATTTCTTCTAATGAATTTTCTTTCAATGTGCACGAGTCCATGCACCGAACCACTAGTATAGTATACTAGAAGCCCGATGCACAAAATTCATACAAGTGTAGGCCTTCCTTCTCCCGGCTGCTGGCACCGGCTTCCCTCTGGCCCCTGGCAGGCACCCAGGATCCGGGCTTCGTCTGGAAGGACATACGGTCTAATAGCATATTACGCTTTTATTATTATAGATAATAAATGTAACATACAAAATATATTAATTGATGTTTATGTTATTGGTCAATAGTAGGCTACCAATTAAGTATTTGGGGAGTAAAAAGTTATACGTAGCTCTGGTTGGGTAGGTGGCTCAGTTGTTTAGAGCATTGTCCTGATATACCAAGGTTGCAGGTTCAACCCCTGTTTAGGGCACGTACAAAAAGCAATCAATCAATACATAAATAAGTAGAACAACAAATAAATTTCTCTCTCTCTCTAAAAATCAATAATAATAAAAAGTTATGCATAGATTTTTGACTGCAGAGAGGGTCAATCCCACAATGTTCAAGGATCAACTGTATTTTCTTATATGCCCCACAGAAATCCACTAGTCATCATTATATTGACAAGTTATACAGTCTTAAAAAAACTGAGCATTCAAAGTAAAACAGATGTCAGTGATATGAACTGTGGTACTGGTGATGGAAATGTATACCCAATTCCCTCCCTCAGCTTGAAAGACAACCACCTTACTCCTACTGTTCAATTCTAAGTGCTGACAAAGTAAACTGTGACTGAATTAAAACTGGACTTTTACTATAAAGTCACCTACATGGTGGCAATCTAACACAGAGTACTGCCAATATTTCAGATCTCACGTTACTCATGAAAAAAATTATTTTCTTTTTTTTTTTTTAATTATTTTCAAATAAAAAATGTCAGGCCCTTTTGGTTAGCACACTATCCCAATACACCAAGGTTTCTGGTTCAATCCCTGATCAGGGCACATACAAGAAGCAACCAAGGAGTGCATACGACAAATTGATACTGCTCTCTTTCTAAAATCAACAAATTAAAAAATAAAGTAAAAAATGTCTCCTACAGGATGCTGCTGGGCAGTACTAACACCCATTCCCCCTCTCTTCTGACATGCTCAAGGGCCACTCAACTTTCACAGAGATACAGATCCCACTATCCAAGACTAAGTACTACTTGGTTACTCAATTATAAATTTTACCAGAGGCTCAGCACACGAAATTCGTGCACTCAAGGGGGGGGGGGGTGTCCCTGAGCCTGGCCTGCGCCTCTCACCATCTGGGAGCCCTCGGGGGATGCCTGACTGACGGCTTAGGCCCGCTCGCTCTGTGGGGAACGGGCCTAAGCAAGCCGTCAGTCAGACATCCTTAGAGTTGCCAGAGGTGGGAGAGGCTCCTGCCACCACCGCTGGGCTCGCCAGCCATGAGCCCGGCTTCTGGCTGAGCGCAGACCATCAAGGGGCAGCTCCTGTGTTAGCGTCTGCCCCCTGGTGGTCAGCATGCCTCATAGCGACAGGTCATTCCACTGTTTGGTTGATTTGCATATTAGCCTTTTATTATATAGGATGTCTATTTCTTTATCCTTTAGGATTTCTTGAAAAATCAGAGCTTACAAATTTCAAACATAGACAGGCAAATATAAATTAAGTGAAAACCAAAGTGCAAACAATTGTGATTATTTTCAAAATAGTAGGGGAACGATTGACTTTAAAAAGCAACACTTTTTTCTTTTACTTGTATTTTTACCTAAGATTCTGCTTACCAGGCAAACAACCTATGAATATTGCTCCTATCTACAAAATATCACTACCAAGAATAACTCTCATGTAATGAGAGCCAATTACAAGTTAGTTGTATACTCAGTAAATCTTTTTATTTTTTATTTTTTGGTATAGCAAGGTTGGAAATTTATTGAAGAACAAGTACAGACTCCCACATGGGGAGGGGGGAAGAGTCCCCCTCAGTAAATCTTCACAACCCTACAAAGTGCCCTTCGTCTCCTTCTTACCAATGAGGAAGCTAGAGTTCAAAAGGTTAAGTTACTTGCCCAGCTGGCAGCCAGAGCGCCAGGGTCCTACTTCCACCAGATTCACGGCCTATCATGACTCATAACTCCCATCACTCTTTTTTTAAAAATATATTTTTACTGATTTCAGAGAGGGAGGGAGAGGGAGAGAGAGAGAAAAACATCAATGCTGAGAGAGAATCGTGGATCGGCTGCCTCCTGCACACCCCACACTGGGGATCGCGCCCGCAACCCGGGCCTGTGCCCCCACCGGGAATTCAACCGTGTCCTCCCGGCTCATAGGTCGATGCTCAGCGGCTGAGCCACGCTGGTCAGGCCCCGTCACTCTTAAGAGTTCCTCCAGAGTCACAACAAAAAAGCCCGCTTTTCGCTTCCTCTGGGATTCCTCCCGGGGATTTGGGCTTAGGGAGGGTTGCGCAGGCTCCGGTTGTGTCCCGTGCAACCCGGACCGAGGATCTCAGCCGAGACCCTGCCACACCTGGGATGACGCTCCAAGCCCAGGGGAGAGGCTAGCTGGTGAGTCCGGCGGGGTTTATTCCAGACACATTAGCCCCAGGTCCACGTACCAACTCGCATCGCCGAGGAAAACCGCTCGGCACCGAAATGGGAACCGACCACTTAGTCTCAAAACCCCGGCTATGTCTCACAGTCACATACGGCAGCTGCTGGCCGCGCGGGGTTTTCACATTTTAACTTAAAATACTAAATCAGATTTGGAACTTGGTTTTCCGGTCGCCCCGGCCACAAGTCAAACGCCCGGTGGCCACCGTGGCTGGGGGCTGGCCGCCCCAGCGGCAGGGGGACAGCACGTCCACCGGCCGACAGCTCCCGGGCAGAGCGGCCCCGGCCCGAGGGAAGGCGCCCGGCCCGCGGGCACAGCGGCGACCGGCGGGGCGGCTCCTGGGCCCACGTCCCTCCCGAGGCGCCGGGAGAGCCGCGAGGACACGGCCCGCGCGCTGGGGACCCCTCCCGGCGGGGCGGACGTTACCAACCGCGCGGGCGGCCCGGCCGGAGCTCCCAGCAAGGACTCGAGTGCGGGGCCCGGAGGCGGCGCGTTTCCCGGCGCCCGTTGGGGAGGCCCAGAGGCGCGGGCCGCGACCTCTCCGGAGCCGAGGCGCCTCGAGGAGGAGAGACAGGGCCGCCCGGCGCCCGCCCGCCTCCTCGGCCTCCTCTCCAGCCGCCCCCCGCGACGGCCGCGGGAGCTGAGACCCTGGACCGGCTGCCGGGGGCCCTGGGCCTCGCGGGCGGCGAAGGCGGAGCCCCGGGCGGGCGAGGAGGCGCGCGGAGAGCCCACCCTCCCGGCGGCCGGGTAAACAAGGCCGCGCCGCGCGGCCCACACTCACCGGGAGCCGCGGCCCCGCGGCCGCTGAGCCCGGGCGGGCCGGACCGGGTCGAGCCAGGCCAGAGGGCTCCGAGCAAGGCGCGGCGGCGGCGGCGGAGGCGGCGGGCCGACCCGGTCTAGGCCCGCGCTGCTTCCTCCGGCGGAGCGGTCGCCGCGACCCGGAAGTGCTCGGCGCGCTGCGTCACTTCCGGCCCGGGGTCGGCCCGCGGTCGCCGGGGTCGCGGCAGGCGCCGGGTCGTATTACCCTCCGGCCGAGGCGTGGCGGTCGCCCGCCGCTGGTCCCGGAATCCGACCCGGGCGCGCCGGCTCCGAGGGGGGCTGGGGGCGCCGGGGGGAGGGCTCGGCCCTGGAGCGTGGTCTCCGCCGCCCGCCGCCCCCGGGGGTTCAGCCAGCGCTGCGCTGCGGGCGCCCCACTTGGCGGTTCGGACGCGGGTGTTGGGTGCGGGTGACCTCTCGACGTCCGTGGAGTCCGGGGATGAAGGGCTGTTCCTCCCCGCGGGGCCTTCGGGTCGGCGCGCCGGGCCGCCTGATGCTCCGCTTGGAGGCCGTCGCCGGGCGGCCCGAGCCGCGGGGCTTCTGCGCGCCCCGATTCGCCCCACGAAACTGAGCGTTAACTGCCTCCCCGCCAACAGTACAGGACGCGCCCATCATGACTTGTACCTCCCAGGACCTGCCGTCGGCCGGCGGCCGGCGTGGCTAGAACCGCGCAGGCTCCCCGCGCCGCTGCTGCGAAGCCGGAGACGCAGGGCGTGCCCGGGCTGTGCAAGCCCTTGGGCGGCCCAGGCACGAGTCGTGCATGTCCGGAGACCGACGGGCCATGGGCTCTCTAATCTAGTTGATGGTGCTTGTATGTGCTCATGTGTGTTTCTCCTACAAGAGTTCCAACTTTCAGTTGAACTCAAAACAGGTACCTAAGTCAGGGGCAAATACGTGCTAGAAAACTCCAATTGGAGTAATTAATGGTAACGAGTGTGTTGATTGTAGGGTTTTCTGGGGGACTCCTCACTTGTATATTAGCAGCATAAAAGGCTACTATAATCCAGTGTATTTACTTCGTTTGTTTTGAGAAGACAGCCCTTTATTTGTTTATTTAATGATAATAGATGTTGTACAAAGGCATCTATTGACAAGAAAAGGTACTTATGATATATTCTTTTTTATAATATTTTTATTGATTTCAGAGGGGAAGAGAGAGAGAGAGAAACATCAGTGATGAGAGGGAATCATTAATCAGCTGCCTCCTGCCTGCCTTCTACTGGGGATGGAGCCTGTAACTGGGCATGTACCCTGACCAGGAATTGAACTGGCGACCCTTTGGTGCATGAGACGGTGCTCAACCAACTGAACCACACTGGCCAGGGCTCAGGCACCTTGTCTTATCAGCTGTTCTTTCTCTCTCCCTTCTTGATGTTTCCATCAGCCTCAGTCCCATCTTTTAAAAACACCCTAAAATCGAAACTCTCCTTTAATTCTTCGTTCCTTTCCCTTCCCTACCAAGCTCCTTGAACCAACAATTGACTCTCAGGGCCTCTGCCTTCTTGCTGCCTTTTCAGTATTAGATGCATCAGGTGTTGACGCTCATGGCAGGCTGCTTCTAGTGTCAGCAGTGACTGCTAGTTAAACCTGGTGAGCACTGAAAATTCATTCGTTTGACCCAGCATTTGATCATTTTATCTCTTGGACTCAAAGGCACCATTTCATCTTCATTTTTCTCCAAAACTCTAATAGCAACCTCTGCTCTGGGGGCTCCTCCTTTCATGCCGGCCCCTCTCCCAGGGTAGAGTCTCCCGGGGGTTACATATGTGTATCATACGCTGAAGCCTTCCTGGCTTCTGTCTCTGGTCCTTACCTCTCCTGGTCCCCCAGGCTACATGTGTGACACTAGCCAGGTATTTCCTCAGATGGGCACTGCAATTGCAGTGTGTCTGTGACCCAGAATTATTGTAGGATTCCTGGTAATGCCTCTGGTTCTATCCTCTTTTCCATCCTCCCATGACCTCTGCCTCAGTTCATGCCTTCACTGCCTCTTGCCTGGACCACTATGTTCTCTCTTAACTGGTTTCCCTGCTTCCAGTTCCTCCCAGAACAAATTTATCCGCCAAAATAGATTTTCTAAGACAGATTGGATCATGTCACTACTCGTGCTTAAAAGCTCTGGCTCGCCATAACCGGTTTGGCTCAGTGGATAGAGCGTCGGCCTTCAGACTGAAAGGTCCCAGGTTCGATTCTGGTCAAGGGCATGCACCTTGGTTGCGGGCACATCCCCAGTGGGAGGTGTGCAGGAGGCAGCTGATCGATGTTTCTCTCTCATAGATGTTTCTAACTCTCTATCTCTCTCCCTTCCTCTCTGTAATAAATCAATAAAATATATATATATTTTAAAAAGCTCTGGCTCAGTGGTTAGAGCGTTGGCCCGGGCCCGAATGGGTCCCAGGTTTGATTCCCAGTCAAGGGCACCTATCTGGGTTGTGGGTTTGCTCAACCCATTGATGTCTCTCTCACATTGAGGTTTTCCTCTCCCTCCCTCCCTCCTACTTTCTCTGAAAAGCAACGAGGGAAAATATCCTCAGGTGAGGATCAGCAACAACAAATTCTAACATGGTTTCCCATCATTTTCTAGAAAACGCCTATAATACAGAGCAGGCAGGCTTTTGTCCCCCAACCCCCTTGCCGTCCACTGCCCTCCAGGACTTGTGGACCAGCCAGGCCAGTCACTTGCTGACCGCAGTCCTGGTCCTGTCACTCATCCTTCCACCCCAGCGCGCATGGTCATCTCACCCACTCCAAGCTTCCCCCCAGCCTGGAGTGCCTCCGCAGGGGGACTTCTCAGGTCCCTTGACATTGAGGTACCTGCTACAGAATAGTATAACCACTACTATTCCCAGCTTTTTTTAAATTTAAAAGTGTCACACATACAGAAATGCAAGAGTACTATGATGAATACCTGAATACTGTCCGTCTAGAGTCAATACGGCACATTAGCATAACCCTTAACTTCTCTCTCACACACCTTTTCTTCTCTTCATTAACAATTCCTTTAAGTTCTCCTTTCAGAATATACCCACTATCCAAATACTCCTCGCCACCTCCTCTGCTATGGCCCCTGATCCCAGCCAGGTCAGGGATGAGCCTCCTCAAGGCTGCCGGCTCTCTGCTGGCTCCCCACAGTCTATTCTCACCCGGACACCAGCATGGCTCCCTCTCCTGCAGAGGAGAGCTGATGTCCTCCGTGACAGTCAGCGTGGCTACCACCGCCTCCTGCCCCCCTCGCTGCCCTGGCCTCCCAGGCCGCCCCGTGGCTTCTGACAGAACAGGCACCGACCATCCAGGGCTTCTGCATGTCATCCTCTGCATGGAGGGCCCTCACCTCCACTCCCGCACCTCCCGGGGAAACCCTCCCTCCCTCCCTCCCTCGCCTCATCAAAGCTGTGAACTACTCCGCCTCCCCGCCCCTCTAGCCTCTTTCCAGGTTTATTTCTCTCCAGAGCACGGCCGTTATCACCATCACACTGTGTATCTTTCACTTTATCTGTGTTACGGTCTCTGAGCTCCGCAAGCACAGGGACCCCCGGTGGAGCTTCCCGCCCTGGGAAGGGCGCCTGGCACAGCGCAGGGCGGAACCGATTTCTCCGGAGAGGGAGCCTGGGAGCCGGGAGAGAAAAGTCCGCCCACACACCGCCACGGCCACGCCCGCGTGGGCGGGGCCTCTCCCGGAAGCGGTCCCGCGGCGGAAGCCAGGCCGGGCAGCCTAGGCCCGCCTCCCGGGCAGCCCCAGGCTCTGGCCCCGCCCACTCGAAAGTGGGTGAAAGGTCGGCGGAGCCGGAGCTGCGACTGGGGCTGTGCAGCGAGGCGGCAGGGAACGTCCTGGCGGACAGACGGACCATGACGGACCAGGCGAAGCCCATCAGTCCGCTGAAGAACCTGCTGGCCGGCGGCTTCGGAGGCATGTGCCTGGTGTTTGTGGGGCACCCGCTGGACACGGTCAAGGTGCGAGGAGGCGGGGGCGCGGGCGGGAACGGAGGCCGGTGCGGGGCGCGGAGAGCAGGGTCCCCCGCGAGCGCTGCCCGGGGCGGGAAGGGGCCGTGGGAGCTCTCGGGAGACGTCTCGGGAATCTCCCTGTCGCCCCTCTAGGGTTCGGGGAAGCAGCTCCTCGTGCGCAGCCGGGTCGCGGTGTGCGGGCTCCGCCGGCCGCCCGGGCTGGGCTTCGAAGCGCTCGGTCCCGCAGCCTCCCTGACCTTGCGCCGCTGCCCCGGGGCCGGGCAAGGCCAGCGCCTCCCCGGAGTCCGATTCCAGCAAACGCTCCTCATCCGCACGAGCCGGCTAAGCCGCTGCGGGGAGCGAGCTAATGCCGAGGCCCCGCCCGCCGGTGGCTGGGGGTTGAGCCTCGACCTATGAACCTGGAGGTCAGGGTTCGATCCCGCTCAGGGCACAGGCCCGGGTGGTGGGCTCATCCCCAGCAGGGGGCAGCCGATTCATGATTCTCCTTGATGTTTCTCTCACTCCCTCTCCCTTCCTCTCTGAAATCAATAAAAATATATATATATTTTTTTAAAAAGACAGAGGCACGGTCATTCCGTAGATGCCGTTGGACACACTGCTCTGGGCAGAGTGCCCCATTGCCATCTCCTTCCAACTTTCCCTGCGCGAGGGGGCGGTGGCCACTGCAGCCTGTCCCCAGGTTGGCCGAGTGGCCCCTGCGGGAAGCGATCATGTCCTCAGTGGCCGAGCCCCCGCCAAGGAAGCCGGGACGGCAGCCCAGGGCCAGGCCAGAGGAAGCCCTGGTCAAACCAGGCTTTGGGAAGGACACGCATCAGGGCTCTCCCCTGGTCTTCCTCCCATCACACCTGCCTCCTCGCTATTTCTCGCTGTCTTTCCCTCTCTCACACTTGGCCAGGCCTTTGTGGAGGCCAGAGGTCATGCCCTGGGACTCAGCATTCCGAGTTTCATCCTAGCTTCTGATCTTATTTCTGGACACACGTGGAGGAAATTGACAGATGGTGGCCTGGGTGCCCTTGTGGGGAGCAGATATGAGTCTCATAGAGCAGGAGGCCAGTGTAGGGGGCTTATTAGAATTCAGATCCGGCATCTAACAGGGAAATGGCTCTGGGGCATGTCCCGTTGGCAGATTTGGACAGCAAGCTCTTTGCTGTCTTTCACCTACGAGAGCTGGAGTCATTCTATGGCAAGACCCAGATTAAAGCAACCTGTCGAGTGAGGGCATTGTGAAACATGAAATCTAGTGTTTACTCACCCCTGACCAGGGAGGCTCAGTTGGTTGGAGCATCCGGGCCCGTGCACCAGAGGGTTGTGGGTTCAATTCCTGGTCAGGGCACAACGCCCAGATTGCAGGGTTGATCCCAAGGGGAGCACGTTCAGGAGGCAACCAATCGGTGTTTCTCTCATTGGTGAAAAAATTGTCTGGCTCCTCTTCCTACTTAAAAAGAAAAAAGTTTCAGGTATACAGCATCATAATCCAACATCTGTATGCACTACAAAGTGATCACCCCAAAGCCTGATTACTACCCATCACCATGCAGGTAACTCCCTTTAGCCCACTGCACCGCCTCCCCCTTCCCTCTGGTAACCACCAATCTGTTCTCTGTATCTATGAGTTTGTTGTGTTTATTTTTTCATTTTATTTTATTTTTTATACTAGAAGCCCGTTGCACGAAGATTCGTGCAATAGGTCTTCCTTTCCCTGGCTGCTGACATCGGTTTTCCTCCGGCAGCTGGGACCCAGGCCTCTGGTCCGGCCGCAGTGGAGAAGCCAAGCCTTGAGGCTAGGCTTTTCCCCTCTGGCCACAGTGAGGCTTGGCTTCTCCACTGCAACTGCAGTCTTCAGTCTTCACGCTGGCCGGAGCCTTTAGTCTTGGCTCCACGCCTGCATATGCAAGTTAACACATTGTTTGCGGGTAGTTTTTATCGCACGCTAACAGGTGGCGCTGGCCATTTTTGCTAATTTTTGCACAAATGGCAACGTTCAGTAAAATTACGATAACTTTAGTTTACGTATTTATATGTTACCCGCATTCTACCGCTAGTCTACAAAAAACGTATTAATACGTGTGCCGCACTCTACTACACTGGTAGAACGTATAAATATGTAAAACATATAAATACGTTTCTTGCATACAGTGTGTTAACCGCCATCTTTGTTGGGTTAATTTGCATAGTCTCTGATTGGCTGGTGGGCATAGCGGAGTGACACCAATTTGCATGTCTCTCTTCTATTAGTGTAGACTAGAGGCCCGGTGCTTGAAAATTCATGCACTGGAGGGGGGTCCCTCAGCCCGGTCTGCTCCCTCTCACAGTCTGGGAGCCCTCAGGGGTAGGAGGCGACCTGGCAATCAGGGGAAGGTGACGCCCCCATCACACCTCTGCTGCTGCCACTGCCGGAAGCGTAAGCCTCGGCCGGCCCTGGTTACCTGAGCCTCAGGCGGCCCTGGGTGGCTGGGCAGCTGCCACCCAAGGCTTGCCTGCACCTCGGGCCAGCTCTGGGCAGCTGGGGGGCTGAGGGGACTGGGGAACTCTGGAGGCAGGTGTGCAGAGTGGCCGGACCTACCTGGGGGCGGGCCTGGCCGTGCCACGTGCCTGCCACCCCAGCGGGGCTGAGGGGACTGGGTGCCGCCATCTTGTGGCTGTGAGCCCTGCCATCTTTGAGGGTATGGCAGTCAGTTAGCATATTCCCTCTTTTTTTTTTTTTTTAAATATATTTTATTGATTTTTTACAGAGAGGAAGGGAGAGAGAGAGAGAGTTAGAAACATCGATGAGAGAGAAACATCGATCAGCTGCCTCCTGCACATCTCCTACTGGAGATGTGCCCGCAACCCAGGTACATGCCCTTGACCGGAATCGAACCCGGGACCCCTCAGTCCGCGGGCCGACGCTCTATCCACTGAGCCAAACCGGTTTTGGCGCATATTCCCTCTTTATTGGCTGTGGGTGCTGCCATTTTGTGAAGGTGTGATGGTCAATTAGCATATTCCCTCTTTATTAGATAGGATATGTTTATTGATTTCAGAGAGGGAGAGAGAGAGAGAAACATCCATGATGAGAGAGAATCATTGATTGGCCATCTCCTGCACATCCCCTACTGGGGATCGACCCCGCAACCCAGGCATGTGCCCTTGGCCAGAATCCAACCTGAGACCCTTCAGTCCACAGGCCCATGCTCTATCCACTGAGCCAAACCAGCCAGGGCTGTTTTGTTTATTTTTTTATTTTTTTGTTGTTTTCTTGGTTTTTAAGATTCCACATATAAGTGAAATCAAATGGGACTTTTGTTTCTATTACTGACTTGTTTCATTTAACATTATACTCAAGGCCCTTTCATGTTTTTTCAAATGGCAAAATGTCATATTTTTTGACTGATTAGTCTTCTATTATATATATATGTATGTATGTATGTATATATATATCATATATAACTTTTTTATTTCAGAGAGGAAGGTAGAGGAAGAGAATAGAAACATCATTGATGAAAGAGAATCACTGATCGGCTGCCTCCTGCATGCCCCCCACTAGAGATGGAGCCCACAACCCAGGCATGTGCCCTGGACTGGAGTCAAACCTGGGACCTTTCAGTCCGCAGGCCAATGCTCTAGCCACTGAGCCAAACCGGCTAGTACTTCTATTACATTTTTTTACCACATCTTATTTATCCATTCATCCACAGATGTGCACTTGGGTCACACAGTATCAGTACCACTACGTTCTGTTTGATAGGAGTGAATCACTGAATCTGGCCCACATTCACGGGGAGGAGGAATTAGGATTTATCTTTTGAAGGGGAGAGTATTAAAGAATTAGTGGACATAATTGGAAGCCACTAAAGTAAGGATGGGTGAGGACCTGGCCTGGGAGAAGCCTCAGACAGAGAGGGGGAAATAATATAGGATTCTGGAAGCATCTTGAAGGACTACTCCAACAGACTTGGGACTCACGTGGTAAGAGCAAGAAGAGCAACAGGAAGCCCTGGCCGGTTTGGCTCAGTGGATAGAGCGTCCGGCCTGCGGACTGAAGGGTCCCGGGTTCAATTCCGGTCAATGATACCTGCCTGGGTTGTG
The DNA here is from genome assembly GCF_963259705.1 of Myotis daubentonii. NCBI lineage: Eukaryota > Metazoa > Chordata > Mammalia > Chiroptera > Vespertilionidae > Myotis > Myotis daubentonii. The sequence goes on from NC_081853.1 coordinate 58,445,380, forward strand.
GGCTCAATCCCCAGTAGGGGCTGTGCAGGAGGCAGCCGATCAATGATTCTCTCTCATCATTGATGTTTCTATCTCTCTCTCCCTCTCCCTTCCTCTTTGAAACCAATAAAAATTATTTAAAAAAAAGAAAAGAAGAAGAGGAACAATTTGTAGTCTGAGGTGATGCTTGGGTTTTAAATCCTGAGAAAGAGGGTAGTTAGGCGGCTCTGGCACAAATGGACGTTCATCAGGAGGGTGGGACTCAGGGGGTGATGTGAGTAGGGAGAGCTTCTCCAGGCAGATGGAAACGTAGCCCTGAAGGTGGGAGAGCAAGTCTGGAAACCACAGTGACATCACTGGGCAGAAGCTGAAGCCCTGGGATCTGAGCTTTCTTTTCTTCTCTTCTCTTTTCTTTTCTTTTCTTTTCTTTTGGAATCTGAGTTTTCTGAGAGGAATTGTGGGCCAGATGAGGAGGTGCTAAGCCTTGGAGAATGCCTGGAGTGGAACGGAGACAAAGGAGGAAGTACTGAGACGGATGGGAGTTAAAGAGAGAGAACAGTTGAGCATTGGGTACACCCAGAGGTCCAGTAGAGTGAGGACCGCCCTAGCCGGTGTTGCTCAGTGAATAGTGCATTGGCCTGCGGACTGAAGGGTCCCAGGTTCAACTCCGGTCAAGGGCACATGCCTAGTTCGGGCTCAATCCCTGGTGGTGGTGGTGGGGAGGTGCGTGCAGGATACAGCCAAACAATGATTTTTCTCACATCATTGATGTTTCTATCTCTCTCTCTCTCCCTTCCTCTCTGAAATCAATAAAGTATATATTAAAAAAAGGAGGGTGAGAACCAAGAAAAATGAGGTTCAATCCACCTCCCTCCAAAATGCCCTTGTTGAGCGCCTTATCCAACTATGTACTAACATGCCACTCCATGTTGGAGTGGGTGGAGCTAGAGCTTAGCTTTGCATCAGCTAGTTCCTGGCCTGTCACTTGATCTCACCAAAGCTGGGTCATTGTGGGATACATTAGGCAAGAAGTAAACGGAGGACTCAGAGGAACTGTCACTCTAAAAGCTGCTAATGACTTGTCAGGACAGGGTTTGAGTAAACGGGAGGGAAGACAAGTCTGAATGCAACAGGTTGAATGAGGCAGTTCTGATTCTGGGAAATGACTGTATTTGAACTTCTGATTTCAGGTCCGACTGCAGACGCAGCCCCCGAGTTTGCCTGGACAGCCTCCCATGTATTCTGGGACCTTTGACTGTTTCCGGAAGACTCTTATGAGAGAGGTATTGTATGTTGGTGCTGGGCAGGCCTACTCGGAGGAGCACATTCACAGGGTGGGCTTGTCACCCGGGGTAGGTTTACTTTGTGTAGTTCTGCTGGAGGTCTAGCCCACAGCGGTGCCCCTCTTACCATGCCATCCTTTGCCCTCCTATTGGCATCGCTCTGGAGTCTTTGCTAGTTCCGGTTCCAGTTTTATATGGATGACTAAAGCATAATTGGAAGGCAGAATTTGGAGCATAGGAAATTAATGAGGAGTAATTGAAGTGGGAGAAAATTGTGCCGCGCCAGCACGGCCATGGGTGAACCTGGTGGTGGGGCAGGGGGCGGCGGTGAAGGATTAAAGAAGACAGACAAGAGAATAAAGCTGGGGCTGGGTGGACCCTGCCCTCTCATTAGAGAGACAGCGCCACAGCCTGCAAGCCGAGTCTTTATGTTATAGCCAGATCCCAGGAGGCAAAGTAAGGGCGTGGTCAAGATGTTTACTACGTTCTCAAGGGTTTGGAATCTTACTCAGTTACACGCACCTGAACTCTATCAAGCCCACATCACTCAGCTTCCTGGGACCACAAGTTCGTACCATAAGGTCAAGCTTACAACCGTAGCCTTTGGCTATGACTGTGCTGGGACTTGCACGTGTCTTTGCCAGGAGAGGACCGTGCCCTCTCATTAGTCCAAAGCTTGAACCTATCCAAACGCTGTAGCCACTCTCCACAGAAAATACAAATCTGGATCAGTCAGTTTGATGGGGAATCGGTGGCGGACGTTTAGGTAAAGTCTGGAGGAAAAGTTAGAGTCGGAGGAATAGTGAGAGAGGCTAGCCGTCTTCACCCCCCAGACAAGTACACTAATTGGTTTGGGGTTACCGGATTACAGAATTTTCCAGATACTACTTAGAGTGAAAACATGGAATTTTTAAAAAGCTTTATTTTTTAAATATTTCACTTTTGCCCTAGCCAGTTTGGCTCAGTGGATAGAGCGTCTGCCTGTGGACTGAAGGGTCCTGGGTTTGATTCAGGCCAAGGACACATGCCCAGGTTGCGGGCTCAGTTGCCAGTGGGGAGACCGGAGAGCGAGCAAGAGGCAGCCAATCAATGATTCTCTCTCATCATTGATGTTTCTTTTTTTTTTTTTTTTTTTTTTTTTAATTAAATCTTTATTGTTCAGATTATTACATTTGTTCCTTTTTTTCCCCCCCCATAACTCCCCTCCTCCCAGTTCCCGCCCCACCCTCCGCCCTCACTCCCCACCCACTGTCCTCATCCATAGGTGCACGATTTTTGTCCAGTCTCTTCCCACATCTCCCACACCCCTTTCCCCCCCAAGAATAGTCAGTCCATTCCCTTTCTATATCCCTGATTCTATTATAATCAACAGTTCATTCTGTTCATCAGATTATTTATTCACTTGATTCTTAGATTCACTTGTTGATAGATGCATATTTGTTGTTCATAATTTGTATCTTTACCTTTTTCTTCCTCTTCCTCTTCTTAAAGGATACCTTTCAGCATTTCATATAATCCTGGTTTGGTGGTGATGAACTCCTTTAGCTTTTCCTTATCTGTGAAGCTCTTTATCTGACCTTCAATTCTGAATGATAGCTTTGCTGGATAAAGTAATCTTGGTTGTAGGTTCTTGGTATTCATCACTTTGAATATTTCTTGCCACTCCCTTCTGGCCTGCAAAGTTTCTGTTGAGAAATCAGCTGACAGTCGTATGGGTATTCCCTTGTAGGTAACTGAGTTTCTTTCTCTTGCTGTTTTTAAGATTCTCTCTTTATCTTTTGCTCTTGGCATTTTAATTATGATGTGTCTTGGTGTGGTCCTCTTTGGATTCCTTTTGTTTGGGGTTCTCCGCGCTTCTTGGACCTGTAAGTCCATTTCTTTCACCAGGTGGGGGAAATTTTCTGTCATTATTTCTTCAAATAGGTTTTCAATATCTTGCTCTCTCTCATCTTCTGGCACCCCTATAATTCTGATGTTGGTACGCTTGAAGCTGTCCCAGAGGCTCCTTACACTATCCTCGCATTTTTGGATTCTTTTTTCATTTTGCTTTTCCGGTTGGATGTTTTTTGCTTCCTCGCATTTCAAATCATTGACTTGATTCTTGCGCTCCTCTGGTCTGCTGTCGGGCGTCTGTATAATATTCGTTATTTCAGTCCGTGTGTGCTTATTTTCTAGTTGGTTCCCCAATATAAGATCGAGGGTCTTATTAGTTTTCGTGTAGAGCTCATTAAGTTTATCGGCAGCTTCTAAACAGTTCTTGAGAGACCTTAAAAGTGTGGTTCTGAACTCTATTTCTTCCATTGACAATTTTGTCCTGTTTCTTTGTCTCCGCATTTTGTTATGCTTCCTTGGTGCACCCCCTAGTGGTCTTTGTTCGCAGTCTTATAGATAAATCTTGATTGTTGTAGCTAATTCCAGGGAGGGTTTGACCTCCAGGCCAAGTGGCTATGAGAATCAGCTGTGTCAGCAGTGAGAGAACTTCTGTCCTCTAGGGAGGTGCTAATCTAGCCTTTGCCTGAGGCTATCCGGCAAATGCCTCTGTACAGGGCTTGGGCGGGGCGGGTCGCACAGGATCAACAGGGTGGGCCGGAGAGAGCAGTTATGGCGGCTCTCAGTCCTGTCCCCAGGGGCTCTGCCTCTCTGAGTCCCAGCACCCGCTGCAAAGCTGGGAGAGAAAGCTGCACTTGCTCTGACCGAAGCCAGACAGTCCCGCTTCTCCCGTTTGAGTCTGGGTCCCTAAAGACTCGCCCGGATCTGGTGCTCAGAGTCTGCGACTCCCTCCCGATTGAAAACAACAACCACGCCCTCCGCCGCCAGCCCGCTCCACGCACTCCGCACCTCAGAATTTGACTTCAGCACTGCGCCTCCTCTGAGTGTCCGTATGCGTTTCTCTTTCCTCCTAGTTGTAGGACTTCCACTCAGCCAGCGTTCCTGTGGTTCTGGGTGATGTCCCTTCCGTTTTTTGGTTTCACTTTTGAAGTAGTTGTTCAAAGCAGCAAACTCCGGCGTTAACCTATGCCGCCATCTTGGTTCTCCTCTCATCATTGATGTTTCTATCTCTCTTCCTTTCCCTTCCTCTCTGATATCAATAAAAATAATATTTTTAGAAATTTCACTTTTTAAAAATCTTTGTTGTTGAGAGTATTTAAAAAGTTTTAATTACTAGTGACATTTATACTCACTTCATTAGCACACGTTTAAAAAGAACTTGTTGAAAATTTTTCCTTTGCTTCCTAAAATATAACTCTCCTATGAATAAATGCCCTATTAAATATGTAGAAACTGAGAAGCAGGTGTCACCCAGATGAAGAGGGGATTCCACTGGTTAGTGGAGACTCAGCCTTGGGGAGAAGTCGTCCCGGGCTCCTGCAGGACCGGGATGGGAGGAGATTTTGCTCCTAGGTCTGCTCCGAGTCCTCTGCCCTGTGGAAGGAAGAGAGGCAAGTTTACATGCCCCCTGGGCACCAACGGTATTGAACCGCTGTTTAGTGCTGGCAACGTGCTGGTTGCCGGGGGCCTGGTGAGAATGGCTTGTGTAAACCCCATTCCCTGCAGAGTTAACTAGACTTCCTGACTCCATCTTGGCGTGTGTCCCTGGTTTTCGTTGTACCAGACGTGGCTTTCTGCTTCCCCGAGCTGCCAGGTGGAGAGAGGTCTTGGTTGTGCGGCCTGGGTCTGGGTGGGCCAGCATGGTGGAAGGAAGGCTGGAACTGTCAGGGGGCTGGGTGTGGCCCCTCAGGACCCAAGCATCCTGCCCAGCCAGGTGGAGAGCCCCGAGAGGGGCTTTGGAAGGACTTTGTCCCCACGGCTTTGTAGCTCCTCCTCCGTTCACCCTTTCCTGTTTCCTGCCTCCAGCGTCTGCTTCCAGCCTGCAGCAGCCTTTGACCTTTGTAGGAGCCAAGTGGGCCGACTGGTGCAGTTGTGCCCCTTTAGCTCTGGAAAGTCGGGGGTTGTGGACCCTCCCGCAGCAGCCCTCTCTGTTACTGCTGCCCCTCCATAAGGGGCATTCCTTCTGTTTGTTTTAAAAATTATTTTGTATGAAAGTGATACAAGCACTTAGTTGTTACTGAAAGGCTTGTAACAAAGCAGCAAAGCGCCGTGGAGCTGTTTCTGTGGAGCTGCACACCACACACTCACTGCTCCGGTTCACACCTTCTCGTGTTGTGTCTCCCTGTCTGTGGTAGACATGGAGCTGCACAACACACACTTACTGCTCCCGTTCACACCTTCCCCTGTTGTGTCTCCCTTCTGTGGTAGACGTGGAGCTACACAACACACACTTACTGCTCCGGTTCACACCTTCCCGTGTTGTGTCTCCCTGTCTGTGGTAGACGTGGAGCTGCACAACACACACTTACTGCTCCGGTTCACACCTTCCCGTGCTGTGTCTCCCTGTCTGTGGTAGACATGGAGCTACACAACACACACTTACTGCTCCGGTTCACACCTTCCCATGCTGTGTCTCCCTGTCTGTGGTAGACGTGGAGCTGCACAACACACACTCACTGCTCCGGTTCACACCTTCCCATGCCGTGTCTCCCTGTCTGTGGTAGACGTGGAGCTGCACAACACACACTTACTGCTCCAGTTCACACCTTCCCATGCCGTGTCTCCCTGTCTGTGGTAGACGTGGAGCTGCACAACACACACTGCTCTGGTTCACACCTTCTCGTGCTGTGTCTCCCTGTCTGTGGCAGACGTGGAGCTGCACAACACACACTTATTGCTCCGGTTCACACCTTCCCATGCTGTGTCTCCCTGTCTGTGGTAGACGTGGAGCTGCACAACACACACTTATTGCTCCGGTTCACACCTTCCCATGCTGTGCCTCCCTGTCTGTGGCAGACGTGGAGCTGCACAACACACACTGCTCTGGTTCACACCTTCTCGTGCTGTGTCTCCCTGTCTGTGGCAGACGTGGAGCTGCACAACACACACTTATTGCTCCGGTTCACACCTTCCCATGCTGTGTCTCCCTGTCTGTGGTAGACGTGGAGCTGCACAACACACACTGCTCCGGTTCACACCTTCCCCTGTTGTGTCTCCCTGTCTGTGGTAGACGATTCTAACTCTTCCATTACCTCTCCCCTCGTACTTTGTGATGGAATCCAATTCACTGTTTCTGTGATTGCAACTATATATACACATGTGCTGCTTTCTTCCGTTAATTGAGTAACGTGCATCCATTTATTGTGCAACTCTGTTTTTCCTGAGGTTGGGTTGATCATTATGTCCGCTTTCAGTCGCTTGTGTTTCTGTCCGTGGCTGTCTCCGCCACCCTGTACCCTAAATTACCCGAAATGCTCCCCGGGTGCCGGGCAGTGGGCGTGCTGTTCCCGTGTGTGGTTCTGCAGGTTTCCTTGGGAACAGCCTCTGGCGCCCTCTTCGTGCACCCCCCTGTGGACGGGCTTCCTCTCGGGAAGGCCCCCCGCGCTCGGGCTGACCGCTGCTCTCCCAGGTCCGGACCGTCCCTTCCCTGGTTCACTGCCCTCGTTTGGTCGGGATGTCTGTCTGCGTCCTACCGTGTGCCTAAAGCTGCTGCCTCATTGCTTCCATACCAAACTGCTGGTGAAAACGGGTGTGCGGTCCGCTATTGTTTTAACAACGAAAATCCCATGTCTTCACACTTGGAAAATACGAAATTTCTTCATCACCTGTAATCTTACAAAAAGGAAGTCACATCACATTGTACTTCCTGTTTTATAGCTTTGTTTTCACTTGATGGTCTCTTCATGTTGCCATGTGATTTCATGAGTGTGTGCTCGTCTGTTTATGGAATTTCTACACTTTGTCTCATTTATCTCCTATTTGGGAGCTTTTAGATTCCTTCCAAAATGTTGGTACCTTATAAGTGCCTGATGGTATTATTATTATTTTACATCTTTGAGTATTTCCTTAGCATATATTTCTGGACAGAATTTCCTGGTAAAAGCTATGGTACTGCCAGATTTTCTTCCGGAATGGACACTTTTCCATTTTCTCCAACAGTACATTAAGTACAATTATTTCTCTCTTTTAAAAACACTTTTTATTGATTTTGAGAGAGAGGAAAGGAGAGGGAGAGAGAGAGCGAGAGAGAAGCATTGATGCGGGAGGGACTTTTGTTTGTTTTTAAAATCATGCCTTCCCCGTGCTCCCTGTCGGGGATCCAGCCTGCAGCGCGAGCCTGTGCCCTGACCGGGAATCCCCCTCAGAGCCCTTTTGGTGCTTGGAGCGACGCCCAACCAACCCGTCCCACTGGCCACGGCTAAGAGGACAACTATTTCTGGTAAATGTGGGCTTTTCTTCCTTTTAAAACCTCTCCTTGCTTAGCGGAGAGGTGAGGAAGGAGGCCTCGGTGTGAAGGGGGGGTGTCTACAAACAGCTCTGCTTCCTTGCAGGGCGTCAGGGGGCTGTATCGAGGCATGGCCGCCCCCATCATCGGGGTCACCCCCATGTTCGCCGTGTGCTTCTTTGGGTTTGGTTTGGGGAAGAAACTGCAACAGAAACACCCAGAAGACGTGCTCAGGTGAGTGGTCACGGGCCTGGAGCCCCGGACGCTGCGCTGCCGTGGTGCCGGGTTCGAGGAGAGAACCGTGGCTGGCAGGGGTGGCTGCCCACCTGGGCCCTGGAAGTGCCGCACGCGGGAGCCGCTTACACGTCCTCTGCCCTGCGAACCGAAAGGGAAAAGCACCCCCCCCTTCCTCGCCAGGTTGTCCAGTTCCTTCTGTAAAGTCGTGTTGCTCTCACCCTCTCACCGGGGACAGTACTGATACCAGCCCCGCGGGCGGGCGGGCGGGCACTGTGAGGTCTGCTCGCTCCGTGGGCCGGGGCCCAGCCCTGTGGGAGCTCAGTAATGGCAGTGGCAGCCTTGCTTCCCGTCACCCGGTTAGGGAAGGGAGTTTCCCATTTTCTTTTACTCCATTTTTATAACACGGTTATAATGGCGTCTGCTGTTCGTTTCTCTGATAACATGAGCTAAGCTGCTGTTTTCAGTAACGTTCAGAAGTTGGGTTGGGGACGCGGGGGCAGATGAGCCAGCGTTACAGCTCATGACACAGGCAGCTCCTGCAAACAGGCTTCTCGCGGCTGTACCGGGGCCACGCACCCGACCCCAGTGGGGTCGCTGCCAGCACTTTGGCCTGTGGGCTGTGTTCCCCTTAGAGCAGCGGTTCTCAACCTTCTGGCCCTTTAAATACAGTTCCTCATGTTGTGACCCAGCCATAACATTATTTTCGTGGCTACTTCATCACTGTCATGTTGCTACTGTTGTGAATCGTCATGTAAATATCTGAGATGCAGGATGGTCTTAGGCGACCCCTGTGAAAGGGACGTTCGGCCGCCAAAGGGGTCGCGACCCACAGGTTGAGAACCGCTGCCTTAGATCATGTCAGCATCAGAGGGACACTGTCCTGCGTACGCGGAGGCTGACACACTCAGGACCCCCCCCCCCCGCTGTGTCCCCTCCCTGCAGTGAGTAGCCTCTGAGGGTCGAGTGGAAAGGAGCAGCGCCAGGCCTTGGGGTAGACGCCCAGGAAGGGCCAGCTCTCGCAGACGCCCCCCCCCCCCAGGTGGCAGAAGCGGGGAGGCAGGCAGAGTGTCTACTTGGTGCCCTGTGCACACAGACACCCGTTCACAGGAAAGTCCCCGGTTCCAGGAGGTGGAGGTGAGCCTGGCCTAGGGTGTGGGCGTCCTGGGAGAATGGAGCGCGCTGGCTCACAAGGGGACGTGTATTTGCTGAGAGGTCCCCCCAGGGGACAGCAGTGTGAACGGGCGTGAAGGAGACCATGAATACATCTCTTGGCTTTCAGCAGTCAGCCTTGGTGCTGGGCTTGCCTGGCCCTGCCTGGGGTGAGTGTGTGGACAGACCGGCTGTTGAGACCGTTCCTCAGGGCTCGGGCTTCCCTTTGGGTGGAACTGGCCGGAGGCTCATGCGGCAGAGGCTTGAGGTTAGGTGCGGCCTGAGGCGTAAGCGAGTAAGTCAAGTTCTTCAGCAACATTTGCTAAATTGGGGGGACTCTGTTGAGATGTTCATTGAGGCTGCAAGTCCCGTTCCCTCTAGACCAGCCTGATGTTGCTCATCCCAGAAGGAAAGATGCCAGAAGGGGCGTGACGGCTGTGGGCTCAGATGCTAAGACTCCTCCGGACACTCTGTGTGGCTCATTCTGTGGGGCCAGGGTGAGGAGCCATATCGCTGGCCACTGGGGCCTGTTCCCTGCACAGAGGCCACAGGACCACCATGCCTGTCCAGGGCCCACCCCTGTCTGACCCTCTCAGTCTCTCAGAGCTCACTCCTTAGGACTGACCAGGTTGCCCCTCCGCCCGTGGAGGTGGCCGCAGCTGCCCTCCAGGCCCTTGTGCTCCAGAGGCGGTGAGATGGGAGGGGCTCTGGGACCGACTGAGACCCAGCCCTGATTAGTGGCTCCTCCCCACCCCCAGCAACCCTGAGATTTATGGACAGGAAAGCAGGGCCCAGAGAGCTGGGGAGTTGTCCACAGTCACTGTGCGTGGCAGGCCCCGGGGAGGAAACCGAGTCTCACCATAGAGCTTCTCTCCCTGCCGGTGAGGCCACTGCACGTACAGGTGGGCGTCGCGTGGCTCTTGACGCTGAGGCCCCTGCCCTGGGAGGTTTGACATCAGAATACACCTGGAACTTGGCTTTTGTGCAAAATATGATTTATCTGTGCTGGGCTTTCTGCCCAGTCCAAGGACTGATTTTTTCTTACAAAGTCATCCTCTGCTGGGATTGCCTCTGTCCTGGGCAGGTAGTCACAGGTACTTGCCTCTGTTTTGTTTTCAATACAGCTACCCCCAGCTGTTTGCAGCTGGGATGCTATCTGGTGTATTCACCACGGGAATCATGACCCCTGGAGAACGGATCAAGTGCTTGTTACAGGTAAGACTGTGATCTGGATGGGGAGAGGTGGCTAGCTTTTCTATTCAGATACAATATGTGGATGTTTATGTCCTTTTACCTTTTTTTATTTTTTTAATTGATTTCAGAGAGGAAGGTAGAGGGAGAGAGAGATAGAAACATCAATAATGAGAGAGAGTCATGGATCGGCTGCCTCCTGCACGGCCCCACTGGGGATCGAGCCCGCAACCCAGGCATGTGCCCTTGACCAGAATCGAACCCAGGACCCTTCAGTCCGCAGGCCGACAGTCTATCCACTGAGACAAACCAGCCAGGGCTAATACACAATTCTTGCTGGAAAATTTTGATAATGCAGAGAAGCACAAAGGAAAAAAACACGTATTTGTCACCCATGATACTATCCCACTGAGGTAACCATGGTTACGCTTCTGTGTGAATTCTAGTCTTTTTGATAAACATGTATATTAAGAAATGTTATCTTTTGAAATAAAATTGGGATCACCTACTACAGTTGTTTTACACTTGATCTTAGCCAAAAGGCCGAGAAGCGATCTACAGTTGTTTTATAACCAAATTTTCCCCCTTGATATACCATATTATTTTTCTGTGATTATTTTTCTCAAGCATAATTTTCTGCAACTGATTTCATTACATATATGGCTGCCATTGCAATATGGCTGTCAATAATCCCTTACCTGGGGGTGTGGCAGATTATATGCCACAGTGAAGATCTCTGTAAGTAAGATTCTGCACATGCACCTGATTGTTTTGATGAATATTAGATGCTTGTATTTTTCCTTTGGGAAGAACCTATTTGTGTTCCTTGCTCTTTTTTTTTTCTTTTTTCTAAATTGATTTATAAAAGCTTTGGACAGATTAAAGTTATTTTTTTTCCTTTGGGATTAAGATTATTAATCACTTACTTGGCAAGTTCTTTTTCCTGGTTTACATCTGTCATCCCATTTTGTGTATTTTTTTAAATTAGGCTTTTTATTTTGAGATAATATAATAGACTCACGTGCAGTTGTGAGAAATAATACAAAGAAAAAACAAGGAAAGAAATAATACATAGAAATCCCGTGTGCCCTTTACCCAGCTTTCTCACAATGGTAACATCTTAAAACTATGGTACAATATCACAACCAGGGTATTGACATTGATACAGTCACAACACAGAACATTCCCAGCCTGCCACACGCCTCTTATAACCATATCCACTCCTCCCCCCTCCAGTCCTTAATCACTCCAGCAACCATTAATCTGTACTCTCTTTCTATAATTCTGAAATTTCAAGAATGTTATGTAAATGGAATCTTATAGTATGTGAACTTTTTCTTTCTTTTTTAATATATTTTATTGACTTTAGAGTAGAAGGGAGAAGGAGAGAGAGACGGAAACATCAATGATGAGAGAGAACCGTTGATTGGCTGCCTCCTGCTTCCCCTACTGGGCATTGAGTCTGCAACCCAGGCATGTGTCCCGACTGGAAATCGACTTCCTGGTTCATAGGTCAATGCTCAACCACTGAGCCAAACTGGCTGAGCCCATATTGGCTTTTTAAACTCAGCATACTTTTCTGGGGATTCATTCCTATTGTTGATGTATGAACAATTCATTCCTGTTAAGGAGTTCATGGTGTGGATGAGCCACAGTGTGTTTAACTTTTTATCCATTGAAGGACATCTGGGTTGTTTCCAGTTTGGGGCTATTATGAATAAAGATGTTATAAACATTTACATAGAGATTTTTCTGAGAAAATAAATCTTCATTTCTCTGGGATAAATGCCCAGTAGTACAGTTACTGAATCATATGGTAGTTGCATGTTTAGTTTTTTAAAGAAACTACCGAACTGTTTTGGGGTTGTACCATTTTTTCCCACCAGCAGTGTGTGAGTGATCCAGTTTCTCTGCATCCTCACCAGCATCTGGTGTTTTCACTATTTTAATTTTAGCCGTTCTGACACACTTGTGTAGTGACAGCTCTTTTTAATTTGTATTTCCCTAGTAGCTGAAGATGTTGAACTCTTTTTATGTGCTCTTTGCTCTCTGTATATCCTATTTGGTGAAATGTCTGTTCATATATTTTGCCCATTTTCTAATCGGATTATTTTTATATTATTGAGTTTTGACAGTCCTTTATTCTAGATGATAGTGCTTTGTTAGATGTGTGGTTTACAAATATTTTCTCCCAGTCTATAGTTTCTTTGTTATTTTTAGAAAAATTCACATCTTTCTTTTTTCCCCAGTGTTTTTTATTTCAAGAAAAACGATTTTAAATATAATAATGTACATGCAATAAACCTTAATATTTCAAGAAAAATGATCTTAACTATAATAATGTTACATGCAATAAACATTAATATCTCAAGAAAGACGATTTTTAATATGATAATGTTAATGCAATAAACACCAATTATTCAAGAAAAATGATCTTACATATAATAATATTACATGCAATAAACATTAATATTTCAAGAATAAAAGGATTTTAAGTATAATAGTATTACCAAAACTGTACTAACCTAGTATGATATCACAAAAGTTGTAGGAAATATTAAAAATCTGCAAATAACAGGATTACTTCTATTATATTCTAGAATATATATTTTCCCCCCTCTGGCTGTATTTTTGTTCATCAGTTTATGTTGTTCATTATATTCCACAAATGAGTGAGATCATATGACATTTATCTTTCTCTGACTTATTTCGCTTAGCATGATGCTTTTAAAGTCAATTTTGTTGGATGTGAGTATTGCTACTCCAGCTTTTTTTTCCTTTCCATTTGCATGGAAAAATTTTTCCATCCCTTCACTTTCATCCTGTGTGTCTTTTGCTTTGAGGTGGTTTCTTGTAGACAGCATATAGTTGGGTCATGTTTTTGTATCCGTTCAGCTACCCTACCCCTTTTGATTGGAGCATTTAATCCATGTACATTTAGGGCTATTATTGAGAGATACTTATTTATAGCCATTTTAATTCCGCATGGCTAGGTTTCTCTCTCTGTTTCTTCTTCTCAACACCCCTTACAGCAGTCCCTTTAGCATTTCCTGTAATGCTGGCTTGGTGGTGATGAACTCCTTTAGCCCCTTTTTTGTTTGGGAAGCTCTTTATTTGACCGTCTATTTTGAATGATAGTCTTGCTGGATATAGTAATCTTGGTCTCAGATCCTTGCTTTCCATTACCTTGAGTACTTCATGCCATTCCCTCTGGCCTGTACAGTTTCTGATGAGAAATCTGGTGTCAGCCTTATGGGAGCTCCTTTATAGGTAACAGTTTTCTCTTGCTGCCTTTAAGATTCCCTCTTTGTTTGTTTTTTTGTTTGTTTGTTTTTAAATATATTTTATTGATTTTTTTACAGAGAGGAAGGGAGAGAGATAGAGAGTTAGAAACATCGATGAGAGAGAAACATCGATCAGCTGCCTCCTGCACATCTCCCACCGAGGATGTGCCCGCAACCCAGGTACATGCCCTTGACCGGAATCGAACCCGGGACCCTTCAGTCCACAGGCCGACGCTCTATCCACTGAGCCAAACCGGTTTCGGCTCCCTCTTTGTTTTTAATTTTTGGCATTTTCATTATGATGTGTCTGGGTGTGGATCTGGGTTCTTCTTGTTTGGGGTTCTCTGTGCCTCCTGAACTTGTGTGACTTTTTCCTTTACCAGGTTAGTTTTCTACCATTATATCTTCTAACACCTTCACTATTCCTTTCTCTTTTTCTGCCTCCTCTGGCACACCTTCTATTCTAATATTGTTATGTTTCACATTGTCCCACAGCTCCCTTAAGCTGTCCTCCTGTTTTTGTTTTGTTTTTTAATATATTTTATTGATGTTTTACAGAGAGGAAGAGAGAGGGATAGAGAGTAAGAAACATCGATGAGAGAGAAACATCGATCAGCCGCCTCCTACACACTCCCTACTAGGGGTGTGCCCGCAACCAAGGTACATGCCCTTGACCGGAATCGAACCTGGGACCCTTCAGTCCACAGGCCAACGCTCTATCCACTGAGCCAAACCGGCTAGGGCTGTCCTCCTGTTTTTTAATTGTTTTTTCTTTTTGGTTCTCTAATTGAGTGATATTTTCAACTCTATCTTCTAATTCTCTGATTTAATCCTCAGCTTCCCCTAATCTGCTGTGTATTCCTTCCAATGTGTTCTTTATTTGTGTTATGTCATTCTTTATCTCAGACTGTTCTTTTTCCATAGTTACTATATCTCTTCATACTGTTGAGCATTTTTAACATCATTACTCTGAACTCTGTTTCAGATAAATTTCTTATCTCTGCTGGGAAGCCCAGCTTCGGGATTAGATCCCAGAGTTCTCGGTGGCACCCCACAGCCGAGCTATCTCCCTGGGACTTCGGTTGCCGTCTGTGGGTGCCTGGCCAGCCCTTTCATACCTCCGCCCCTCCTACCAGTCTCTGTGCGGTCTCCACCTTCGGTCCGTAGGTATCAGGGTTCTCTCCTGTGAGTTTTCCTTGATTATTCAGGAAGCCTTTCCGTATTTCAGTTGTAATCCCAGCTCATTCCTGGGAGCGTGTCCATGCAGCATCCTCCTACTCTGCCGCCATCTTTAATCTTCCAGAAAAATTGACATCTTTCTAATTGGAAGCTTTTCCTAACCAGAATTATGTCTCTCTCTCTCTCCCTCTCTCTCTTTCTCTCTCTCTTTACCTTTTATATGTCCCTTGGAAATGCAAATCCTATTGCTTGATGCACATATATTTTATTGCTATTTTGAATGGGATTTTTTTTTCATTATTTTTTAACTGGTTAGTGCTGGTATGTAAGACAGTGATTGGGTTTATGAATTTATTGTGGAAGTGCTTCTCCTTGGAACTGTTAAAGCTGTACTCTCTTTTCAGCTTTCATTACTCTTTGCTTGATGCCCCGTGTGTTCTGATTCCTCCTGGCTCAGTACTTGCTGTGGATTCTGCTTGGGGCTGTCTTTCTCTCAGGGCATTTCTGGAATGACACCCTGCCTGCCCGCCCTCGGGCTCTTGGCTCTTAGGCCCTGGGTCCCTGGGATTGGGAGGGGGCCCTCTCCTGGCCCTCCCCGGGCTCTGCACAGGACCTCTATCTAGCCCAGTGATGGCGAACCTTCTGAGCTCGGCGTGTCAGCATTTTGAAAAACCCTAACTTAACTCTGGTGCCGTGTCGCATATAGAAATGTTTTGATATTTGCAACCATAGTAAAACAAAGACTTATATTTTTGATATTTATTTTATATATTTAAATGCCATTTAACAAAGAAAAATCAACCAAAAAAATGAGGTGACACGCGTGTCATAGGTTCGCCATTGCTGATCTAGACACTTGGAGAGCTCTGGATGCAGCTTCCAGTTCACCTTTTCTTTTCTTTTTTTTAAAATATATTTTACTGATTTTTTTACAGAGAGGAAAGGAGAGGGATAGAGAGTTAGAAACATCGATGAGAGAGAAACATCGATCAGCTGCCTCCTGCACACCCCCCACTGGGGATGTGCCCGCAACCAAGATACATGCCCTTGCCCGAATCGAACCCGGGATCGTTCAGTCCGCAGGCCGACGCTCCATCCACTGAGCCACACCAGTCAGGGCCAGTTCACCTTTTCTTACCACGCTTCATGGTCGGCTAGGTCTTGGCATGGAGTTGTGCCCATGGATATTTGTTGAAATAGACTAAGTGAATGACGTGTGTTTGTCTCCTCCTGTCTAGATCTTCCAACTCACTTATTGGGAATGCTTTTGTACTGGGGGGAGTTCTTCACTTAGTTTCCAGCTCCTCCTCTGTTGATTTTTTTCTAGTCAGTGCGTGTACGTTTTTTTGTTGTTGTTGTTGTTTTTTACAGAGAAGAAGGGAGAGAGATAGAGAGTTAGAAACATCGATGAGAGAGAAACATCGATCAGCTGCCTCCTGCACATCTCCCACTGGGGATGTGCCCACAACCCAGGTACATGCCCTTGACCGGAATCAAACCTGGGACCTTTCAGTCTGCAGGCCTACGCTCTATCCACTGAGCCACACCGGTTTTGGCTGCGTGTACGTTTTTGATATCTTCACCTGGCCTATTGCATAGGGACTCGCACCAACCTGTGCGTTCCACATCACGGTTGTGTGACAGTCACCTTCTGCTGGTCCCGTGCCACTGACCACTTCCTTGCTCGCCTGCAGTCTTCTCTAACCTGCTGCGTCTGCTGACCGTGAGGCTCCTGCTGACCTGCTGCCTCCTTGCTCCCCTCAGATTCAGGCTTCTTCCGGGGAAACCAAGTACACCGGTGCCCTGGACTGTGCGAAGAAGGTGTACCAGGAGTCCGGGATCCGAGGCATCTACAAGGGGACTGTGCTCACCCTCATGCGAGGTAAGCCTCGAGGCCCTCCCCCTGAGGTCCCCTTGAGGGGCCCACCTGAGGAGGACCCCATATCAGCCTTGGCAGCACAGCACACGGCTCCGACAAGGCTGGGACTGTGTGTCCTGGTCCAGGCCGTCTCGCCTCTGGCCAACAGGGACACATAGAAAGATGGGGGACCTTCCGCCCTTCTGGGGGCTGCCCCTCGAGGGGAGGAGTCATGACAGTGACAGTTGGAGGGGAGTGGCACGTAGGTAGAAATTGTGGCTGGAGGGATGAGTGGGAAGAAAGAGTGACTTTGGAACAATTGGGCTCTCCCTGTTTTGTTTTTTAATACATTTAAAAAATATATATATATATTGTTATTGATTTCAGAGAGGAAGGGAGAGAGAGAGATAGAAACATCAATGATGAGAGAGAATCATTGATTGGCTGCCTCCTGATGCCTCCTACTGGGGATCAAGCCTGCAACCAGGGCATGTGCCCTTGACCGGAATCGAACCTAGGACCCTGCAGTCCGCAGGCTGACGCTCTATCTACTGAGCCAGATCGGCTAGGGCTTTAATATGTTTTTATTGATTTCAGAGAGGAAGGAGGAAAGAGAAAGGTCAATGATGAGAGAATCATTGATTGGCTGCCTCCTGCACACTCCCTGCTGGGGATCGAGCCCACTTCCTGGGCATGTGCCCTTGAACCTGGGACCCTTCAGTTCGCAGGCCGATGCTCTATCCACTGAGCCGAACAGGCTAGGGCTCTCCCTGGTTTTGAGAGGCAGTAGGAGAGGCAGAGATGGCCCCGCCCTTGTCCTGAGCTGGTAGCTTGGAGGAAGGCCAGATGCGAGGTGCCGTTCTAACTGCTTGGGTGGGCATGTCAGAGGGACCACACAGAGGGACTTGGAACGTGAGGGGACGTCACGTGTGTTTACACTCACTCCCCCGCACTGCCCCAGAGCAGCATCTGGTCCCTCCATGCGATCACTCGAGGAAGGGGTGCTTCTGAGGGACTTTCAGGAGCCCGAAGGATGGGCGCGCTCGGCTCTGCTAAGTTCAGGAAACCCAGGGGACTTTCATCATGTACCTCACATCTCTCTTGCCACTCACAGACGTTCCAGCCAGCGGGATGTATTTCATGACGTATGAATGGCTGAAGAACATCTTAACTCCAGAGGGAAAGAGGTGAGGAGAGCAGGATAGCTCGGAGCCACTGTGCTCCGTGGTGGGGAGGCTGCCCTGCTGTGAGTGGGTCTGGACGCAGACGTGGGACTTGCTCCTGGCTTCACCCCCTTTTCCTCCCGTGGCCGCTGAGGCCCAGCTGATCCCTCTCTCACTCTGTGTCTCACCCAACGGACCAAGTATTTGAAACAAGTGCCTGAAGCCTCCTCAAGGGGTGCGCTGCAGGTCCCGGGAGCCCTGGCCTCGGCCCTTCTCACTCGCGGTTCCTCCCTCGCCGTCTGCGCAGAGGGGGGTCAGCATGCCCCTCACAGCCTGTGTCTGACTCTGCTCCGTCCATCCGTCCGCAGCGTCAGCGAGCTCAGTGTGCCTCGGATCCTGGCGGCTGGGGGCGTCGCCGGGATCTTCAACTGGGTGGTGGCAATCCCCCCGGACGTGCTGAAGTCCCGCTTCCAGACTGGTGAGTGGAGGGCGGGGGGGCGGGGGGTGCCCTGGAACTGGCTGCCCCTGGGGTGCAGAGCTTAGGCCTGAGGGTCCCTCACTCTCCACAGCACCCCCAGCACCCATCTGACCAGCATGCTCCCTGCAGTCACTTGTGTTCTAGAGCCCCAGGCTCCTTTTCTTGTCGGCTTGAACCCAAAGTAAATGAGACAAGAAGTCGAATCAGCTCTCCTTCCCTCGACCCGAGCAGGAGGCCCGTGTCGGCACCAGTGCTCCAGGCGTTGGTGTCTGTCTGTCCCAAGGTGAATGTGTGGTCTGTGGACTGGTCTCAGACGACCTGCAAGGTGCCCCCCCTGGCGCTGTGACCCTGCAGGAAGACCTGAGCGCAGGACTGTCCTCATGTGGTCACCATGTCAGGTCAGGAAGCTTCCTGAAGACTTAACAGTTGGGTTCTGCTCACAGCTCCTCCTGGAAAATACCCCAATGGCTTCCGAGATGTGCTGAGGGAGCTGGTCCGGAACGAAGGAGTCGCGTCCTTGTACAAAGGGTTCACGGCAGTGATGATCCGCGCCTTCCCGGCCAACGCGGTGAGTGCGGCAGCCGTGCTGCCCTGTGGGTTCAGAACAGGGCACGGGGGCCGACTTGTGCTTGCTCCTGGGATTGGATTGGGGGCTCGGTTTTCCCAAAACCCACCCCCAGCCAGAGCCTTCTAGTTTGCTCCCTTTCCTGAAGATGCTAGGAAGATTTGCCTCTGAGATGCTCTGAGATGAGGGGCTTTGCTTCCCTGCCTGGCCCCTGAGACCGTGCGCCTTCATGACAAGTGGGCAGCTGTGGCCGTGCGCTTTCTTCCCTCTTGGGAATGAAAAGGCACCGGGAACCCCTGACCTGGGTGGGCGGGGAGGGAAGGCCTGTCCTGACGGGGCCAGCCAGTGGTGCTGGCGTCTAAACAGTCACACGCCCGCTCGCTCTTCTCTTCCGAACCCTCCTCAGGCCTGTTTCCTCGGCTTTGAAGTTGCCATGAAGTTCCTTAACTGGATCACCCCCAACTTGTGAGGCCGAAGGCTGCTCGAGGCTCCCGGGTGCTGGGAACTTCCCGAAGAGGAGCGGTGGGCAGGACTGGGCCGTCCTGGGGGGGGGGGGGTGTCAGAGCTCTGTGCATGGACTCGCTGAGACCGCGTGCCTTAATGACACCCTCCGCCTGCTGTAATGTGGTGTGCCGCTTTGAAACTTGAATTCACTCTTGTCAGTTTAAGGGATCTCAGGAGGGTTTGAGGCGGGGTCAGTAGCTTCTAGACCAGATACCACCTGTGGCCAGAGTACTGTCCATGGGTGGGTTGACGGCTGGCCCTCCTGTACCCCAAATACTAGTCTCAAAAGGGGAAATCTCAGCCTTTCACTGGAGGTACTATGCATGTTTACAGCCAGCTGCCCAGGAGCTGGTCTTCTTTGATCCCCAGCCAGGAACAGCCACCAGATGTCAGAGTGTCATCCCATCTGCCATGCACAGGGGTGTGGACTTGAGACCCACGTCTGTCCGTTGAGTGGCATGAGCACGTGTGTAGGGCAGGTCGCCGGCCGACGGTGGGCCGTTTGTTTTTCAGGCATGCTAGTAACCAAAGTGGAATGGGGTCTACTTCCTCAGGTAGAGCGCTTTCCCTCCTACAGGGTGAGGCGTGTGGGGGTGACGGTCCCAGCCTGCTGGGATGAGAGAGCCCACAGTGTAGGAAGGCTCTCCTCCCACTCTTTTCCCATGAGAGCCCCCTATTTTAACGAAACAATAAAAGATTGTTTTTCACTTTTGCGTGGCGTGAGACTTTTCTCTTGGTTCTGGGTCGTTTCAGCAGCAGCCTGTGCCTTGGCGGAGGCTGTCAGGGCCCCAGCGTCCCTCCCTGGTTGCTTCAGGCTCCAGCAGGAGGACGAGGGGCAAGTTCTGGCCAGGCCCAGCCTTCCCTGACTGCTCTGGCCCCAGCTGCTGGGGGCGGGGGCGGGGGGCGGGGGGGGGCGGACCCTGGACTGGTCACTGTTCATCGCCCTCAGTGCGAGCCTGGCGTGCAGGCCCCACAGGCCCAGCCTGCGGCTTCTCCGTCATTCCTGAGCCTCTCCGCTCTCGGCCACCCGGGTGTCTGAGTGAACGGACAATCCGTTCTCAAAGGCCAAAAGCAGTCCTGAGTTTTAATTTTTTTTTTCTTAATCCTCACCCGAGGATATTTTTCCATTGATTTTTAGAGAGAGTGGAAGAGAAAAGAAAAGACAGAGAAACATCGATGTGAGAGAAACACATTGATTGGTTGCCCCCAGCACGAGCCCTGACCAGGGCCTGGGCCGGGGAGGAGCCTGCAACCATGGCATGTGCCCTTGACAGGAATCGAACCAGAGACCCTTCGGTCCGCAGGCCAACGCTCTATCCACCGAGCCAAACTGGCCGGGCCCGTCCTGAGTGTCCCTGTGGCTCCCGGTTGCTGTGGGATCCGAAGTCACCAGCCTGGCTTTCCGCGTGGGCTGAGGACGCCCAGGTGCTGCCCTGGAGGTGAGGGAGGCGGAGTAGAGTCACAGCTGGTCTGTCCGTGCCCGTGGGGGTGAGGCTGTGGGAGCCGGGCGGGCGTCTCTGGCAACGTCCCATCTGGCAGTCAGTCCGGTGGCACCGGCACTTCCCTTCTCGCTGCAGCTTCCCAGGGACCCTTGGACTTTGGCTTCAGAGCCGCAGTCTGTGTAAATGCGTGAGTGGGCGGGGATCACACCCACCTGGCTGTGGGCGTGGCCTACCTGGCCGCAAGCTGAGGATTTGGGGGTTTAAGGAAGGAGGCGTTCTTCCTGGGAAGACCTTTTCTGGATGACCAGATAGGAATTATGTGGCGTCAAGTCAAAACAGCATTTTTTTAGAGATGAAAATTGTGTGCCCTCTTCCTGGGAAGGTTAATTCAGTGTCAAGCCTGCCCCGCCCACGCTGCAGGGTGTCTGTGCGATCGCTTCGGTTTGGAGACGCCACGTGTGTGTCCCCCAAGCTCTCAGCCCACCCAGGGTTTTTTTGTTGTTGGTTTTTAATTTTATTTTTTAAAGGTTTTTTTAGGTTTATTTTTTAAAATATTTTTATTTATTTCAGAGAGGAAGGTGGGGAGAGAGAGAGAGAGAAACATCAATGATAAGAGAGAATCATGGGTAGGCTGCCTCCTGCACACCCCACACTGGGGTTCAAGCCCACAAACCGGCCACGCACCCCGACCAAGAGTCAAACGGTGACCTCTTGGTTCCTGGGTCGAAGCTGGAGCCCTGAGCCTGGAGCCGGGCCACCCAGGTCTTGAGAGAGTCCTGAGCCTGGAGCCGGGCCACCCAGGTCTTGAGAGAGCCCTGGGCCTGGAGCCGGCCCACCCAGGTCTTGAGAGAGTCCTGGGCCTGGAGCCGGGCCACCCAGGTCTTGAGAGAGTCCTGGGCCTGGAGCCGGGCCCCCCAGGTCTTGAGAGAGTCCTGGGCCTGGAGCCGGGCCCCCCAGGTCTTGAGAGAGTCCTGGGCCTGGAGCCGGGCCCCCCAGGTCTTGAGAGAGTCCTGGGCCTGGAGCCGGGCCCCCCAGGTCTTGAGAGAGTCCTGGGCCTGGAGCCGGGCCCCCCAGGTCTTGAGAGAGTCCTGGGCCTGGAGCCGGGCCCCCCAGGTCTTGAGAGAGTCCTGAGCCTGGGCTTTGGCTGGGAAGCCCCGGGAGGGAGTGCATTTGCATTCCAGCGAAATGCCAGCGTTCCCACGGCTCAGGATCACCCTGGGCTCAGGATCACCCACGGCTCAGGATCACCCACGGCTCAGGATCACCCTGGGCTCAGGATCACCCTGGGCTCAGGATCACCCTGGCAGCGTGCTTCTGGGTCCTTTGCCCTTTGGAACAGCTGCTATTTTAAAACGGAATGTTTTGGTTCCGTGATGTTAGTGGTAGATTCTTGTTCTCCTCTGGGTCTGTCAAACCCAGAAGCCCTGGCGGCGTGTTTGTGAAGGCAGCGGGCACTTCCTGTCTATGATGCACTTGGAAATGCCACCTGTCCTGATATCGCTCCCCCCCCCCCCCCCCCCGGAGATGAGAGTGGGGGACAGATTGGGGCCCTCCACTGTGATTTCGCTGTCACCGAGCGCCTTCAGTAGAAGCCAGACAGTGTTTCTTAAAACAGCCAGCCGGGACAGCGGCCTCACCCAGGCACCAAGCCCAGTATAACTGGGTCAGAGGTGAAGGACAGCGCAGGCTGTTGCGACAGCCCCTATCAGAGCCACAGTGGCACCGTTTCTGCTGGAAGGTCACACCATCTCTGCCCACAGCTCTTTCCCACGGTTCTTGTTTTTTTTTAATATATTTGTATTGATTTCAGAGAGGAAAAGAGATAAACATCAATGATAGAGAATCATTGATCGGCTGTCTCCTGCACGCCCCACACTGGAGACGGAGCACACAACCCGGGCATGTGCCCTTGACCGGAATCGAATTCGGGACCCCTCAGTCCGTAGGCTGTATCCACTGAGCCACACCAGCTAGGGCTCCCACAGTTCTTTTGAGGCTGGAACCCCCTCTGCCCTTCCTAACCTCTTCAGGGGTTCATTCTCATCCCTCTGTCCCCGTGTAACTCAGTGTTTAATGGGTGGGGATTTTTACCCCCCACTTTCAGATGCGGAAGGCAGAGCTCAGACGGGGTGAACTGGTCTGCCAAGAGCAAGTTGATAACAGAGTGAGGCTAACAGGGTGGTGTCTGGGTACCCACAGGCCTGAGGAGAGGACTGGGATGCCAACACAGGCTGCCCTGGGCTGCTTGGCCAGAGCTCCCAGCGGCCTGACTGCACGCAGGGTCAAAGCCCAGGCCACCGGCCAGTGAAGTGGGCGGGGCTGACACCGAGTCCCACAGGCACGGGGAAGGCCCCAGGGCCAGGTGCTCCCCGAGGGCTCCCTTTCTGCTTCCTCTGCCTGGTCGGCATGCAGGCCTGTGGCTCTCCAGCCAGACTCTCCCTTGCTTCCCAGGTTCTGCCCTTGCCCTGAGGTGTCTCAGAGGCAGACTCTGTCCACTGCAGAGACTGACACTTTCTTGGGACACTGTCCTCGGGGAGAGGGGAGCACACAGGTACAGCAATAGGTGACCCAGGAACTGACCACTCCCTGGAGCAGCACACTAGTTAAAATAGACCCGACTTGCCCGGCCGACGTGGCTCAGTGGTTGAACGTCGGTCTATGAACCAGCAGGTCACGGTTCAATTCCCAATCAGGGCACAGGCCTGGGTTGTGGGCTCCATCCCTAGGAGGGGGCGTGCAGAAGGCAGCCAACCCATGATTCTCTCTCATCATTGATCTTTCTCTCTCTCCCTCTCCCTTCCTCTCTGAAATCAATAAAAAGATATTTTAAAGAGAAACAAAAACAGATTTCCTAGACCTAATAAGGCAGTGGCTTCATGGGGGCGGTATTGTGGACGCTGAATAGGGCAGAGGAAACAGCCCACTGCCCCAATCCCTCCTGCCCCCTGGGCTCACAGTGAACACTTCTAAGACAAAACAGAAACCGAGGGTAGTAGACACTGAATGATCTTGGAGGACTGGGCCGGGGGGCTGGCATGCAGAGGTGGTCAGATGAGCAACAGGACCCAGGAGATGAGTGCAGGACCGGAGTGGCTGAGAGAAGTGGCCCCTTTGGACAGAGAAGAAGGAGGTGTTCCTGCTGGGGCTGAGTCGTCCCCTGCCCCCCACAAAAGGCAGAGAGCACTGGAGGACAGAAGGGGTGTGGACTGGGGGGTCTGGGCCAAAGCAGGCCTCCGTCGGTGTCGGGGGAGTTTGGGCATGTCTTCTTCCCGGAAAGAAAGAAAAAACATTTTAAACAATAAGCCTATCACGAGTCCATGAAACTCACTGTTTCATTGGAAACAGCAGTTGGTGCCCTACCCATGCTCATTTTCCCCAGACTCACTGCTCCGGGGCCAAACATGGGCCCGACTCCGTGTTCACAGCCGTAAACATCTCTGAGAATTGGGCCCATTGTGTCCGTGGCTGCCGGTGGCTGGTATGTGGCAGGCTGTGCAAGATGTTGGCTGCCTGCTGGGTCGTGAGTGAGTAGGTTTGGAGTCCAGCTCCTGGTCGGGCTCTGGGGGCCTCCTCTTCTCTACCAGGCGCCCTATATTTCTCTTGCTTTGTGGGGTTTCCACTCCTGGCCTGTTCCCACCCACCATCACTTGCAGCTGTTCTGGGTTCCTGGCTACCTGTGAGTTTTTTGGTTGTCATGGTAACCCCCCCAGCAGCTGCACAGGCTTGAATGAAGGCAGTCCTGGGAGGGTAAGGGTAAGGGTGGAAGATGTGGGGCTCTGGCATTTCCTTTTACTCCAGTGCCCCCTTCTTTGGCCAACTCAGCGGGGCATTCATGAAGACCCTTGGGACTCCACGTCCTACTGAAGGGTGTCCCAGAAGGGACAGAGAGGACCCCTGCTCGGGGGACCAGATGCTGAGGGTGGGGAACCAAGTCAGGCCTGGAGGCTGGCTGGCTACTGTTACTCTGAGGCTAGTCTGTGGAGACAGGTAAGCAGCTACATTCCCTCCAGCCCAAGGATGCCTGGGAATGCCATGTTTG
The DNA here is from genome assembly GCF_963259705.1 of Myotis daubentonii. Lineage (NCBI taxonomy): Eukaryota > Metazoa > Chordata > Mammalia > Chiroptera > Vespertilionidae > Myotis > Myotis daubentonii. The sequence goes on from NC_081853.1 coordinate 58,470,005, forward strand.
CTCGTTGGGTAGATGACCAAGCTGCGGAACAGCCGAGAACAAGCCAGACAAGCCAGCCTGCTTCTGGCTGAGGCT